>NC_050606.1:3607984-3972984 GCF_013368585.1 Megalops cyprinoides
CCTAGAGAAGATACACAGGGTAGCGGTCTTAAGGACCTAATTGGAGCCTCTGATTGGTAGGAACCTTGAATTAATAATTGTCCCAGGCATCCAATCAGGCTCTGGTTGAAAAGCACCATGAAAACCATCAGGACTGTGGATCTCCAGGGCCAGGGCAGGATCTGTGATCTCACATGGCAAGATCACTGTCATATATCGAATTAAACCTGTCAGAAGCCTTGTTCATAAAGTGATTAGAATGTGTCAGAATTGCAGATATCCATCATGTGAGGTGGCGTAGTTCTCCCGAATGCAGGAGATGGGCGGTGTGCATGCTGAACACTGACCCCCTTCGCTCTGTCTCGCAGTCGGGGGCACCGTGGATCGGAAGCAGATAGCCAGCATACAGGAGTCCATCGGAGAGACCAGCTCCCAGAGCGTGGTGGTCGCTGTCGACAGGTAAGGCCCCATCTGTGTGTCAAACTGGCGACTGACTCTTTAATCCACTTTTTCTGTTATTTATTTTTTTTAGAAAGTCCTTATTCTAATAAGCACCAAATATTTCATTACCACTGTTACCTTTTATTCCGTTATCTGTTAGAAGTGATGGGTAGGGAAAGAGTCCTTTTTAATCCTGTCCCAGACACTGATAGAGGATTTATCAGTAAGTACTGCACTGTGGTCTTTCATCTCATCAAGTATCTGAATAAAGAGAATACCCCCCCTACCTATAATACATCCTGTAAGGTCTTCTGCTGTCAGTTACTGAAGAATAGTTTAAGTTGAGGAAATTTTAAGTTTGTTTTTAATGAATTGCATAAACACGTGTTTGTTATTTTGCTGTTCTAGGATATTTACAGGCTCCACCAGGCTGGATGGCAATGCAATCGGTTAGTAATTTAATATTTTCCTTAAAAAATATGTTGTAAGTTGATATTTTTGTGAAGTAAGCAGTTCTGGAGATATGATTGGTTTGCTCAGTTATCCCTGTGTTGTAAGGATAAATCTGATTGGCTCATTTAGCTAAAGACCCAGCACCTGAACACAGGGAACCGGTCAGACTCTTCCTCTGAGAAAGTGTGAGCTTCCAGATGCAGCTGGCCGTGCTGGTACCGTTTTGGCTAACCGTGAGCGCTGTCCTGCAGTTGATTTCGTGCGCTGGCTGTGCGTGGTGTCGATGGACGAGCTGGCCTCGCCGACACACCCCCGAATGTTCAGCCTGCAGAAGATCGTGGAGATCTCCTACTACAACATGGGCCGAATCAGGCTGCAGTGGTCCCGGATCTGGGAGGTCATTGGGGATCATTTCAACAAGGTCTGCCTCTTTTTCACTTCTACAATAATGCTTCATTTCTGTAGCGTTTCTAACGCACTGAGCTAAAAATGCTTTAAAGCCACAATAACAACACCTCTGACTGACTTTAGGCAGCAATAAAAATCACACACAATGTAGATTACGCCACAGTACAGTAAACATGATGTGAGAATATTCATAGAATGTATGTATTATTTGTCTTAATCTTTTTTTTTTTCTTAAAAATATCAGGTCTGTGGTTTCATGCACTTGTGTCTCTACTAGCTAGCTTGTACTTTGTCTGGCCAAATATTGAATCCTAGTCGTGCTGCGCTTCTAATGTTGCTGACTCCTTACATGGCCTTTTGCTTGTGTTGTACTCTGTCCTCACTTGTAATTCTCTTCGGATAAAAGCATCTGCCAAATGAAAAAATGTAAATATTATTTATACATGTGTAATATGTTTAATACGGCTTCGGCTTCGGTAGAGAGAATTAAAAGCAGAGCTGGTCACATGACGCGGAGCTGCATCAGAAAGGCTCTGTCTGCCGTTGCTCTCAGGCGGGCTGCAATCCCAACGAGGACGTGGCCATTTTCGCGGTGGACTCCCTCAGGCAGCTGTCCATGAAGTTCCTGGAGAAGGGGGAGCTGGCCAACTTCCGCTTCCAGAAGGACTTCCTCAGGCCTTTCGAGCACATCATGAAGAAGAACAGGTGATGGAGCGGTCCGTCAGCGCCGAGCTGCGCGGCGCTTACCTCCACAGGAGGTGGCTCACAGGAGTAATCAATCAGCCCAGTCGTTAAGTTAATGGCACAGAAAACCCATAAAGCTTCCCAGAGGCAGAGTGCATTAACTTTAATGAGTGCGTGGAAGGGCAGCTGCTGGTCTTTAATAGAGTGACAACCAGGGGAAATTATCCGGGGCGTCACTTTCAGAACAGTGATTTCATTAAATTAACACCCTCATCCAGAGCAGCTTATACTGAGGTTTTACGTGTTATCCGTTTATACAGCTGGATATTTAATCAAGTGCCTCAGATTAAGTATTGTGCCTCAGATTAAGTATTGTGTCACACTTAAGGGTACAGTGGCTGTGCCCCGACTGAGATTCAAACCCGCAGCCTGTCGGTTGCAAGTCAAGTTCACTGGCCTCCATATGAAACCGTAGCGCATTTGCAGTGAGAAGTGATCAGGGTGGCTCGCTTTAGAGTTCCTGTTTCCTGGAATACAAGGTCTGTTTGCGATCAGAAAACCCTGACCGCACCCTGACTGTTCCTTGACTGCTTGGTGTTCATCGACCCCCGTGGTTGCTCTCTCTGACCAGGTCCCCCACGATCCGGGACATGGTGGTCCGCTGCATTACCCAGATGGTGAACTCTCAGGCGGGGAACATCCGCTCCGGGTGGAAGAACATCTTCTCCGTCTTCCACCTGGCCGCCTCGGACCAGGACGAGGGCATCGTGGAGCTGGCCTTCCAGACCACGGGACACATCGTCAGTGAGTGCAGCTCGCCCGCCACTGTGTGTCTGCTGCCTCTGTACAGCTCAGTACTGTTAGCATTCATACGCGCATAGAACGATTCTGGGGAAAACGCCTTACAGTGTCAGAGACTTACATTTTCTTTAAGAAAAAGGCATTGCTTGGCAATATTCATTGCCTTAAATTGTGGTTGAGACTCTTCTTAAAGTGGTCTTAGAATTGAATGTTGTGAGGTGCTTTGTGTGTTTCCAACGCTACAGCAGGGTGAGAGGGATGGGAGGTATAGAGAGGGAGTTTTAAGAAGCCTAAATGTGTGGTGTGAGTTGATTGGACCACCATAGCTTTGTGGTTTATATCTGCATGTTAGTCATGAGGAAACGCAGTACAATCATAGCGTGATCGCTGTGACATCATTTCCTGAGGGTGTGGCTGTGTGGTTCCCCCTCAGCGAGCGTGTTTGAGAAGCACTTCCCCGCCACCATCGACTCCTTCCAGGATGCGGTGAAGTGCCTGTCGGAGTTCGCCTGCAACGCCGCCTTCCCCGACACCAGCATGGAGTCCATCCGGCTGATCCGCCACTGCGCCAGATACGTGTCCGAGCGGCCGCAGGTGAGCATGGAAACCGTGCCTTCCACCCGAGTGTGTGCGTGCGTGTGTGTGTGTGTGTGTGAGAGAGAGAGAGAAAGGGAGAAAAGAGAGAGTTTTGAGTCTTCAAGAACCCCAAATGTGTGAAGCCATTGAATGACATCATTAACAGCATAACTGTTTCACTAATCATATTTTATTATAGAGAGGGTAGTATTTTGATAGGCTCATATGAGTCATTGATTGACAGCATGTGGTAGCTCCACCCATTAAGGGGCTCCCACCACTATGCAGTGTGATGCCTGATGATTGGATGGTCGTGATTGACATGCGCTGCGTGCTCCCCCGGCAGGCTTTTAAAGACTACACCAGCGACGACATAAACGTAGCTCCGGAGGACCGGGTCTGGGTGCGAGGCTGGTTCCCCATCCTGTTCGAACTCTCCTGCATCATCAACAGGTGTAAACTGGACGTGAGGACCAGGTGAGGGCGGGCCGGCCTGGGTGTCAAAATAAAAGTCCTGATGTTGCTCTCCCACTCAGTATTATAAACAGGGTTAAATAAGTTTAAAAACCATGAAGAGGCTTCCGTTCATTTTCAACTGGTGCATGACACCAGTTTAAGTCTAGGTATTGAGTGGTAAGAGTAAGTCCTTGTTTAACATGTGTGGTTGACTGCAGGGGTCTGACGGTCATGTTTGAGGTCATGAAGACCTACGGCCACACGTACGAACAGCACTGGTGGCAGGACCTGTTCAGGATCGTCTTCAGGATCTTCGACAACATGAAGCTCCCAGAGCAGCAAACCGAGGTGAGCAGGTCTCTCACACCTTCATGTGCACGCACACGCACCTGTACACACACACACACACGCACAGACACACACACATACACAAACACCTGTACACACACACTCACACACACAGACGCATGCACAAACACCTGCACACACACACACTCACACACACAGACGCATGCACAAACACCTGCACACACACTCACGCACAGACACACACACATACACAAACACCTGTACACACACACACACACACACACACACACACACACATGCACAAACACCTGTACACACACACACACACACACACACACACACACACACACATGCACAAACACCTGTACACACACACACGCGCACAGACACACACACACACACACACACATGCAAACACCTGTACACACACACACGCACGCACAGACACACACACATGCACAAACACCTGTACACACACACACACACGCACAAACACATGCATGCACACGCAGACACAGACACGCACATACACACGCACGCACAGACACACGCACACACACACACGCACACGCACACGCACACACATGCATGCACAAACACCTGTACACACACACACACACACACACACACACACACACACACGCATAAACACCTGTACACACACATACACACACACACACACACACTCTCTCTCTCATGCATACATCCAGGGCACTGAAATATCAGTGGTGTCTAACTTTCAGTTGTCATTTGTGTCAATGTCCATCTCATCTGGAACTGAGCTTTTTTTTCTGGAAAATGTATTTGAAAACAAACCCCTGGGAGTGTCTGTAGTTTGATGTGAGGGCAGAATATAAGACCTCAGTACTTTCCCCAGCTCTTCCCTTATAGAGCTAGGCCAGCTGCCTATTAAATTGTAAAACATTGAGGTTTGAGTTGTGCAGCTACATAATGATTTCTTAAATGCCTGCAGAAAGCGGAGTGGATGACCACCACCTGCAACCATGCGTTGTACGCCATCTGTGACGTCTTCACACAGTACTTCGAGTCGCTTAGCGACATCCTCCTGGACGACATCCTGGCCCAGCTCTTCTGGTGTGTTCAGCAAGGTGAGTGCTGAGCATGCTTCTGCACTGTTCCTGCACCATTTACTCAGAAGGGTACTGACTGAAGCAGTTAAAGGGAAGGACTTTTATAATGGGTACAGTGGCACTGCCCCAGACAGGGGTTGAACCTGCAATCCTCCTTAGAGTCCACACTGACTACAGAGTTCACATCCCAAATTTTTTCCTCCTTTCTCCTTCTCCTCTCCCTCATGCCCCCCCCCCCCCCAGATAATGAGCAGCTGGCCCGCTCCGGCACAAACTGCCTGGAGAACGTGGTGATCCTGAACGGGGAGAAGTTCACCCCAGAGACCTGGGACAAAATCTGCAACTGCATGCTGGGAATATTCAGGACCACCATCCCACACGCGTAAGAGCAGCCCATTCATTCACCTGCTTACAGGATTGTATGAGATACACCTGTAGGAGTATATACCTGTACCCTCTCAGTGTGTACAGGTGAAGAGACCATTAGCCACCATATGTTGGCTACATTACTAGTTACTATTGTTTGGTAGCAGAAACTCTTATCCAGGATGACTTGCAGAGCTTATGATTTTACATGTTTGTGGCAGTCCTGACTGTAACAATGTGCTGTAGCAAATAAAATGGGATGTTGTCTAAAGTAAAGCCATTCGTTGTTAGATGACTTTGCCTGTCTGACGCTGGCCTGTGAAGCAGATTGGGGGGGAGGTTTGGATGGGGTTAGAGGGAACACCCGTTACATTCCTGCTGTCCTGTTATCAGGCTGATGACGTGGAAACCGGCTGGGCCCGGTGGAGAGGCCGTAGCCCGGGTGGAGGAGGCAGACAGGCAGCTGGTACAGACACTCTCTCCTTCTACACTCACAATAGGAAACTGAGATTCATCCCCTCTGTAATAGGTGGAGCTGCCAATGTGCTTTCAGTCACTGACATGTATGAACCAATCAGAAGGCTTTTGTAGACCTAGGAAAGGTGTTATGATTAGTTCATATCAGTCACTGGTGATAAATGACAGCAGCACTCCCTCTGGGGCTCATTAAAGCCCCACTCATCCCATCACCACACACAGATTACCACACCCAAAAAAATTACTCTGACAAAAACCTTACTGTTTGGAGAAGCAGGCAGTCTTGTTCACGTGAACTCATTTGTTTTTACTGGTCAGGCGTTTGCTTAATAAGTTGAATTCTGACTGTAAGTAGGCACTGTCACAGGCTACATTGACACTCCCAAGCTGACCTCTGACCTCTGGCATGTTCAGGACTCCTTTTCCCAGAAGTCCCTGGACATTCAGGCGCGGGGAGATGACCAGCAGTCCATCAGCAGTGCCGAGAAGCCCTCCCAGGAGAACCAGCGGCCGGGTCAGTTGGGCGGGGGATCGGGCACACGTGAAGACAGCCTCAGAGCCAGGACCCCAACTAGTGAGTCCCTGTCAACCAATCACTTCTCTCTCCTGTTCCTTTGTAGTTGTTATGGTTACAGATTTTACATATGTTGACCAGTTAATCCTAGTTTTTACCCTCATTTATAATTCTGTCTCTGTCATTGCTGTAGCTGTAAGTAAGTATGCTGATTTGCTGGCTTCTTATAAACATTCTTGAAGCGGTGTGGTCCAGCACAGAATATTTATAGTCAGCAGACTACTTTCTAAGCTCTTTCAGAGAGAAGGGAAGGAATATCTGGTCCTCACAGAGTATCTGTGGTTACTGTAATGTTTAAGTAGTGTTAATACTAACACTAGGACCTGGTCAGTTATATATCTGTCACATAAATTCTGTCTCCTTTTCACAAAGAACATGCTGTTCTTCATATATAACCGTGATGGAACTTTTAATCTGGCTGATAGGAAAAAGGGAACATTTTTGCCATTGTTGTAATCACAGTGAGGTGACCAAGCTGCTGTTTTTCTCCGATTTGCTTGGCACGCACACCTATGCATAGTGGCTAACGCAGCTTACATTTGACATGTTATCCATTTATCCAGCTGGATATTTACTGAAGGAAGTCAGTTTAAGCACCGTGCTAATAGGTAGCAAGGGGAGTGTCCCATGTGGGATTTGAACCCACAGCCCTCTGGTTTTAAAACCATTCCCTGTGTCATACAGAGGTGCAGGAGCAGTGGCTGTTCTCCGCCCTCCTCATCAAATGTGTGGTTCAGCTGGAGCTCATCCAGACCATCGACAACATCATCTTCTTCCCCACCACCAGCAAGAAGGAGGACGCCGAGAACCTAGCGGCTGCACAGGTTTGCGCGTGTGTGTGTCTGTCTGTGTGTGTGTGTGTCTCTGTCTGTCTGTGTGTGTGTGTGTCTGTGTGAGAGAGAGTGAGTGTGAGTGAGTGTGTGTGTCTGTATAGATTGTATGTATGGCACGTGTTTGATGTGTGTATGTGATGTGTGTTCATACGGCACACGTTTGACGAGTGGCTCTGGACCCTGCAGAGAGACGCGCTGGATGCTGACGTCCAGGTGGAGATCCAGGACCAGGGAATGTACCGCTACCTGACCTCAGAGCAACTCTTCAAGCTGCTGGACTGTCTGCTGGAGTCGCACCGCTTCGCCAAGGCCTTCAACTCCAGCAACGAGCAGAGGACAGCGCTGTGGGGAGCAGGTGAATCTCAGTGCAGCCGCAAAAACGGCGAGAAACAGCCCGGTTCTTTTCAGACTCTGCTCCCGGAGGGTTGTGTGTGCGTGGGTGGTGGTCTCTGCTCCAGCCTCTACTCTTTATTTCTTCAGGGGCCCCAGTCACTCACTCGGTTTGGCATCCAGTTCATATACATAGCTGAATATTTCATGATTGCATTCTTTGGGGAATGCATCACTGTTAAGAGTGGGTGCGCGTGCATACACACACGCGCACACACACACTCTCAGGCTGAGTTTGAGTGTGTTTTTGTGTTTCAGGCTTTAAAGGGAAGTCCAAGCCCAACCTGCTGAAGCAGGAGACGGGCAGCCTGGCGTGTGCCCTGCGCATCCTCTTCCGCATGTACGCCGACGAGCACCGCCAGGCCGACTGGGACGAGGTCCAGAGACGCCTGCTCATGTAAGCCCCGCTGACTCCTCCCACTGCCAGGGCTCCAGGACATGCCCCCAAACTGCTATATCTACCCCACGGCTTCTAGACACACCCCCAAACTGCTGTATCTAGGCCATGGCTTTTGGACACGCCCCCTAGCTCCGATCACATTAACCTCTGGCCCCTGACCCCGCCCACAAACTGCTGTAATACGCACCCTCCAGCTCCTGTCTGTGATTGGGCCACTCTCTCCGCAGTGTATGCAGCGAGGCCATCCAGTACTTCCTGACTCTGACGTCCAAGAGCCACAGAGAAACATGGACCAACCTGCTGCTCCTCTTCCTCACCAAGGTGATGAAAATCAGTGATGACAGGGTAAGTTACACCACTTACTGGTGATTTTGTTGACCTTATGTGTACCTTTTCGCCATCTAGTGGTAGTGTGCAAGTACTGGCATTACTTTGATGGAGCCCTGCTCCAGCTAATGAGTGATTGAGAGGCACTAATGTTTCCAAGTCTCCTAACAGTGGAGAACCGGACTGGTGTAAAAACCAGGACAAGAACGCTTCTAGTGTCCAGTAAATTGTAGTGAAGCTTGCAGTTCCACTGACACAGCAGATCTCCATCTCCTGCAGTATTATAATGTCCTTCCTCTGGAGAGCTATTCAGTCTCGCTATAATGCTGTTTGTTAACCAACAGTCGCAGATAAAGGCAAGTTTTAGACTTTAAGATGCACCTGCACTTTTTCCGGAGAGCACATTCAGCAGTATAGAGGAGGGCGGTGTTAACCCAGCCCTATGGAGCCCCTGGGCATGCTGGTTTCGGTTCCAGCGAAAATCTTTTCCCCTTTCAATGAAACTGAAAACACGCATGCACGATGCTGTCTTCAGACTGGTAACAGAAAGGGTGGGTTTGGCTCGTGACCGTTTGCCTCATCTTTATTCTTCCATTTATTTTCTGCAGCTGGTTTTTCGTTGCAATTGCCAGGTAGCCACACGGGGGTGTTTAGTGTTAATCCTCCTGCATCAGTCAGTCTTGCAAATGTAAGGTATTTCTGAAGGACTTGTTTCTGATGAATTGATATTACTGATTAGCGAGCAGTTGGATACGCTCACTGCACATATGTATGCGACAGGCCTTAGAGAGCAGTCACTGGAAATGGCTAAACCACACTAGGTTTCTCGGTACGCTCGTGAAAACATTTTCCGACCACTGTACAGAGGGTCTCTCCAGACAACCTCCAGCCGTGTTTTGAAAGTGTCCTGCCTGCCTGTCCGCAGTTCCGGGCCCACGCCTGCAGGTACTACCCCCTGCTCTGTGACGTCATGCAGTTCGACCTCATTCCGGAACTGCGGGCCGTCCTGAGGAAGTTCTACCTGCGAGTCGGAATCGTCTTCAACGTCTCGCAGCCGGCCAGTCCGGAGAACCAGTGATGGCTCTGAGTTGACCGTTTTTCATTTTTTTTGGCAATAATTTGATTTTTTTTCTGTTTCAAAGAAGTTGTTGCACTCTTATTTATCGAACGCACTGGGAATCTTCACTTTAAGTTTGCCGTTACTCCGTCACGTTGTAAGATGGAGAGGGCTGCTATCAGTTGATATGGCGCAGACATAGTATAAATTATTCAATTTTATATGTACAGAGGCTTTTATTTAAATACAACTGGAACTTAAAATATTTCCAATAATCTGAGCTGCACCTGAATGATCCAGTCTGTCTCCATGTCTGATGTAGCTTTCACTGTACCTGTATAAAATGGAAAGTGTAATTATATACATATATATATAAAAATCTTTTTCGACTGGGGGATGTACTGACAGTATGAATGAATGTTAGCTGTGCTTTGGATGAAGTGATGTGAATGAGACTGGGTGATGGAGATGTGATAACCTAATGGATGAGATGTATATGGTACAGCAATGTAAAGTTTTCTATGTTTAAAAAAAATCTTGTACAACTTTCTGTACAATATAGCTTATGAACAATGGAGTCAAAGGTCAATAAAGTTTTTGAACTCTTCACTTATGCTGTTATCCTATCACTTTAGGAACAATTTAACCAGCTTGTGCTTACCAGAGTTATATTTCAGGTTGATTACAGTAGTCATACCAACCTAATCTTACCTAACAGTCATCAGGCTGAATTTTGCAATGAACAGTACCAGGCTGCAGTGAACTTTGACCCCCTGAAAGACGGTAAAATCAGTCCACCAAGGGAAGTCCAGACGTTGGGAAAAGACTTCTGGTCCCAGGACAGTAAAATACAAACCCTGTGCTCTCTTGTAAAAGTGACACATTCAACAATACATAATTAACACCCCAACAATTCACACTGTGCTGCCCTTCAATGCACCATTACTGAGCACAGCATCTTCGTTACCTTGGTTACAGACAGGCTTCAACGTCCTTCCACCTCCTGCGAGTGTGACGGTAGAATTCCAAAGCTGAAAACCACACTGCTTTTTTTAAAAAAATAATTTATTAAATACTTTCCAAAACCAGTTCACATCAAGGCAAAAATATTCTGAGAATATGAAAATATTGCATATTTTCAGGTGAAAACACAAATCAAAAGCCTCCTGCTGTATACAGTTATGTACAATCGTGTTTATTTCTAATGGAGAACATTCCATATGATTAGGCTTGGAGGATTTCCACAAATCTCTGCCTGCCTTTTATTTTCTAACAACGCTTAGATGCTAATGTTTTAAGGAGACTTCCAAGATTGGGACAGTACTGTTATTACTTAGCGTTTTTCCGTAAAAGGACACTGAACTGGACTAAAGATTTTTTTTTTTTTATGCCAACAAGAAGTTCACTAAAATCATTTGAGGATCTGGCTACATTTGCAAGGCCCTGGTCAGAAACGAACGTGTAAATCCTCCATGCCCAACACGCTGGCGCCTGAACACACAGCATCCCACCAAACACCAGCTTTGTGCTGCGATGCCTCACCTCGGATCAGCTAAAGCAATGTCACTAAAACAACCATGGACGGAGCTGACATTTGGGGTAAAGTCCACACTCAACGGCTGTGGAGTGATTTTCCAGCAACTGATCTGACTAGATCTGCACTACTAAACAGCCCATCCCATTCACTGTGCCTCTCACATCAGCCGATGCACATGCTGCACAGATCAGAGAATCTGTGCTGCATCACACCCTGTAAGAAAGCCTCTGTGTCTGGACTGAACCTTTCAGCATCCTGTAAATGAAAGCACCTTAAGGGTTAATACTTTCTGAAGTCGAGCCTGGTCTACTGCTGTCACGAAAGCCCAAGCGTACATTCAGCGCCGCTGTGCGGCTCCTTTCTCCCTTGGACTTCGAGTTCTTTTTTTAAGCAGACTGAATTTCGTCCATCAATTTGATCTGAATTGGTTGGAAACTTAAGTTTGCAAATAATCTGCACAGACTCTTTCTGATTGCTGGTTCGCAAAAACATGCTCCGAAGCAACTGGTACACTTCCAGAAACATTACAAATTTTTTAAAGGTGAATTTTTAATGAATAAAGTGGAGGTAGAATGTATTAATACATTTGGCTACACTCGAATGGATAACTGGACAATATCACAAAGCTGAAGCAGCTGACCCCTCAGCAAAAAACACTAATACACCAGATCACCTCTGTAACATCGCAGGGAACAGTGTCAGCGCAGGGAACAGATCCAGGATCAGACTGCTCTACTCCCCAAGCCTAACTGCAGCCACCGTGCGAGAGAACTGTGTTCCAGGGTCAGTGCTTTTAAAGTGCGGTGAGTGAGTGGGGCGAGGCGTGACTCAGCCGTGATAGGTGGAGGGACCGTCCCAGCCGTGGACCAGCGAATCCTGGCTCGGCTGCCTGTCCAGCGGGGCGGGGCCCACCCCTGCGTGTTTCAGCATGTCCGAGGTGCTGGGCCGGATCCAGAGGTCCGTGTTGATGGTTTCCGTGGAGATGTGCCGCTGGGGGGTCTGAGGGGAGGCTGGCTGCTGGAGGGGGGCGTCCCCTTCGCCTGCAGAGGACAGGTGGAGACGGTCAGCTCTGGGGATCGCTATGGCAACCACAGGTTACACACACATGCACTCACATACATCAAGCGCTTTGGTATATGTGTATCAAGCACACACACACACCATGCACTTCAAACACCCTCACACGTCATTCCTAACAACCCACAAAATGCCGAGATCATACAGACTGCATTTACACACATATATGACCGCATTAGCGCGCGCGCGTATGCACGCACGCACATGCACGCACACCTACCCGTTCTCCAGCTGCTCCGGCTGAGATCCTCCTGCCGCTCCCCTCCGCGCCCTGGGTGACCTTTGACCTGCTCTGGGTGGAGTCCTGCTGGAGTCCTCTCCACATCACCTCCCCTTTCCTGGCAGGAGAACAGGAACATCCCCTAATCAGAACAGCCGTTTATCCCAGCGGGGAGGCAGGGAATGGGAGCGGGATCCAGATCAGGCAAGTCAAACTGCCTCTCATCCTAAGGACTTTTATCAGCCAAGTAATCTTAATGTTAGAGGTAAATGGGTGTGGGGCAGTAGCATGATGTGTTCTGCTGAAATGCATTCAGTGAAACGTACAGGTGAAAACTATATGCAGTCAATTCAAGTAATCCCCCTCGTTTAGCTGGCCTAAAAACCAACCCCCAGGCGTGGCCTCAGGGGTAAGTGGAATGAGTCAGGCTCTATGTAAACCGTAAGGGATGGGTGTAGACACGTCCCCGGGGGGGTGTTTCTCACACTGAGAAGCTCCGCCCTCCTCATTCTCCTCCGCTCTCGGGCAGACAGCTGACGGGTCCTCCGCTCCGGCTCCGGCTCCGGTGACACAGGGAACGCCTCCCCGCTCGGATCTGAAACACGAGCGTGACACATGAGCGTGAAACGCGCGTCACTGTCACCGCGGAAACCGTCACCACGGGAACAGTCAGCAGCAGAGAAGGGCGGCGTGAGGGGCTCACCGATGAAGGCGCTCTCCGATTCGAGCAGCGATCCCCTCAGAGAGGTGTCCTCAGAGCCCTTCCTCTGAAAGCAGAGACAGGAGTTGCTCAGAGTGAGGGAACTACAGAATCACTTTCAACCAAGAAATCGGGGGGGGCCGCAGTGTAGCTCAGTGGTAAGTCGCAGAATTTGTGACCAAAGGGTTGCCGGTTCAATTCCCCACTGGGCAACTGCTGCTGTACCCTTGGGCAGGGTACATAGCCCACAATTGCTTCAGTAAATATCCAGCTGCATAAATGGGTAACGTAAAAAAAAATTGAATGAGAGCATCTGCTAAATGCGTCCCCTTATTTCATTACATTACAGGCATCATTTAAGACATAAATCTGACACGGGTTTGAGCTTTAAATTTGTCTTTCATTTCCTTCATATGCCGAGAGAACTGCCTGGCAGGAAGATGTTAACTCACCAAGTGACGGGCGTGTTGTCGTAGAGGTGAAAGGTCAAAATAGTCTGCACAGAGAGAGAGAAAGCAAGTTAAAGCAGGTCATACTGAGCGCACTGTGCGTGTCACCGTGGGTGCAGAGGTTTAGTGGGAATGCTTATAATGCTGAAGCGTTACTCACCATCCACGCCCCCCCTCCTCAGACTCCCAACCCGCCGCGGCTCCTGTGAGGGGGGGTCCGGGAACGAGAGCCGGCCTGCATCTGCAGAGTCCCTGCCTGCAACACAACACACGCATGCAGACACACACACACACACACACACACACACACACACACACACACACACACACACACACACACACAGACAGAGACAGAGAGAGACAGACACAGAGACAGAGACACAAACACACACAGAGACAGAGAGACACAGAAACAGAGACAGACAGACACAGACACAGAGACAGACAGACACAGACACAGACACACAGAGACAGAGAGACACACACACAGACGCAGAAACACACACAGAGACACACAGTGACACAATATTAATTTCAGAGCAAATATATTCCCGCATCTACAAGAAAATTTGTTCCTCCTGATTAAAAGGTAAACAGTGCACAAAGGCACATTTGACTGGCTTACAGTGGTCGCTGCAGTAATGCTCAGGCATATACACTGAAGGAAACAGAGGATTTCCTTTTCTTTCGCTGTATTTCACTAGTGGTTTCATTAGTAATGTACTTCCTTGGCTGGTAAAGGGATGAAGTCTATGCAGTTGGAACCAGTTGCGCTGCAGTGTTGAGGGGGTGTGGTCAGGTCACTTGCCTCTGTATTTGAGCTGTCTGAAGTCGTGGCTGTTCTGAAGGTGGAACGGCTCTGCGTTTTTGGAGGAGGGTCTCCTGACAGGGGCCTGTATGCGCAGTCTTGCCATATCGAATATATCCACCGGGGGGCGCTCCCTGTTTCTGAACACCACAGCACATGATCACACAGCCTGAACACACTGTGGGTGGCGTGCAGAACATCAGCAGAGTGGTGGTGTCTACATTACATTACAGTCATTTAGCAGACACGGTTAACCAGAGCGACTTATACAGGTTACAAATTTATCCGTTTATACAGCTGGATATTACCTGAGGCAATGCTGGTACCTTGCCTAAGGGAACAGCGGCAGTGCCGCAGCGGGGAGTTGAGCCTGCTTAACCTCGACAGTTTCTGTATCCCTACTCGGCAAGCTTCAGTGACGTTTCGGGGCTCCTCACCTGTCGCTCAGGGGGGTGTCCGGCCCCTCCCTCTCCGTCTGCAGCTGCAGCTGCTCGCCCAGCCGCCGCTGTTCACTGCGCAGCTGCCTGCGCAGAGCCGACAGCTCGCTGATCACCCCGTGCTGCTCCGCTGAGACAGACCGGGACACGAGAGAGAAACACCGGTCACACAAACGCCACTGTGAGGAAAACTGTGACCACGCGTTCTCAACCGGCTGTGTTACCTGCTCTGGTGATTTCAGGCAGTGGCATTGTTAACCAGCTTCCTAATCAATCTCTAAACACTTGGCTCTAAAAAAACATCGGCTCTTTAACAGAATAATCTGTCAGAACATACTGCGATGTACAGTTAAAGCTCTGAAAGTAATAAAGCGGTGGAAGGCTGGCTTCTGAGAGTTTAAAGAAGTGCAGATAACTCACTGTACATGATAGTAGGGCAACAATCCCAGTGAGAGTGCAGGAGAGCGAGCGAGAGAGAGACCAAGAGCCAGAGAGAGGGAGACCGCGCTAGCGAGAGAGCGAGAGAGAAAAGGGGGAGAGGGGGAGGGAGCGAGAGAAAAAAGGGGGAGGGGGGAGGGGGGAGGGAGCAAGAGAGAAAGGCAGGGAGGAAGGGGGAGAGAGAGAGGATGCAGAGAGAGAAGCCCTGCAGAGAGACGTGGTGGTACCTGCAGCTCTCAGCTGGTTCCTGCGGGCCGGTACAGGTGGGGACTGCGAGCCGGACATACAGTGCTCCTGGGGAAAGAAAATAAATCACATCAGAGTCCAGCTCTCTGTCTCTAAGCCCCACTCACACTCACACTTACATTTACAGCTCACACTGATTCATCTGGTAAACTCTTCTGAGCAATGTAAAAGAGCATTCACTAGGGATAGGTAGGTAGCAACACTTCAGTGTTGTGTCTCTCTCAGAATGAGTGGGTATCCTCGGCACTTACAGACAGGGTGACGGTGGAACGCCGGCTCTCCGCAGAAGGGGGTCGGGGCGTGTACTGGGACCCCCTCTTCCGCAGCGCTGGGATGGGCGGGGACGGGGCCCTGACCGCCTGACCGAAAACAAAACAAACAGCCAATGAGATTACAGGAAGTCCCACCAGTCTGAAATGCCCCCGCTTTCTGTAAACGCGCTTGGATTTGGGGCTGGGTCGGGTACAGCACCTCCTGCAGCCGCGCCTGTCTCTCCCTCTCGTACTCCTTCCTCAGCGCCTCCCTCTCCTTCTCCTCCTGCTCCTTCTTCTTCCGCTCCATCTC
Source organism: Megalops cyprinoides (assembly GCF_013368585.1). Lineage (NCBI taxonomy): Eukaryota > Metazoa > Chordata > Actinopteri > Elopiformes > Megalopidae > Megalops > Megalops cyprinoides. Next base: position 3,624,083 of record NC_050606.1, read on the forward strand.
CTTCCTGCGCTCCTCCGCCTGCCTCATCAGCTCCTCGTTCTTGGCCCTTTGCTGCAGAGGAATGACATCACGCCCACAGCATTCAGCAGGGACACTGATCTCAGGTCAGTGTAAGTGCTCGTCACGCCCACAGCATTCAGCAGGACTGAGTCTCTGCCCAGCAGGGAGACTGATCTCAGGTCAGTGCAAGTGCTCGTCCATAGATCACCATTGTAAAAGACAGAAGTGCTGCTACTGACTCTTGTTCTCACAGAGAGTGATGCTGTCACAAATCTCTGGGATATATGTACAATCTGTTGTTTATCATTATTTATTTTTTACTGTAATGTGGGTGGGCCTGAGGATAAGAAAAAAAAAAGTTACGGAAAATACTGATCATATCCATCCAAATATAGCTTTAATGAAATGAAGTTGCCTAGAAGTAACTATTAGAAAACAAACCCCAGTTAATCTTTGGTTGAACATGCTAAGCACAAGGTTTATGAACATCTGGCAGGGCCAACAGAACACCTTCCCTGGGGTGTTACTTCCTCCATGTCATTGGCTGCTGCGCTTTGCGGACCCTCCCTGCATGCCCCACGGCGCTCCTCCTCACCTCCATCTCCTTGCGCCTCCTCTTCTCCTGCTCCTCCTCGTACTCCCTGAGGATGCGGGCCCTCTGCTCCGCCAGCCTCCTCTCCTCCCGCTCCTCCTCCAGACGCAGGCGTTCTCGCTCCTCCGCCTCCCTGCGCCGCTTCTCCTCGATCTGCCTCCCACAATGCACCAGCGTCACGCCCAGGACACCCTCCCCGTGTCTGTGTGTGTGTGTGTGTGTGTGTGCGTGCGTGCGTGCGAGTGTGCGTGTGCGCGCGCGAGTGTGTGTGTGTGTGTGTGTGCGCGCGCGAGTGTGTGTGTGTGTGTGTTTGTGTGTGCGAGTGTGTGTGTGTGTGTGTGTGTGTGTGCGCGTGTGCGCGCGAGTGTGTGTGTGTGTGTGCGCGCGCGCGAGTGTGTGTGTGTGTGTTTGTGTGTGCGAGTGTGTGTGTGTGTGTGTGTGTGTGCGTGTGTGTGTGTGCGCGTGTGCGCGCGAGTGTGTGTGTGTGTGGTGTGTGTGTAACATCAGAACTACAACACCTGACACGGGGAACTACGATACAGACTGGACCATCTAAACATCTTACACTGAGCGCCCTGAGCAGTTTGAATATGACCACGTAATCTTAACATTGTTAGCGTCCTGAAATGAAAATAGGTGACTGAATGAACCATAGCTGACTACTTTTCCAGCTCTACAGTGGAAAGGGGGTATAGTGCACCAGCCTGGTTCCAGCTCTACAGTGGAAAGCGTGGGGTGGCACATACCTGCTGTTTGAGGTAGTCCTTGTACTTGTCCTGCTCCTGAAGCTGCTGTGCCGTGGGCACCTCTGAGAAAACATTGCCTCGAGCAAATGGAGACGTCTGGCCGTATGCAAAACCTGTCCAAAACAGAAACACAAACAGCGGTGACAAAAAGAAGCAGAAAGAATGTGTTTACGCCTGCCAACACACAGCGGAACAGGCTGTAAGTGTGAGCGCACACACTCTTCAGACAGCCTCTGGTCAGTAAATCAGTGTTAAACTCTAAAGGAACTATGTGTGTGCGAGCCTGGCTCATGTCTTGTGATTACCTGAGACTCTGTCAGAGGGTGCCCTGTCTGCCGCTCTGGCAGGTGGGTCGTTCCTGTCGTTTGACACCGCCGCCCTCTTGTCCCGGGAGAGGGGGTTCAGGTAGGCCTCCTCATTGGTCTTGTGCATCTGGTTCAGGTCACCTAACGACACATGACCCCGTCAGACACACGGCGCAGAGGTCACCACAGATCTGGCCGATACCCACACAGCCTTCAGCTAGAAGGACAAGGCTTCCACAAGCACCTCACTGCCTCAAACAGGGTCTGAAAATACACACGATCTGGACAACGCGAGAACAGGACGTACTGATGAGGTTCCCCTGGTTGTCTCTGAGGGGCGCCCCGCCCCCGCCTCGCCCCCAGGGGTCGTAGGTCAGCATCTCCGCCTCCAGCCGGGCCTCCAGGCTCTCGCTCTCCTCCTTCTCCCTCCTCCTGTGCTCCTGCCGGTCGCGGATCTGCAGCCGGGGGGAGGGAGGCTGCTCATCAAGCCACTCGCTAATCAGCCCTGCGGTTCTACGCTCGCAGGCGGCACTACAGGGGGGCTACGCAAGGGGTGTTTAAGGTGCCAAAAAACAAAGCAGAGGTGACATTGCTGTGGGCCGTCTTGGCAGATGGGCCCCCTGCGTACCTTCACCGCACAGACTCACGCTCCAGGGGCAGCAGGGTAGAGAATATAGCACATAACATCTCAGCATAAACAAAGGCTGGAGTCTTGAAACTGCATACCATACACTGCTACTCCGCTCACAAACAGGCAAGTTCCCACACAAGCACGCGTCCACTCATGTGCGTGCCCACACACATGCGTGCACGCATGTGCTTGCACACGCTCGTATGCACACGTGCGCACACACCTGCTGCTTGAGAGCCTCCTGGTAACTGCGTATGCGCTCTCTGGCCTGAGAGACCTCCCTGTCTGATGGAAATGCACCAATCCTGGAGCCTGCGGCGGCGGCGGCGGCGGCCCTTTGACTGGCAGCTCTGCACAAAAACACACATCCCGAAGCATTCAGCAGACTCCCGGACACAGGGTACAGTTTACATGGCATCTTTCCACACAGCGATGTACATCAAATACTGAATTACCATACACACTCACTGCAAAGGTATTCATGCATGACTATACAGAACTGTATTTATTCACTGAAGGTAGCTGGGACTGCAGCACTGGCTGCGAATGAGTGTTCAGACTGGAAGTGCTCCCTCACAGGTTTAACAGTGCTGCTGGCTCAGCACATCACAGCTTTAACGCCATGCCTCTAGTTCTGGAAGTGCTCCCCCTACTGGTACATGAGAGGCATACGATAGCTCAGAGGACACAGTTTAGATGACGCACGGGGTTATAATCGCACAGGTCAGCCTGTTCTGTTCCTGGATTAAGGCCTGGCCCTGAGATCTGAAGCGGCTGCTCTGGCCTGAGACAAACAGTGATGAACGGGCCGGAGACTCACGGTGGGTGGGGCTGGACGGGTGGGGGCGGGGCTAAGAGGGCAGTGGAGTTCCTTTCTGGGGAAGGTCCGTCTGTCAGAAGCACACAGCACAGGTTAGGGCAGCAGTGACACTTTCGCCATCTCTACCAGTACAGCACCAATACCCCCACTCTCTGTGTGTTGGCATGTGCTTGGCAGCTCTCATCTGATTTTTTACAGCTTACATGTTGCACATTTACAGCAGTGCTCCAACCAGGAATACAACCTGCAACTTCCTAGCTATCAGTCTGTGCCATATAGGCCGTATATGCAGCTTGTGTTTTTTCTGCTCCGAACTCACTTCACTGATACCATACTGTTTTTCATCATTCACAACGGATAACCACAGCTGAAAATCATACTCGCGTCCAAAACTCTGGAAGCATTTTACTGCGGCAGATTGCAGGGAAACAGACTGTATTTGCTGTATTTGGCTGTAGGGCAGCTGTGGGTTTGTGGGTTGGCTGTAACGCTTACTGACTCCCTGAGACAGAGGGAGAGGCGCAGCGCTTACTGTGGGCGACGGCGGGGTCCAGCGGGTCTCTCGTGGCGTAGTAGAAGTAGGCGTCATCGTATGGAGTTCTGTACGCGTCACTCAGTGTGGACGGTGGGGGGTGAGGGACACCTGGCAGTCTAAACGCACACAGACGACACGGTGCAGTACAGAACACAGCACAGCAGGGTGTAATACCACAGTTTATTGCTGCGTTGTATTATGCAGAGAGGACCTGCATGTTCAGGATTAGATAAAGCTGTTTAGACACCATATCCGTAATAATCCTAATGTGGTGTGGGGTATAGGGGTTAGAGAAATGGACTTTTAACCGGAAGCTGGTGCACTGTGCCTTTAATCTTTAACATGCAGGAATGGTGTAAGCTATGCAGTTTGCCCTGGATAAGGCTGACTTGCTTTGTGGTATTTCTTTAGTTGAGATTCTAATCTCGCGTTATGGGTGGTGAGCAGTGAAATGGTGCTAAATGAAAGGGGACAGGTGTACAGTTATCAGACGTACCTGGGGACACCCATCTCTCCCAGGGTGCTGGGGGCTCCTCTGTGGTAGTCTTCATAGAGAGGGGTGACCCCGCCTGCTGCAGTGCCAGACAGCGCCCCCAGGGCGGCGCTGTAGTCCAGCAGGGGAGACTGGAAGGCCACACGCGGTCGCTCAGGCGGGGGTTTCTCCTCGCGGGGCACCCCGCCCAAATCTCCCCCCAGCGCGTCGAGGCCACGCCCCAGCTGGGTGGAGTCACGCCCCACTGACCCAAAGTGCCTGATGCGGTCTGGCTGTGAAAGAAAAGCGGCCATAGCAACAACAACAGAATATCACACCTACTGTTAGAGAACACACAACTTCTAAGAGAGTAAGACAGCTGAAACATTAGCATCACAACAGCAAGTTCCTGAGCCACTTTGATGTGCCGGGTTTCTCTCTGTGTGGTGCAGTCACCTGTTTCTCAGGGTCGTTGATTCCCGTAACAGCAACTCTCAGCTCCAGATCCTTCTCCCTGAGTAAAAAGAAAAAAAAAAACATTATATTAATATCTGCGTCAGCACCAAACCACAACTCCACACAGACCACTTCAACAAAGCTGTAGATGGGGAATCTTAAGGTGACAATAACCAGGTTTCCCTGTGATATTAAGAGTCTAACACAGAAACAAATGATGGGCGGTAAGAGATGTTGAAAAAAGTGACATTAAGATGATTGCAGTATTAAATGATGGGATATTAACTTGGTTCATCTGTATTATAATACACCATCACAGTCAGATTCTGCTACACACAGCACAGATGAGAATGCCCAGTTGGAGAGCAATCTGAGGTGAGTGACAGCGAAGTATCCAATAGGAGCGCAGTTTGCTCACCTCTTCCGGTTTCTTCGCTGCTCAGCCATCTGCTCCTGCAGCTCCTGTCTGTACTGCTCCTTCCTCCTCTGGGAGACGATGTCCGAATCCGCAGCACCTGCATGAAGGTACCGTCGCCTTTACCTCACACAGCCCATCACACACACGCACAGAGCTAACCACCAATAAGCAACCAACATGGAATTATACAATGACAAAATCACAAACTGAAAAAAGTACTACAATTATGACAAGCCCCAACTCAATCTTACCCCCTAAGATGACACTAATGAAGGCCCCTCATACTAAAATCAATGTTAAACTAAACTAGTTAACTCAGTGGCCACTATTTCAACTGGCAACATGATGGGAGTATCTGGGAATATAAGACCGGGTCTCACCAATCATGAGTCCAGTTGCGAACTCCGCTTCGTCCTTCCCGATGGAGGGTCGCGCCTTCTCGTTGGGCCTCCCTGTCACCGCCGCCGGCAGCCTGTAAAACACCCACACACGTTATCCACAATCCCACAGGCTCCCTACCACTCACCCTCTGCTCTAATCCTCGTGATTACAGCGCAGTATGCTGGCCATTTGTCTAAAGAAGCAGATCACCAGCTTTTCCACTGGCCACAAATCAGCTGAAGGCCTGTTCAGCAACAACTTTCTCATCCGGATCAATGCCAGTGCATCTGACAGGACTGCTGACTGCACCCTGTCCACCCTCTCAGACACTGATTAAATAGCTTTGTTTAAATTACACTCTTACAGGCAACTCCTGTATCTATGTGCAATGAAAAGACTAGAATGATACAGAAAGTACATGTTACACCAACACAAGCTACACTGAGGTAAAAATAACCCTTTCACGATACAGTTCCCTAAACGAGCCAGTTGATTCAGCGTGGTACCCGCCCCATTTAATGATTCGCCGATCAAGTCATCAATCAAGGGTTCTCTCTGATGACTTCACAATGGCTGGGAAAAATACTGTCTTGGTTTCCATGACTGCAAGCTTCTGGTGTGCAGAGAAGCTGTATTCCCTTGAGAAATGTGGGCTAATTACCCACAAGCCAAATGGAATGGAATAATATTTAAATGTCCACACAGTGATGAATGTGCCCAAGCAGAAGAGATCAGCCTTCTCCCTCTCTGCAGGCTTCTCTCCAGCTCACACACATATATGGAGTGAAATAAATGCCACAACTTATCCTGTTCATGCTCTTGTGCGAAATCTCTCATTCCCAGCTTGCAGTACGCTCACACTCAATTCTCCGCTCTTGCTAAAAACATGATCTCTGTGCTGATATTTTCATCTTGCAAGATTACTGCCAAACCTTCAGCCAAAAAGAATTTGCCAGATTGCACTTGCCAAAATGTGACTGGACCTTTTGTTTGGGGTATCATATCACTGATTCATAAGAGAGATATTTTCGCGCAGTAGATTTTTGAGTGGAAGCACAGAGTCTAGAGCATCTGTGCAAGTGCACAGGGACACACACATGCAAATTTATGTTCTGCTCAACATTCGGCATTTATATAACAGGTGATATCAACTTCATATGGAAACAACCAGTTCCCGCACACACCTGAGAGCTGAAAAAACGCTTCTGAGAATGCTGATGAGACATTGAGGCGAGTTGGATACCTGGGTCTGGGCGTGGCTGACAGGGTGCCCAGGTTCCCCTCTCTGTAGTCCTCTTCATGGACAGCAGGGGGCTCCACTTCTCTCCTCTCCCTCAAAACCCTGTGGGGTGCAAAGGAAAGAAAACCCTCTCACTCAATACTGCCCACGTTCACATAACTGAGACTATGCATTCAGTGAAGTGACTAACTTCGCAAAAGCAAATGTGTTACTGTGTATCATTCTACAGCCAATCACGTTACTGCTCCTCCTTTATCAAAACGCAGTACCTGTTCTCATTTCTCGGCCTCTGTGCATACCGGTACATTTCTGGGTACTCTTCATAGTCATCAAGGCCCCTCTCCCAGAGCCTGGGTACATCTCTGAGACACAAGAAAAGAAAAGGATCAGGGAGGAAAGACAGACGGATGAACAAATGGGCGTCACTTCATGCCAACAGCGTCTTACATTTGACTCCTTCACTGCAGAGCCTTGTAACTCTCCAGTCCTGCAAAGGAGATGAGGCGTTACCTCAACACTGAGGCTTCATGAACCCCTAAATGGGTAACATCAGGTAACATCTGTTATCAGCCACTCACTGATCTAGTCCAATCAGTGTTTTGCTGCAGGGAATGAAGTCTTTGGTTGAAACGTGTCAGTGATGGGCAGTGAATGGTAGCTCCACCCATCATGGGGTTACTGTCCAATAAGTAATGGCTCTCAGAGTGTGAGAGCGAACGGTTATGGCCGTACCTGTCGGCTCTGTGGTAGAGCCGCCGTGCCCTCCTGTCCGTGTGCCCCGGGTCCAGTCCTGGTCTGGGCCTCCTCCTGTCCAGCACGGCCAGCTCCTCCTCTTCGTCCTCCGAAAACTCTCGCCCCCAGTTGTACTCCCCCCTCATCGCCCGGGACCCCTCCCAGTGGCTCAGCTCCGCCTCCGGCCTCTGGCTCCTCCACTCCCGATGCCTCCTCCCCCTCGGCACCCCCAGCCCCGCCTCTGTAAGGGTGGCGGCGTCCCTCCTGGGTGGGGGCTGTTCCAGGAGGGAGGGGGGTCTCGGGCTTGGGTGACCCTCAGGGTCTGGAGGTGCTCTGAGTGGGAGCTGTGGACAGAAGCACAAATTAAGGTCTGATGCAGCAGGCACTCGCCATTTCCCCATTAAATATGTATCTCCATGTGTTCACATGCTGCTCACACAGATACACTAAGTCATGTGGCTTCTGAACCCCAGCCTACAGTATGTGCTTGGCGTGAAACCTAACCCTTCCTCTGCAGCTACTTTTCCCATGCCCACAGTAGGTCTTAAATTAATTTCATCCTCTAGCAGGATTAGACAGCTAGTGTCAAAAGAAGGAAAGGTTTCTAATATTCCCAAACAACAGAAATGCATCACTTTCACTAAGCTCACGTTTTAAGATACTGGCTAAACTGGCAGCGATTAACAGCAGTGTATAAATGCAGTGTAGGGGCTATGCATGCACAATGTGGCAAGCTGTGAGGGAGCGTGGACAGCATCATCCGCCATGTTAAATCCTGGAACCTCCTTGTTCCTTAATAAACTACTGACACTGCATGTTGGGGAGACACTGCAGGGGGGGGGAGGTGGTAATGTAAGGTAAAGTACTGAATTATTTCTCAGACACGCAGCTCTGGGTAGGGGAATTTACCTTGTCTGTTTCCCCTTCTCCTCTGTGAAAGGGATTATAGTCCCTGCTCCTTTCAGATCGGAGTCTCTCCTGAAATAGAAGAGACAAGCACCCTTTCAGCAGTGTCTCAGAAGCACAGAGATGCTACACGCTCTAGCACATAGAGACAGCTAGCCTACCTTTCCGAATCTCCTCTCAGAGAGGGGCAGAGAGGGGCCCTGCTGGGAAGGGCCTGTCTCCCCTGCATTCATATCTTTCCTCTAAAGAAAGACACAACAGCAGCATTTAAAGAACTACACTAAAGACCGAAAATCTGCACTTTCAGATCCCAGGTGGAACATTCTTTTTGAACCTCCAAACAATGTATTTACCCTTCACGTGTTTCAGTAAAGAGCTACATATACCCAGTATACACACAGTTAAGGTAAAGTAGCTCACCCATAGCGATGTCTGCTAACCAAACGCACGACGCACTGTGATCTGAAGGGAAAACAGCCCAGCTCACCTGAGCCATGTAGCGCCTGTAGTCGAGACGCAGGTCCTGCTGCAGCCTGTGCTTCTTCCTCTCATAGTCCTCTCCCAGCGGCAGACTCAGGCCGGCGCTCTCCTCTGGAAAAACAGAGAAAGGAGGGAGATTACAACCACAGGACCACAGCAGGAAGAAGACTGCAAGGTTGCCATGCATTTTAAAGACACCTCCAGCTTTTCTGAGAAATGCCTGGGAGAATGTCCGCCTGGACAAGCCCAGCATTTCGAAATAGGCCGTCGACATGCAGTGTACTTGCTACTTCCACCCAAACACTTTCCCTGCAATCAATGTTTCCACACCTTTGTCAGAAGACCAGCAGATCTTCTTCAACTCTGATTAGGCGTTTGTGGTGCATGGTAACCCTGGGGTGAGCGACTGAATGTTTCAAGTGAGAGCCCCGAGTGGCCCTGCATGCTGAACACAGAGAGCCCACTGCTGCGCAGTACAAGTACTGAAAGGTTTTCACAGACAGAGAGAAGTGCGGTTCTTTACCTTGGGCATTGTGCAGTCTCTGGGCTGAGGACCACTTAGAGGGAGGGATGTTCTCTTTGCTGGCAGAGTCGTAGGCATTGTAAGCCTTTGTTTGCTAGGATAACAGGTCAAATTACATATTAGTGAAAACAGTTGTCACTGCTGTGACTGTAATCTAACCTTTAAAAATGGCATTCACAGAAACACTTGACAGGACACTTTGTGATTCCCAGATTTATGAATGCATTCTGATCGATTTTTGTACACTTGTGAATCATTAAAGTTTTGTTTTGAAAAATCAGCTAGTGCTTTACAGAATATTATTCTTCATATGGCAAAACAAACTCTTTTCGAGGACAAAAACAAAACCCAAAAAATCTATGACTTAAGACAGGGATAGTGACACATTCTTACATCATTTCCTGATTCATTCATCAGCTGGCATTTAAACCTAAGCCTTAATCACATTCTGAAACATCTCCAACCTCCAGGAAATTACATCATTCTGCATCACCATGACAATCCAGAATGGACATCAGCTGATTTCACAGAGGAAGGGGGGGGGGGGGGGGGGGGGGAGAGTGAAACGCACCCTGATTTCCAGGTAAGGGGGGTCCTGAGCCAGAGTGGCTCTGTCTTCTGCCACTTTGGCCTTGTGCTCAGCAAGAAAGCTGTCCAAGTCATCCGCCATCTTCACTCAAGACCTACAGAGCAAGCAGACGCCCAAGGGTGTGAACGCCTCACCTTGTGAAACGCTTCATAAAACCGACCCACAAGCGGTGAAACATTCACTCCAGCAGGCTAAGGTGACCAGATGAGCCGCTTATTTGACACGAAAGCAGACTCTGAAGCTTGGTTCAGAATTTGGAGGTAAACTCTACTGCCAGTTCACAGACATTCGGAATGGTGAATCAAATGTGAATAGTCATTCTGGAGACACAGTGCACGGAGGCTGGTGGCCTTGTTTGCAGCCACATCTTCAATCTTCAGTCTACCCGCATAGATAGTTCAGCACCAGAAGCACACTCTGCCTCACATCTGTCTCTGAGTCTGCAGACAAGCGGCAGACAGCTCAAGCTTAGCGCTTAGCTAAGCGGTCTTTACTCCTAATTAACCATCGCCCGCGGAGCCTCGGGATCGCTTCTCTAAATAATGCTCACAAATCACTCGCAGCATTCTTCAATGTACTGAGGACGACAGCGGAGCTCATCGATCGAGGCTTTTCTACAGTAGCTCTTGACTGTTACTTTCATTCATTTGATCCACTGTGGAGCCGCCAACTCGCCCTCTGCACACGAAGTAATCTGCAGTACCAACGACCAGGGCCAAGGGAGGGAATGGCACCGCGCAAAACCTAAACGATAACGTATGTAAATGTACCTAAACACCACATCTGACCCCAACTCTAATCGTATCCCTCAGTCATAACTGGACTTGTTTCGCTGCTTCAAATGATCATAATAACGTTTCCAAAAGCAGCACTTTTGGGTACAGGGCTTGACCCACCTATACCGAAACCTCCTGTCTGCCGCAAAACACGCTTAACGCCAACGGGCATGGTGCCAGGTGAGGTAAGCTAACCGGTGGCGAGCGTTACTTTCACGACCGGTGTTTTACAGTGAATCAGATGCGCTGTGTGTTCCGTTGTATAACAACTGATCCCTTCAGTCCACACTTGAGTTGTGCATTTAAGCAGTTTTATCAGTAATATCACAAATCAAGCACTGAAAGGTTTCAGCCTTTAAAATTAGGCTTCGAGACCACCAGCTTGCTCGTGATGATGCCCTAAACCGACCCCGAAAGAATGACGGCAAAACTGAGGTCATCACTGGCACAAAAAAAAAACCATGGTTAGAAAAGGTCACCCCAAAAACTCAGATAATCCCGTTTCTAATCATTTTGCGCGTTTAATCTGCACCATGATTATGTAACTGTACTAAAACCGTATTAAATGCATTAAAATTATTACACACTGCATCAGTGTCTGTAGTGTAACACTACACCCTCTTGTATCCCCAGCCTAACAAATTTCTCATATAAAATTAATTTGATAGGTAGCTCCAAGTTACATTAAGAAGGTTGCTAACGGTAACTTTAGGACTCGTAATATGTTTAACCGAGAGCGATGCTAAATACTACTAGACTGGCGGGCCAACCCACAACCTATCATCAACATCATCGGTTCTTTACATAAACACAATACAGACAGCTAGCTAGTGTTAGCTTCCTCGCTAGTTAGCGAGCTAGTGATACCGCAACTGACAAACCGAACGCAGCTGTGTAACGCCAGCATTACGCGTGAGCAGTGATGATAATCATTACTGGCTGGTTAACATGTTTGAATCGTTTTGAAAAGGTTTGTGTTCCAAACTCTGTACTGTCTCTTTAATAACGGTTGTCAAGCAACCACCGCACACAAAATACAGGTAGGCCCATACCTGGTTAGAAATATGTTCAACAAATAACCTTTTCCCATTACATGCTCTCTATCAGGCTAATAGTAACTCTAACATAGTCCAGCTTGTCCTGCTAAACTAGCTGCACTATCCCGACGGCTGGCTGGCTGGCTGAAAATGCTGCTAGAACGCGTTTTATTTTTAAAAAACATTTTCCACTCGTTACTTTTGGCTCGCAATCAAACAGAATAAACCAATAACATTAGCTAGCCAGCGTAACAACTGTAAATCCCATTCTGTGAGCTAGCGAGCTAACTTTGGCTAGCTAGCCTGTCTTTTTCGGTTAACGTGCAGTAGTTAGCTAGTTAGCTAGCTAATGACGTGTAAACTTCCGTTTAGCCAGCAGACTAACGTTACAGCTAGGAATAGTTACCTGACTATCTAAGATAAAGTCAGTTGCCTTAACACCCTCAGAGAAATGGCAAAACCAGCATTAACATTTTTCACTCACAATGTCGCAGAGGCGCCCATATAACCCGTCCGGTCCCCGCAGACAGCTGGACGGTTGAATAGCTCCCTACAGCCGCTCCACTGGGAAAGTTGTCAACGGCAAACACCATCTGCTGGCGGCAGCAAATGCAACCGAATTGATTCAAAACAGCTGTGTGACTGATGGTACCGTCCAGTCCAGATGGTACAGTCCAGTCCTAATGTTCAGCAAGTCACAAAGAACTGCGAAACTGCCTGTAGGGCGACCTCTATCGGACCGGAGTGGGAGCTATACATATCACGAGTTTTGTTTTTGCAAGCAACAGTTGTTCAGAATAATGAAGTAAGATGCAGGTGGAATTTATATATCTTTTTTTAAACCCCTAAATTTAAATTTAAACCTATAAAGCTTTTAAATAGAATGGCACGTCTTGATGTGGCTGACTAATTTTGTACAATCCACAATCATCATAAATAGCTATTTTATAAAGCTAAATATTTATTTGTAATATACCCTATTCATATATTACAAAAATGCTAGCATCCTTATATTAAATACTTACAAAAATAACATTCATATCGTTATTCAAAGTGAGTGTGGAAGTTATGCTTTCTGGTCTGACTTATTTTTTTGGTTCTGTTATACTTGTCTTGCTTTAGATAAAGCAATCAGTAGCCCATCACTATCCTATATTTAATGGCTAATTAATTAATTAATTTTGCAAGGTGCGCCCTTGTCTTGTCCAGGTGTTTAGCATGGACGCTTGTTCGTGCGTGAATAGTGGGGGTTGCACTTTCCGCTAGATTTCGGCACGTCGCTTTGGATAAAAGCGTCTACTGGATGACAAAAATGTAAAGCTAAATGTTCTCACATCTTGCACGTCGCTCTGGATAAAAGCGTCTGCAAGGCGACCACAATGTAAACCATCGAGAAGCGACAGACGCTGATCATCTGGGCATATAATGTTACCACGGGACCAGATGCCATTTCCTCCAGTGCGTTTGCGCTGTCTGTCCAGTGGAGAGCGCTATAGTTTCCTCGTACCCCTTTTTGTAAATGACCTGACGCTGTTGGATTGAGCCATTGAAGCAGCACGGTGCTAATTATGATAAAGTTGATACAAAGCTTCAGTTAAGACGACAGGCACAGAACATATTGATATATTCATTGTATTATATTATCACTGTTAAATGTAAGGATTAGATGTGGACGAAACGATTTCTGTAATGAATGTTTTATGATGGTACGGTCCAGTGCCGTCGTTGTTTTGGTCCGGAGGTGGCTGATGTAGCTGGCCGGTGCGGATCTTTAACGTTATTCAGCGCTTTAATTAATGGCACGTCGATAGCTTTACATTTAAATGCGTTCTGTATGTTTCGTGTGCACTTGATACACCTCACTTATTTAAAGCTTTCCGAAACAGAGTAATTTCTTCAGGAAAAAATGGCCGGGAGCAGCATTGCTCAGAAGACCTGGGAGCTGTCTAACAGCATGCAAGAAGTTCAGAGCATAGACGAGATCTACAAATACGACAAGAAACAGCAGCAGGAAATCCTCGCGGCTAAACCATGGACAAAAGAGTGAGTGTGTGTTTGCAACTAACCAAAATGAATTAAATGAGGGGAAAAACGTTTCTTTTGTAACATGTTAGCCAGACTCTAGCAGCACTAGCTCATATTGACACTGCGGGCCTGTTGTGTCTGTGTTGTGACACACAATAACTAGCGATCGTTATGTTGGTTTGTATTGAATTAGATAGAGCTACCATGGGTGTAAGCGATATGATTTTAAGTTTTTTTTCCTTTTCAAGGTAGCTGGTTAGCTAGTCTGCACTGACGATAGCTAGATCGCTAAGGTGTGTTTTTGTTTCAGTCACCATTACTTCAAGTACTGCAAGATCAGCGCCCTGGCGCTGCTGAAGATGGTGATGCACGCCAGGTCCGGGGGGAACCTGGAGGTGATGGGGCTGATGCTGGGGAAGGTGGACGGGGAGACCATGATGATCATGGACAGCTTCGCGCTGCCGGTGGAGGGCACGGAGACCCGCGTCAACGCGCAGGCCGCCGCCTACGAGTACATGGCCGCCTACATTGAAAATGCCAAACAGGTTCGGTTACGCGTCTCCACAGAAAGCCAAAACACTCTGCCCGAAAACACACGGCAGATCTTTGCTGTTTCTTTTGTGCTGGGGGGTGAGGCAGCATTGGTGTACTTAAGTAGCGATGCGGTGTGGAAATCAGCCTAGGGGATATGTATACCTTTAAAAAAAATAGACGTCACTGAATCTTGCTATACAATCGTTTACGACATAAACGTATTGATTACGTTTACTTCTAGTAATTGCGCGCCACGTTAGCTGCTGTAGTTTACAGTGATTTAGATATGACACTACACTTTGTGTAATCAATGAATAAATTACTTTACATAGCTGAAGCATAATTGAAGGTATGCTGTTTTTACGCCGGATTAATCACCTGTCATTCTTGCATCATTAGGTTGGGCGCCTGGAAAACGCCATCGGCTGGTACCACAGTCACCCGGGCTACGGTTGCTGGCTGTCTGGCATTGACGTCAGCACCCAGATGCTCAACCAGCAATTCCAGGAGCCTTTTGTGGCAGTTGTGGTAAATACTACAGCTTAATGTCAGATGTACTCACACGATTCGCAGATCCACTGTTTTTAAACGTTACACTTTGTTCATGTATACATTGCTCATATATGTAGCACTGCAAGGACAGAGGATAGTTTTAACTGTGCTGCTGTAATTGACTGTTTTGTTTGCTGTGGATGATGAGGTGTTTTGAGACAGTATTACTCTCATAAGAACATTTTTTTCTGCATTCTTATTACAGATTGATCCAACTAGAACCATCTCTGCTGGGAAAGTCAATCTTGGAGCCTTTAGAACGTACCCCAAGGTAAAAATGTTAGTGGTTCATCCTTTCATTATAAATGCATTTGCCAGTTACTATTTATGGCATAATTGGTAGGGTTGATGGTGGAGAACTTTCTATCGCAGATTGTATGCATGTTCAGCTTGCAATATAGGGAAAGGGATTGTGCTGCAGCTGTTTCTCCTTTAGTAAGTGATATCTCTCCCTCTTGATCTGTGTCTGTTCAGGGCTACAAGCCCCCTGACGAGGGCCCCTCAGAGTACCAGACCATCCCGCTGAATAAAATCGAGGACTTCGGGGTGCACTGCAAGCAGTGAGTGTCACAGCTGACCTCAGTAGCAAACCCTGAGCAAAGGAAGTGTTGAATTCTCTCCTCAGGGGACAAATAATAATTCAGTACGGTGTGTGTCACCAGTACAGGTGCTGACAAAAGCCGGATCTTATAATGCACGTTGTAATAATGGATTGCTTTTTGTGTAACAGCTTTGAAGGACCCCAGCATTTTTCCGTGTCCTAAATGGTTGTGTTTGTGTTTAGGTACTACGCCTTGGAAGTGACCTATTTCAAGTCGTCACTTGACCGCAAGCTGCTGGAGCTCCTTTGGAACAAGTACTGGGTGAACACTCTGAGTTCCTCCAGCCTGCTAACAGTGAGTGCAGTTACCAGCTTTGCACTGTGTTCCCAGATCCCCTTTACAGGATCCTGGGTAGAGCAGGCCTGGGAACGTGAATATGAATCTGCTTGTGTCTCTGTCCCTCCCCAGAATTCGGACTACACCACGGGGCAGGTGTTCGACCTGTCGGAGAAGCTGGAGCAGTCCGAGGCCCAGCTCGGCAGAGGGAGCTTCATGCTGGGCTTGGACACCCACGACAGGAAGTCTGAGGACAAACTAGCCAAGGCGACACGAGACAGGTAAGGCCACAGCCCCCCTAAGGCTTTGAGTTTAAAGCAGAAGCTTTTCAGATGAATTCCCGGAGCCTCAATGTGGATGCTGGTGTCTTCTCCAACCTCATTAATTAGCTAATTCCCTCAGTCCTTTGCCCATATAGACTAATCGTTTAACTTTGATAAAACGGTTCATTACAGTTAAGGATACTACATGTACTCTGCACTCAAGTCTTTGATTTGGAAAATGAATCCACATAAGTGTGTGTTGCCAATTAATTTGGCTGTATTCAGATTTTGTAATTTGTTTGTATGAAAACTGATGTATACAGCAGGGCTCCAGGAATTCAAGAGGTTGGGGTTAAGTGCTGTGATCACAGCTACTTTTCTTAGATGTGTGATCGAGCTTTCTCACTTACAGCTGTCATCCAGGTTCTCCCCTTATTATGAACATCTGTGTCCTTACAAAATGGAGGGCTTATTTCTCTCTCTTCATTTCAGCTGTAAGACTACCATAGAAGCAATCCACGGACTAATGTCACAAGTTATCAAGGATAAACTCTTCAATCAAATCAACACTTCTGCCAACTGACCCCACTGGACGGAAACTCCAAACATGTTTTAGCTGCAAACAGAAGCCCCCCCCCCCCCCCCCCCCCACCCCCCCCCTTTTTTTGAAGCTCGGAGATTCTGCAAACAAAACAACCATCTCTATGATTTCCTTTAAGATGCAGTTGTGTTCTTTGATTTACAGCCTTTAACCTGACAGTAAAACTATTTCAGTGTTTCTCAGCAGTTGTCCATTCTACCAGTAAACATATTCTCTGTTGTACCAACCAACAGTCTACGTGTGTTTTAATGTGTGTAGTGAACTGGTATGAGTGGCACCGATATCCTGTTTACGCTGTGTTATGTAGGGGCAGCATATGTACCTTTAAAGGCATCTATGGGAGAGAGTACAACATGGATTGCTTCTCTTGCTTGTCAGTCAGCACCCACTGTATCTCATTGTTTCCAGTGTGTGTTGGTCTGTGTGATAATCTTTAAATTTTAACCAAATATTTCACACACATACTTTTGGTAAGACACTAGTTGTTACTAATTCAAAACGTAATACACGAACTGCACCGGGACATTTTTAGCACAAAAAACCTCTCCTTTTTACGGCAAATATTTACTCAACGTCACACTGAAAACAACAAAAGTAGATGCACCAGGCTTAGGGGATAACACGTTTAATATTACTGTGAATCTCTACACATTGTAAACAAAAAGGTTTAATCAGTAGCACCAACAATACCACGATGGTGCCAAAGGTACAGACACATTTTAAACCATGGTACAGGTACCACTTCTCAGGTAACTGGCACACACTGTAGGTTAGCTTCACACCAGTGAGGACACGCAGGTGACGGCCACAATGCTACAACGACATGATCAGAAACACTCACTAGGTAAACAGCCAGCTGCATAAACTGTAGAAATTATTAAATAGAAGTATATCAATTTTGAAAAGGGGCAGCATGATTTTTCCAGTTTATGTCTCCTGAAGGGCACCTAGACTTTTTCTTGGAAAACGTAAAATCAACTTCAAGCTCCAAATAAAATGATAACTAATGAGAACTAGTGATAGATTTTTCCCAAGAACAAGAAAAGGTGCCTTTCAAAAAAAAAAAAGCTTTATTTCTGTTACTCAGAAGTGTGGCAGACAGTGAGTAATACTATATATGTCACAGTCCTTCACCTGGCTCAGAATCTGAATGCATTCACACTGAGGTACACAGGCACTAACTTTACATTTTTTCATGTTTTAGAGACGTAATCCATGTTGGCCACTGCATGGCTTAGTGAGGTCTTTGGTCAGGAGGAGAAAGCAATATGTATATTATTACGAAACATGATATCACCATAAGTAGGGCTTTGATCTTACTTATCCATCTATGTATTTTCTTACATTTTCTATAGTTTATGCATACAGTTGTTTTCTGTCTTCTACTTTTCCATAATTAAAGTTTAAAGTAAATACACATTCCTGTGACCATATCTTCACTTCCTGTTTGTAATACAGTAGACAGAAAAGAACAGGGGGGGTGAGAGAGTGTGTTTTTTTTTCCTACGCCACGCCTTCACAACAACAGCATGGGGTATATACTTGACTATTTATTCCAGGGTAAGTAAGTACATTTTTTAGGAATATATAATCTTTATATTAATATAGTTTGATTTCTAAAAAAAAGATGTTCTAACACAGCCCGCTGTCCAAACTATTTATAAGTGCTCTCTGTTTTACAATAGCTCTTTTTTTTTCTCTGTTGTTAGGATGGGTGCACCCAACGTACAGAAAAGGAATTCTTCCCTTTTTGCTCAGGCAATTTCACAAGGCACCTGATAAGGCACATCTCAAAGCCTCCGCTGAGATTTCGCACAGGTGTGAGGTGGACGTTTTTCAAGTTGTCTCCAGGCGTCTGGGTGTTTTACAGGAAGGAGTCGTCAGAGGGCGGGGCGTAGGAGAACCCCAGGAAAGCGTCGTCGGCCTCCAGAACGCTGGCGTTGACTATGGAATGCTCGCTGGAGAAGCACACCGAGTTCGGAACCATCTCGTCCGTGAATTCCGGGTCGAAGTTTGTGATGTCATGCGGTGAGTTCTGAAAGAAGCGTAGACAAGAAGACTCATTTCACAGAGACGCCTGCGCAAAGCAGGTCGCACCTTCAGCGGCTTTAGAGAGGAAACTGGATAATACCTCCCTGTATATCCAAGCGCAAAGCTCTGGTGTCTTGCCTTAGAAAACATAATCCTATTTAAAAAGCCCGTTGGCAGGAGTTGTGTTACAGCTCTAAAATAAACGCTACCCGGACACTTTTTTCCCTCTCCAGCAAAAAAACATTTATTTTAACGGCAAACCTCACCCCATCAATAGACAGACTCTCTATACATTCTTATCATAGCGTACAAACCAAACAGTACAGTATTCAGCCTCATGGTCCAGGTGTCTGTCACCTGGAGGCATGACAAACTGACAGATGCTCTGCATGTTAACATGCACACCTGTGTTCACACAGGTACGTACCACGTTAGGGTTAAACGGCGGAGGGATCTTCTTCTGCTCCAGGTCATCCCAGTTGATGGAGGAGAAGAAGCAGTGTGTTTTGATCTCACTCTGAAAAAGAGGGTTCACACAGTTATGATATAATATAAAATATGCTCATGTGCTCATGATCAAATGTCTCCTGCCATGTTGGGCCCTCTTCAGTGATTACAGAGATCACGACTACTGAGCTCTGAACTGTAAAGCAGTACAGGAAATGTTTCATGGCCACTGGCTGATTTGACTGTTCGCAACTAGGAGTATTTCCTGTTCTCAGTCTGCAGGGTACTGAGCCTACACCTCTGCTCATACATGGGCTTTACATGTTACACGTGTTAACAGTATTATGTAAATGCATTGTTACATAACATTACATATGTTGTTTCTGTAAAAGTAAGTCTAGTACATGGTACTGTAAGGTTGTCCACAAAACTTACCATTAATTCCCAGCCTCTATAAATTACTTGAGTTAAATGATCATTTTAAAATAAACCCCTGGTCATTCTGCAAAGATAGGGGTACCCCCAATCTGGCATGTTTGAAGGACTCAGCTCTCTCATGCAGTACAAACTTTGACCACCAGAGGGAATCCCCCCTCTGCCACACATCATAAGAGCCAAAAAGTACTTCTGTAAAGTGAAGGACATTCCGTCCTTGTTGTCTTGTTGTCTCTAATCTAGAGTGAATTTTTAACAGCTTTGAGTTTGTTCTTAAACTATCCAAGAGTCTCATTACATTTCTGTGAGAAGACATTGTCTCTGGTGTCAGTGTGGAACTTACTATTAAGCAGTTTACACCTGCGTCCTTTTGACAGAATGTGATTTAAAATATCTTCCAAGGGCCACCTTATTAATCCATTTTAGGCTTTAAATACATCAGTCAAATTCCCTTGAATTCTCATCATATATCTTCATTTCAAGAACAGGGATCTGGTCACTTCTGCTAGGGTATTTATATCTTTTTTTTGTACTGCCAAAACTAAAGACATCATTCCAAAAGCATTCTGTGACTGAGGAGAGCTGTCCTGTACAGAGCTGTGTCACTCCCTCGCTGAATGAGCAGCTTCACTCCTGCGTTAGCGTAATCTCGCCTGAGCTCCCAGCACTCACAAAGTCCTCGCGGGCGCCCAGCCTCTCGCTGCGGTCCTTCTCCAGCAGACCCTGCAGGAGGGCCCAGGCGGCGCTGGAGATCCCCGGCCGCAGCGACAGCGTCTTGTGCAGGATGTTATCGTACATCTCCTGGGTGTCCCTGCTGTAGAACGGAGGCTGTGGGAGGGGCACGCATGCACACGTAAACATACATGCACACACGTGCACACGCACGCACACACACACACACACACACACACACACACACACACACATACACACACACACACATGCACACACACACATGCGCACACACACATATGCACACACAGACACACATATGCACACACGCACACATGTACGCACACACACATACACATGTATAACAGTCAACAGTCAATCATAGTAATAATAATAAAAAATAATAATAGTACAGACACAGCTCATCCAGGGCACATATTAGTTACAGGTCCCACTTAACATTAGATATCCCTTATATGATTTTCCATTATACCTACACAAGTACTACATAATTACTGTACACACACATATTGTGGCTGTTCTTCAAATGTAATTGCACAGGCCATAAACAGGTTTAAGCTGCATAATTATGCATATGTACACATTAGTTACACTGTATCAAAAGAGCTGTAGTGTAAATACACAGGTATCAGGGCAACTTAATGTAGCGGGACCAATTTTTTTACATATTTATCCATTTATACACCTAGTTATTCACTGAGGCAGATCAGCTTAAGGGCCCGTCCAGCTCAAGAGTACAAGAGTGTTGTCCTTGGGCAATGATCCTGCCAGTCCGTAGTAGACAGTCCCTTAGCCTCTCTGCCACATTTTTGCGTGAGAGGTCCGAGAGGCTTACCAGGCCGTAGAGCATCTCGTAAAGCACAGATCCCAAACACCACCAGTCCACCGTGCTGTCGTACGGCTGCTTCCTCAGGACCTCTGGAGCGAGGTACTGTCAAAACATTTACACACACTGCTGTCCACCGGGTTTCCCAAGTAATACCACAGACAGGGTTCACTCCTGTGCTCCAACAGTTACATGGCGATTACCCAGACTGCACTGTATATTCCTAATTAATACCAAATGCAGGGTTTACCCACATGTTCCAAAAATGACCAAAAAGAACAATATTCCCATACCATTCATCTTAAAATCCAAATTAGAAACAAACATTCAGTAAGTACCAGATTGTTCAGAGCACATTAGGGCATTTAGGGCATTAGGGATTTTAACATACACATGGACACATGGAGATATTTCATAAAAACAATATGACATGTCTATTTTTTTTTTTTACAAGTGGAGCAAAGCTGTTTTAGTCATTGTTGTTTTTTTTACCTCTGGTGTTCCACAAAAGGTAGTTGTGGTCTCATCTCGAGAAATGCCCTCTTTGCACAACCCAAAGTCCGTTAACACAACGTGTCCCTTTAAGAGAGGAAGACAGACGCATTTTGGTTAAGACAATGTGGTCCTTCAAACAGGGCAGAGAGGGGCACTTCACATATTGCTTTACGCACAAACAGGATATTGTCATGAAGTTTAAATGATTCCGTCAGCCAGCGTCACGGCAACAGAATGCCACCAAAAATGGTGCTTTCTGTTTCTGATCATTCCCGTCAAGATTTCGTGATGTTGGTGATGAAGTGGTTTGAGCAGGAATGACACTAATCACTAGCTAAAACATCACATTAGAACCAAAATTATACTTCTATTTAATAGGTTTACACAAGCAGGATTTGGCTGTCTGTGTCAAACATATTTCTCTAAGACCGAAATAAATAACACAC
This sequence comes from Megalops cyprinoides, assembly GCF_013368585.1. Classification (NCBI taxonomy): domain Eukaryota; kingdom Metazoa; phylum Chordata; class Actinopteri; order Elopiformes; family Megalopidae; genus Megalops; species Megalops cyprinoides. The sequence continues at coordinate 3,645,948 of NC_050606.1, forward strand.
TCGGGCAAGGCTTAACAGCCAATTGTACTGTAGCCACGGCTTAAACTGTCACAGTATTTTACAACACTGTTTGCATACGTGCCAGGCGCCTAGGCCTTCGAGAGGCCCAGTGCAAAATGCTTAAACCGTGACATGTTCATTGCAATATCTCAGACAATGACACGTAAGGTTTCATGGCACTTTATTAATTTGTGTGATAAAATATACAGCATCACATTAAATACATTCTGTGATACTGAGGTATAATAAGGAATAATAAAAAATAAGTCAGAATAATTACAAATATGAGGTTGCAGTCCTATAGGGGTAGATCCAAGGAAGTTTCAGACTTTCAGACCAGAAAAACTCTCTCAGCAAAAATGGTAACAATGCAGCACTTACTTGGAAGTCCAGAAGAATATTTTCTGGTTTCAAATCCCTGGGAAAAGCATAGCATTGAATTAACAGTATTCTCCTTCTGCTCTGAATCATTTGATATGCTGAGGATTAAGAGTGACTTATCCAAATGCAGAGTTTCTAAATCAAAGGGGTATTTCATACAAAAAATGCCTCCCTATGAAGACACCATGGGTAAGAAATACGAGACGTTTCATTCTGGTCTGAATGAAATGAATTCACTTATAAATAGCCATAAATAGCTCTGAAAGTCAAACTGTGAGAACACGTGAGTTTTTATTTAGCTTGCACGTTACAGGCGCACCCCCGGCCAGAAAAACACGCAGTTCTCAGAATCCAGCACACGTGCACCCAGTGTGAATGCTCTCATTTTTGAGTCTAATGAAAAAGTCGCTGGGGTGGGGGTGCAGACAGTCCCGGCTGAATCCCAGTCTGATTAGCAGTGGAATCCTTTGTGGTTAATGTCCAGCTCACCCTACATGATTTCTGGCAGTCCCATGACTCTCCAGGGTTTCCTGCTGTCAGTGTGACACTGTGACAGACTTCAGCCTGGTAGAAGACCCCATTTGTGTGTCTGGACCAGTCTGGTCTGAGTCCGCAGTGTAAGTCTCAGACAGGTGACTGAGTGGCACGCCGGGTAGGGAGCTGGGCTTGCAGGTTTGAAGCCAAATGAGGGCACTGCTGTTGCATACTTACAGTTACGTCACTTAGCAGATGCTCGTGTCCAGAGCAACTTAAAAAAGGGCGTCTAATAAAAGGGCGTGAAAAGTCGTGCAAACAGGGTGGCACTAACCATATTCACCGTGTGCCAACCTGCACCAGTGCCAAACTGGGTGATGAGATCACAAGTGCCAGATTGGTTAAATTGGTTAAGTGCAACACAACGTACCCAGAGTAGCACTCGAACAAGGGCAGTATCATCCCAAACAGAGAGCTGCCACACAGTAGAACTACTGTTTGTAAAATTGATTGAGGGGATCGGGGGCATGGAACTTAAGTTGAGCTCCATCAGTAAACAACAAGCTGTTATAAAAGGATAACATGTCAAATATAAGCTACGCAAGCTTCCCTGAGAGAAGACAGCAAATATAAACATCTGAATAAATAAACATCTCAATAATAATCATAATCATAATTGTATTATGCCCTGTGCACAGTCTGCCATGAGCTGGACTCTTTCCCGTTGGAGAAGCCTGTTACTAACCGTTCAACAGAGCATGGCCCAGTACTGACAACGTCCAGTCTTTCCCATGTCGAGCCCAGAGTGGCGTTACTGGCCCGTATTCCCTTACCTGTAGACAATGTTCAGCGCGTGCAGGTAGCCCAGAGCGCTCGCCATTTCCGCGATATAGAACTTGGCCCGGGGTTCCGGAAAAGTGCGCTCTCTCTGGAGGTGGAAGAAGAGCTGGAATCGCGGGAGACACACCAGGTCAAGGGTCAAGGGTCAAAGGACGTAAAAACACAATCAAACAAACCAGAAAACAGACTGAAAAATATTCACTGCCGACTCAAAGAGACAAGAGACACTCTGCCCTCTCACTGTGAAGATCCACATGTCTGTTCACAGAGGCGCCCGGCTCTGTGCGGTTACCTCCCCTCCCTGCAGAGCGCTCCCACTGGGTGGATTTGGGCGTGAAGGGAAAGCCACTGACCTCAGAGCCTCACAGCGGTTTATGGGGCTTACAAAGTTCATAAAAACATTGTTAAAATCCCACACGTCTCTCTTTGGGTGATTAAACACCAGGAGCGAGAACTGCCTTTTACACAAAACCTTATAAATAGTCGTAGGGAGTGAGATGTGCCAGGTCAACACAAGCAACAGCCAGTGAGTTCCACCCTCTCTGCAAACTCGTCTGCCCTTCCAAATGCACGCACACTCTGGTCCTGGTTTAGCGTCATATCCACTCCCATTTGTACACTGTAAATGGCTACAGAGTTGCCATTTTGCCACTGGCTTCTGGAATTGTGTCATTTTCTCTCAGCCCTCTGTTACTCTTTGCTGACCCCACCACCCCCAACCAAATGCGTCACTTCCTGTGACTCTAGGTTTGTTGGACCCCATTCCACATCACCCCCTATGTTGCTGTAGGTCTTGCGCAGCCCCTCCCCCCCCCAGATAACCCCCCCTTGTGCTCCTCTGAGCGAAAGCACTCACCTCTCCCCCATTGATGAAATCCAGCACAAAGTACAGCTTATCTGCAGTCTGGAAGGAGTAGTGGAGCCCCACCAGGAAAGGGTGCTGTACATTCTTCAGCAGCACATTTCGCTCCGCCATGATGTGCTTTTGCTGTGGGGGGGGGGGGAGTGTGTTGGGGGGGGGGGGGGGGGGGCCCAGCAATTACATTTTACATTACATTATATTATATTACATTCATTAATTTAGACTGAACTGAGGCCTCATTCAGAGGTGCATCAGGGTGTTTACCTCTCTCCTGTTCAAGATCACTCTCTTCTGTAAGACCTTGATGGCGTAGTACTTTCCGTCCAGCTTGCGTTTGGCCAGGAGAACCTGCGGGGAGGATGTGGGTCTGAGTCCCAGAACTGAGTAACCTGTACTGCTCAAAGGGCAAATGAAACAACCTCTAGCTCTAAAAAAGGGTTAATGCAGAGCGGTGCGCATACTGTTGGATTTACAGGAACATACTGCTCTGGCTGCAGCTTTAATCTCCTTATGAATGTAAACTTTTTTTTAAGGAATGTTGTGTTTCACTCTCTGTGTTTAAAGTCCTTCTCAGAGCATACCGCACCTTGCCAAAGCTCCCCTTTCCGATGACTTTCAGAAAGTCGAAGTCTGTCGGCTTGGCACTGCAAAGTTCAGAACAAACAGCCGCAGTCAGACTTGCAGATGGAATTCACAGGAAAAAAAAAAACCTTCAGCTATCCCAGTCACTGTGCCTATTTATTCATGCGAATACGTAAGATAGCAATACAAAGGTGCAACATGCTGCCTCACCTGGCGAGGCCCCACAAGCACGCCTGCTATTTCAGGACTTCCTGTTCGCTACTCATTTTGTGGTGAAAGTCTCTTTTCTAAACTTTACGGATGGTCAGCTGAGAGATCATTTGGGTTTTACGGCGAGCACTCGAGGAATCGAGCCGAGCAGGGAATGGAAGGGTTTTGCACAGCCAATCAGGAGTGAGCTGGATAATCAGGTGATCAGATCGAGAGAGCCCCTCTGGGAATCTGCTCTATCTTGTGTCATGGGATCTATAATGACCGCAATCTGTTCAGGACCTCGCTTTGACCTCGCAGCTGAAATACCGGAGTTCCTGTCACTGAGTCCTAGACAGATCCAGCTCTTCAGTGCCAGAAGGCTACAGGATGGTATGGTTGCTGGAATGCGTGATTCACTCATACTTATGACTTACGGCCGGCAACCCAGTACATAAGCTGTGGAGTCTGACTTGCATTATCAGTTTTACAGTGTAGACCAGCCCAGCAGAGCTGAATTATAGAACCAAATGAGATCATGCTTATGGGGAGGGCATGGCCTATTTCCCTCTCGATGTAAACCTCCTGGCTGAAGCTCCCCAGGACTCTGCCACAACAGCCATTCACAGCCCACCAAACGCCACAGGCCGTTTTAATTACCAGCGAGTCTCCAGAAATCCCTGTGACACCCTTAGCAACGTGTGCTGCTGTTTTTTTATTTTCCTTGCGCGCGTTATTTTTGCCTTACTGTGACTAACTCCGCAGTTGTGCAGGAGCAGAGAGGCAAAGTGAATGTAGCGGGGCGGCAGTGTAGCGTAGTGGTTAAGGGGCAGGACTCGTAACTGAAAGGCTGCCGGTTCAATTCCCCGCTGGGGCACTGCTGCTGTACCCTTAGGCAAGGTACTTAACCCACAACTGTCGCAGTAAATATCCAGCTGTATGAATGGATAACATAGTTAAAAAAAACTGTAACTGATATAAGTTGTTCTGGATAAGAGCGTCTGCTAAATGCCAAAAATGTAATGTAATGTAATGTAATGCAGTCCCCCGTTACAGTCCCACGTGGGCTTTTACTGCACGAGCATAGGGCACCACAGTGAATCAGGCACCCGCTGGAGGATAGGAGCTACTCCAGACATCTGATGACTCAGCGGTGTTCTAAGACAGGCATGCCAAAATAAACACAACCCCTACAGTCTGTTTTACAGACATAAATAGCCCGCACTCCTCTTAATCAGGGTGATAAGAAACCGAGACATCATGCCAGTTAATTTTCATCAACCTTCATATGGGCTGTTCTCATGATCTCTCATGGTGACAAAGCTTTATGGTTTCAGATCTATAACACACACAGTCTGCATTGTGTCTGTCTGCACCAAAGACAGAAAGGGAAATTGTAGCTGATACAGCGTTAAAAAAAGGGGGTAGTAGTCAAGTTAACTATAAAGCACACAGCCTATTGGACTGACACCAGCATTTGGATTGGCTATCTGTCTGAAGGGAGGGGATGTGAAACTCACTGAGGGTTTCCAGACGGTCCCAGATTAATGTCCCTGGAGGTGGGGCTGTTCTGAAAGGCACAAGAGGAAGAGCTCATCACACAACCTTGCACACAGATACTCTTATTTACCCAGCAGACATTCAGCTCACTGCGCTCAGTATTCCATCTCTGCCATTTCTGAAGCTGAGAGCATTCCAATTGGCTACCTCGTGGTTAATAATAATGAGGGGGTGTGGCTAAAGACAATATTCAAGATGGAGGACCAGTACAGAAAGAACCAGAACCTCCCGGTACCAACCAGAACCTCGTAGGCATTGGAGGTACGAGAAATGACACAGAGCTGACAGCGTTCTGATTGGCTGACTGGCTGCACTGTTAATATCTTACGTATCCTCATCTTTTTCCTTAACAAAGCCCTTTACAACAACGCAGATAACTGTCTTCGCATACCTTGTCATCTTCATCCTCAGAGGCGTCGGAGAAGTTTTTCGGTTTGTCCATCTGGAGGAAGGCTCGGACATCGGGACTGGGGGGGGGGGGGGTGAGTCGCATGTCAGAGAACGCACCAATGGAAAATATCGATTTCGTTCCACTGTGACAGAGTGCCCCCCCTCCCCCCACCCTCACCAGAACCACATCTCCCTGCAACCACTGCTCTCTAAACCCTGATTAAACACCAAGAAAATGCACTCTGCTAAATTAACCACAGTGACAAAACATCGGGGGCCTAATCTTTCCAAATATTACCAAGCTCAGGCAGGACCAATCAATCCATCATGTTAGAGAGGATGAGCCACCACCCTCTGCTGTGACCCAAATGCTCATCTACCTCAGCGCATGGGTGCACAGGCCTTTAGAATGGTGTTATGGTGTTAAGCACAGACTCATTGGTCTGGGACTGCTGTTAGCCTGGTCTGACACTGTTACTCATTCAACTTGGCCGCAGTGTTGCATAGTTGTTAGGACTAGGACTCATGACCGAAAGGTTGGCGGTTCCATTCCCCGCTGGGGCACTGCTGTTGTACCCTTGGGCAAGGCACTTAGCCCAGTATTGCCTCAGTAAATATCCAGCTGTATACATGAATAACAGTGTAAAAAACTGTAACCGGAGTAAGTTGCTCTGGATAAGAGCATCTGCTAAATTAACGTACTGTGATGTGTGGAGTGGACACTTAAAGAGAGAGAAACTCACTGGTTGCTGAGCTGAGGGTGGGAGACTATTCGCTGGATGAATTCATGCAGACCTGTTCGCCTCTGCTTTATAAACTCTGTGGGAACAGTATTCAGATTGAGGTTACCATGACAAGCCCTTCATATAATAATTCAAACAGATCACATCATTAACAAAAAAAAAAAAAAACACATTTGTGGTCTCTTCTGTTGAGAGCTACTCCATTCATTGGGGAGTGTGAAGTATTTCTTTTATTCATATCAGAAGCTGATATCTCTGAGTTCTTGCAGCCACAGCAATCAACAGCAAGGAATCCCATCCGACAAATGTTTGTCTGCAGTGATACACCTGTGACGGCCCTGACTGTCACAATTCCCACCACTTTCCTCACAGTGCTCACAGTGGTAACAGCACAACCGTGGAAGGGTGGTGTCCAATGGCTGGTCTATAAGTGGGAATAGATTTCAGCCCTTTTCCAAGCTGTGTGTGTGTGTGTGTGTGTGTGTGTGTGTGAGAGCCTCTGGTTGTAGCTGCAGGTGCATGTGTCTGAGAGAGAGAGTGTGTCTGCACATGGGTGCAGGTGCCTGTGCATGTGTGTATGTGTGTGAGAGAGTGCGCATGTGCATGAGAGTGTTTGTGTGTGCGTGTGTGTGTGCGTGCGTGTGTGTGTGTGTGTCTGCGTCTGCAGGTGCCTGTGCATGTGTGTATGTGTGTGAGAGAGTGTGCATGTGCATGAGAGTGTTTGTGTGTGTGTGTGTGTGTGTGTGTGTGTGTGAGAGAGAGAGAGAGAGAGAGAGAGAGAGAGAGGGTGTGTTTGTGTGTGCGTGTGTCTGCGTCTGCAGGTGCCTGTGCATGTCAGTACTCCAGTGCTCACGACCCCTGTTCCCATCAGCACCCTCCACTCTCTCTCTGAAGCCTCACTCTCTCTCTGAAGCCTCACCAAGCCTTTCATCTCCTGAGCATGAGGGGATCGAGTGCCTGCAGGCATTATTCAGCAGACTGTCTGAACAACCCCCCTGTCATCACACACACTTACATACACACACACACACACACACACACACACACACACACACACACACACACGCGAACACACACACACACACACGCGCGAACACACACACACACACACACACACCCCCCCCCCCCCCTCTCTCTCACACACACACACACACACGCGCACGCGAACACACACACACACACACACCCCCCCTCTCTCTCACACACACACACACGCGAATACACACACCCTCTCTCTCTCTCTCTCTCTCTCTCACACACACACACACACACACACACACACACGCAGGCACGCGAACACACACACACACACCCTCTCTCACACACACACACACACACACACACACCCTCACATAGGCATGCACATTCACACACACACAGACACAGGCTCTCTCTCTCTCCCTCCCTGCACAAATGCACACGCGTGCATACGTAAACAGAGACAGATGCAAACATACATACACATGTAGACTAACACATGTACTAAAGGAATAATTGAAAAAGCAACACCTAACTAAAAAACTAAATACCAACAAAGAAAAGCACACACTCCCTGACATAAATATATGTAGAAAGTGTCATTTTATGCAGACTGTTTCAAATGAATGCATTATCAGTATTATAATCAGTCCAATCCACTCCACTCAAAACTAAAATAAAAAACAACAATAGAAGAAATGGTGAGGTACGCGCTGTATTTTAATTCATGTTCAGAACTGAAGGCTCAGAACACCTCAGCTAAGAAGATTATGCGGATGAAAAGATTTCATGTGTTTAACTGCAAGGCTCACAGAGGGATTTTGGCAAGAACATACATATGTCAGTACAACAGCAGTACCTGGGTCAAAGTTGTCCCCGAATATCCTCTTGGCCGGGATCTTCAAGTTTAAAGAAGGGAACTGCTTCCGCAACTGTCCAGAAAGAGAATTTTCTTCAGGGTGTTTGAGAGAGACAGGTGAAAGCAGAGAGACGGAGCCGCATTCCCACCGCTGAAACGGGTCTACAATCAGCCCTAAAATGAGGTTACCCGTCGACGATCCGAGGGTTTTGCGTTTCCACGTCAGGAGCAGCTTAACCCTTTCCGTATTTCCGTACTGTCAACTGTTCAGGTTATCATCGGCTGGCGTCGCTGTAGCTGCGCACTGATCTGAGACCTGCTGCAGAGAGCCGGACGCGCCTGCCTTTACACGGTACGCTGCTCTGAGACTGACGGGAGATCAGCAGAGCAGCGCCCACAGCCAGCAGCACGTGGCAGACATCACCGTCTAAGCCCTGACACCATGCCAGCGCTTCCCCCAGCTCACAGCAGCCAGCCAATGTATTCCTAATCTATTGTTTCATCTCAAGTTTTAATCTTAAAACCCCCCCGCCCCAAAAAAAAATCCCTGTAGCGATAATCACTCCGCGGTCACACAGGGTTACCATCAGGTCAAACGGCATTAAATCCCCCGTGTTCATATTTGGACACACATGACCAGCTTCACACAGGACAGGATGAAACGGGAATGTTCATTTACAAACCCTGCAGCATCACCTCCTACCCCACAGAGCAACTCAGAGAGAGTCAGTCTCACAGCCATGTCTTCATAAATGTAAAGACTGTGCAACAATCCTTACAAACACACACATCTCAAACGTCAGTCTGTGACTGCTGCTTTAGAATGCTCCATCAGCACAGAAGCACTTCTGTGCTGTCGGTGCTCTGAACACAAGGGCCAGTTAAATCCGACTTTAATATAATCACAATACAATGAATGTGAATAATTCAGAAATGGCAAAGGCGCGATTTATGAAATTCATACAATAGTCTTTTCCCCCACTTCTCACAGTGTGTAGGGATGTGCTTGCCACATTGTAATAATGGATGTTCAGATGACTGTAACAGCCATCATCTTTTTCCATTTTTTGCTCATTCATTTGGTCGCAGACTAAAAGACGGCTGCTCAGAACTCCACCCCCCTGTAAACCAAGCAGTAGAAACACAACCGGGAATAATTCCGTCTGACTTACAGCGTTGTGGAGTTTATCGAATTCTGTGTATCTCCTGAAGACAAACCACTCATGTCTTCCAACACTGACCATCACTTTGTAAACCTGCAAAATGACAAAGAAAAGAACTGAACTCAAACATTACACAAAGGGGCATAACTAATCACTGAAAGTCCTGAAAATAAGGTATGTATGTGTGTGTGTGCATATGTGTGCCATTAATAGAAAGCTATTGCAGGTGTGATACTTTCAGTTTGATCCACAATCTACAAAAAACAACAGCATTATGAGAACCTTCCCCAGTAAACAGCATTTCCACCCAACCCCTCATCCTTTGCCTTGTAAGTGAGGTGCAGAGAGGGGGGCAGCTATCAGGGCTGAGGCAGCTATAGGTACACAGCAGTTGTAAGGAGCAGGGTTGCTTTGGTTACAGCGTAGCTGTCAGTATACAGTAGCTGCAGCTTTATGGTAGCTGTAAAGAGCAGGTCAGGTGTAGGTATATGGCAGCTGTCATATAAGGCAGCTGCAGGTATATGGTATTTGCAGTTATATGGTAGCTGCAGGAATATCATAGCTGTATGTATAGGGCAGCTGCAGGTATATGGTATTTGCAGTTACAGTGTAGCTGTAGGCATATGGTAGTTGCAGTTACAGTGTAGCTGTAGGCATATGGTAGTTTTAGTTACAGGGTAGCTGCAGGTATATGGTAGTTGCAGTTACAGTGTAGCTGCAGGTATATGGTAGTTGCAGTTACAGGGTAGTTGCAGTTATAGGGTAGTTGCAGTTACAGTGTAGCTGCAGGTATATGGTAGTTGCAGTTACAGGGTAGTTGCAGTTATAGGGTAGTTGCAGTTACAGGGTAGCTGTAGGTATGAGGCAGCTATAGGATCAGGGCGTCTGCGCTCACAGTGTAGCGTTTCTTCTTGTCTCTCTGTTCATTGTGGCAGGGAATGCTGACGTTCGGGCAGCTGGCCGGCTCGTCCATCTCCGGTGCAAGGTCAGGTGGGTGTCAGTGGAGGGCGGAGTCACAGTGAGAGGGGCGGAGTCACGCTTCGTAAGGGTCCCAGACTTTTAGCAGTCCATCTCTATCCCACTGCAGGGCAGCTCACGTGGATCACAGCTGGCCAACTCCATCCTGCAGGGGGAGCCAGAGATCTTAAACGGAGCTGCACACAGACAGAGCAGCAGAAACTCTGCTTCAGAAACACGTCAGCATGATTCCGTCTGGCGTGTGGCCTCCACACTGCCCCCTAGAGCCATACGGAGGGGTTGCTACCGTTGCACTGGTGTAAGGTACAGGAAAGAGGTCCACAACTCCACAACTGAGCTCCAAACCTGGCAACTGCTGTTACCAGTTGAGCTCAAGGCAAGCTGGCCCCAAGCTCCAAAGACAATAATGCCAATTAACAGAGTTTCAGGGAGTGACGTCACCACTGAAAGCACTCTGCTACCTACTACCCTACTGACATTATGCAGGACTCACACAAGCTACTAGTTTCGGCTTTGACACGCTGGCATTGTCAGGCAAGGTTCCAACCACAGAGATGTGCAAGGAAAGCCTCGAACAGACCCTCCCCAACACCCTGCACAGGCATGCACACACACACATACACACACGCTCTCTCTGTCTCTCTCTGTCTCTCTCACACACACACACACACACACACACACACACACACACACACACACACACACACACACATGCAAGCACGCACGCACACACACACACACACACACACACACACGCACACGCACACCCCCAGCTGTTCCAATCAAAGAGGAGAGAAAATCCTGGATTCCTGACCTCTTAAATCTAGGTGGGGGCAGATTAGAGGCGAGCCTGTGGTCAGAGAGAGAGGAAGCTGCAGGAGGAGAGAGATCCTGTAACCATGAACAGAGAGACGCCTGTTTACAAGGAGAAACAGACCTTTTCCCTGCACCAGCCTGTGGCCAACCCTTGTACAACCCTCTGGTAACTCTCAGTAAAATAAAACATCTTTGCAGTCCCCTGCTTCATAGCGGCTTGATGGTTTGGTTCTTTCAGATCTCTCGGTAATTACTATTTATGATAATAGTTATTTATTGATTCAGCGGATTTCCCTGCATCTGGAAACACGTGCTGAAGCAGCTCTCAGAGAGGCGAAGTGAAGTCAGCACGATCTCCCTCGGCCGCCCACATGTAACACATTTCAAAAGAAAACAAGACAGCTGATCTGCTTATGCAGCTTTCAAAACAAATCCAATATTACGTGCAGTTACGCTGGCGTGAGAACGTGTTCCGCTCGGAACAGCCCGTTCTGGCCAGCGCTGGGGTTCCACCGGCGGCCGCGGGTTCCAGACCACAGACCCAACCAACAGCACAGCTGGGGAGCACATGAACGCTAATTACACAAACACACTCTAATTACATGCAGGTCAGCTAATTAAGAGAACGCTGGCTAACTAGCCCTGCGCGGGTGAAGTGCGTGCTCTCTCTGATCCAAAGCCCACCACGCTCAGCATAAAATGACACTTAGAATAAAATAACTCTTCAAATGCAGCATCTGAATATATTGCCCTAGAGAAACCCCCCTAAACCCTAACAGAACAGAGGGGATTATAAGTAAGTCGCCAAAAGGAACAGCAAATTGTATCCAGGTTTACTTATCTGTGGAACCTGGAATGTGCTTTACCCTTATGCCATTGGCACACATGCTGAAAACACAGCAGTACTTCTTCAGCTTTCCACAAACATTTCCCATCATGCACCAGGGCAGGAAACAAAAGTGTCGTTGCACCTAAACCCCCTTTCATTGGGCCATTTGGGCATCACATAGCATTAATCTATTTGTTAAGCAAAAGCCGTTGTCAAAAGTGACTTACACAGCACACATTTGGCATAATATCCATTTGTGCTGCTGGTTATTTACTCAGAACACTCAGAATTTGCAAAAGGAAACAATGCAATAATTCAAAAATTCAATAATTACAAAGTTAATTTGAGAAATTTAAACAAGACAGGCTTTCAATCACACTTCATGACGTGGTTGTGACACTGTCTGGAGTTTTGCAACGGAACAACTCCTACACCAGCTCACTAATGAAAGGCGAGCAATTCATACAAATGTTGAAACAAATCACCATGAAAATATCTACAGCCACTTTATCACCGAATCATCCAAGACGGCCACAGTGCCTCTGCTACAGCCCAATGTCCCTAGAAAGACCCCGCGCTGACTCCTTGCGCAGGTTCTTGGCAGTGTCGAGACGGAACTCTCCCGCAGGGCCTTTGAGAACGTTCCGGTCGGCACTCGTGCCCGTGCATGCAGATGAGCCTGGCACAGTGGCCCTTCCAAAACGGCGCCAGGATTACGTAAAAAAAACCACGACTGAAAGAGAACAAACTCCGGCCACCGGAGTCGACGGGCGCTCCACAGCTCTCTGAAAGCCCACGCTTCGTTTTCTGACACTCACGTTTTTGCTCATCATTACAGATTACGTAACAGAGGTGAGGCCTACAAATTCCATTCCTGTGCTGTCTGGAGGAACAGCACTACAGCTCCGTCCATAAAGACTGAGGTACAGAAACACTGGCACATAAATCACAGAGACCTGCTCAGGACCTTCTGAAGGAAACCATGCTCTGTGGGCGGTAAACTATAGGCTGCGCAGGACACCGTGTACACAGACTACAGAACATTACTTATTAGCCCCCCAGATGTGCTCACTCCTGACTGCTTCCATAGTTTACATAATGTTTTCAACTGACATATTTTTGCTCAGCAGATGCTGTTATCAAGAGTAACTTACTGTACACAGCTTAGAATTCTCATATGTAATTCATTTATATAGCTGGACATTGTATGTACGTAATTAAGGTTAAGCACCTTGCATAAAGATGCAATGGTAGCATCCCACCTGGGAATTAAACCAGCACGCTGCCCCTAGTGTTAGAGCACACAATGGTGCCTGCCACAGGGCGTGTCCTTCACCGCGACAGCATGTGGCTGCAAGAGAGCTGCACCAAAACCGCGCTGCAATAACAGTGCGTTGCATGCTCCGGCGTCAGGGACCGGCTTATTCACGGAGGACCTACAGCCTCGGTGCTCCGCCGCTCAGAGGAAGCTGCATGTGTCCTGAAGTAAAACCTCACCCCAGACCGCTTTCACCCACGCCGTCACCGGCTCAAACCCCGATCTGACGTATTTACTGACCTCTCTGTGCTTCGTTTTTAATGTGCGAGGTCTGAAACGCACCCGACGCGGAGCGCGTTCGGAAATGGGAAGTGGTCTGCTGTCACTTCCCCCCGTCCACAGACCACTCATTATTGTGGGAACACTAGGGCCTTTCCCATGTCTGTTTACTATCAAGAATCACCGTAAAACCGAGAAAAGGCGATTAAACACAGGCCGGCTGTGGGAATCTTCCACACTATCAGTTCTACTAAAATCCACTGTTAGAGAAAATTTTACTTTAATTTTCAAAAGAATTTTCATAAGAATTTGGGGGTTCAGCTCTGGTGCCCTTAGCTGATGGGGACACCAAGAGTCCAAACACCTGCTGAAATAGACTCAGACTTCTGTATATCTATACACAGTACACCTATATCCAAGACAAACACAAAAGAAAGTGCCATCACACTCCTCACACATATCGCACTTGTGAATCCACGAAACTACGCAACAGAGATGCAGAACTTCTTAACCCCACCAACCTGTCACATCCAGATTGTCTTTTGTATGTCTCATAGGGGATAATAATCACAGAATTCTCCGTTACGGTTATTTATTTTCATCATTTAACTGTCTGTGAAATGAGGGAATGAGTAACTCAAAAAAAGAGCAAAACACCCGTTTCCTTTGCGCTTTCATTCTAACGAGGGACTGACATGAGGAAGCATCAGGTACTCTATAAAAGTATTTTTCAAAACTGGCTAATCTTGGGGAAATTACCTAGGGGAGGTTCTCTGTATTTGGAACACTTCCTGGTTTCTAAGGCTAAGAATTATTTTTCTGTTGCACCAGAAATGGCAAGAGGACAAACCACAGTCCACACACAGTACATTGATAGATTATCTGCATGCTGTGTACTTGATGATAAAACCCTCCAGAAGAATCTTCATGAGTCACAGAAGATGGAAAAGATGTGTGTGTGTGTGTGTGTGTGTGTGTGTGTATGAGAGAGAGAGAGACAAAGAGAGAGAGAGAGAGAGAGAGAGAGAGAGAGAATCTGCCTTTGCATGGCTGCTCTCTACTGCTTCTCTTCCCCTCAGCGTGTGTGTGTGTGTGTGTGTGTGTGTGTGTGTGTGTGTGTGTGTGTGTGTGTGTGTGTGTGTGTGCGTGCGTGAGAGAGAGAGAGAGAGAGAGAAGAGAGAATCTGCCTTTGCATGGCCATTCTTTACTGCTTCTCTCCCCCTGGGGCTGTCTAAAGCAGCGCCTGATCTCCACCTGACGTCACAGCTCCCCAGACAAGCCCAGCTGTGGGCCACACCCCAGACAGACCTGCCCCCTCACACACCTGCCAGGTACAGTGACACAGGTTCATCTCCTGCAGTAACGTCACCTTTGAACCTGATGCCGTTTATTCAGAGCCGGGCACTGAAACCCAGAAGACGCAGATCACAAATGAATTAATAACACATGCCAAGGAAGGCAGCAGAAACTGGTTTATAGTCCAATAAAATCTATCGCAGCTAAGGTGGAGTCAGACACAGCACAGTAAAGGAGGGTTCTGGGAACATTCCTCTGCGGAAAAAAAGTTATGCAACATTTGCAACATGTAAATAAATTTCACTAGACACTTAACCTAAGCTGCACTTTTGTATAAGAGCGTGCTGTTAATGCAAATGTTAATGCAAGTAGACAATACCCAGGAATTCCAGCCAAGGTTCTGTGTATTCCACGGACAGTGAAGAGGCTGACACACACACACACACGCACGCGCGCACACACGCACACGCACACGCACACACACACACACACACGCACACTCACAGCAATCAAGGGGCACGTTGCTGCTTGCATCTCAGTGCTTGAGTATCGACACCATTGCTTGTTTTTCGTGATAATTCATTGGTTATGACATCACATCGCCAAATGGCTCCCAATACAAACTACACGATCGAAGCGAGGTGATAACGGCAGATACCGCTGTACAAGTATGACAGACAATCGGAAATGAGATTAATGAATACAATAAACTACCCTTTTTACAGTCTGCAATCTGGACCTGGAAACATTTTTTCAGGTTTTTTTTAATATACGTCAATACTTACCTTCAGCTATTTTAAATTCTTAATGTTTCACCCCAGATTTCTTCGCTCAATCGCTTGCTTTCAGTTTTAAGGTACTTAATGCTGACTTTGCTTCTGCCGGGATGGGGAGTACAGTCTGTTTCAAGCCAACAAAAAACTGAACAATTGGCCATGTTAGCTAAGTAGTTAACAACACAGAAAATCTATAGTTAGCTCACTAAAACCAAGTGTTGCAAATAAATGTGACAGCTACACAATGACTACTACCCAACAAAGATTCAAGTTTCTAAATAGGCTTTTTCAATTTACAAAATCCACATAAATTCATTTCACCACAGGTTAGCTGTGCAGCGCTTACATGAACGCACTCTCAAACCCGCATGGGTGAAGCGGGTGTGTAGTTAGGTAGGTTAGCAACAGCTATTTGAAATTCTCTGCGGACACTGTCACACAGTGGCGAGCTTAGCCGCGGTGGATACTTTGTTTAAATTATCCAATTACAATGTGGCAATGCAATTGCACGGTTTCGATATCATATCAATATATTCCGGATCTGAGGAAAAGGAGAACTACTAAGATCGCTCAAATGCAGGCTTACCTTCACTCATGCAGAAGACGGCTAGCGAGTACGGAGTAAACTCTTCCCAAAAACTCGGAGGCAAAAGGAAATCTAATAGCTATCTTAGCCAACTAGCTACCAAATTAAGACCCAACTTCACTGCTTCTGACTATTTTCAAATGTTTACGAAAAGCTGACGGCTTCTTGGGTAACAGCCTACGTTGTACGTTCCCCGATCCACTCAAAACAAACTCCTTCCAAAACAGGAAACATTAAAAAAAAGTTCATTCTGAAAGTTCCAATGCAATTAGTCACGGGACGACACCGGAAAGATCGAAAATTAGCAGAATAGCGGCCCCTAGTGGCAAGTCAGTGCGTTACCTTGAACGGTTAGGTCGCGTCGTACAATTCGTGACAGAAAACAGGTTTACTCAACCCTGATCCAGACCCATCATCATTACGTGAAAACATTAAACTGATACAGAATTGACTCTATCTATGTTTATCTCCGTGAAGCTAGTAATTGTTGATTTGTGTGGCACATCATTCAAGGTAATTCCTTGAAAATTATTTGGCTATGCTATGCGTGCTCTACACAGAAGAGCCAGAGAACTGTCTTGCTGTACATATAAGGCTTGAAAGAGAAATCTGGGTACATTATACCAGGTCGTTCTAAATTTTAATGCTGCCTGTTTCACTGTGGTTGTTGTATTTCGTAAGTATCATTATATTTGCCGTATTTTTTATACTCCACTTTATATCTAATATAATTATTGTTACCTAACTATTGTTGTCGGTTCCTTTTCCATAACGGTAGTCTTTTGTCATACCACTCACATACACTTTAACAAAACAGAGCATCAGTCCAGCTAAGGGAGCATTGAAGGAGGATTGAAGAAGAAGATCTTCTTTGCCATCCAATGGGTGTCGTTGTAACAGCGTGTTTCAGCCAGAGGGGTCAGAGTATCTGATGATTAACGGTCCTCTCCCTGTTACCGTAGGACGAGCGCAACGTGCTGTAGGTCACAGCTTCCCCTGAATGCATTGTCCGGTGAAAGAACAGAACAAGCTGCTCTGGCAAATATGTGACTTCCTTCCCACAGATCTGCTGTCTGCAGGGGCTTCTATTTATCCATCACCTGCATTTCCAGGACTTCACCCCTTTTGTGTTGTCTCACCCCTCTTAACTGCCTCTGAGTTCATTGGACAAGCGTGTGCTTCCAAAACTGAACAAACCGCTTTGTGACTCCTCGGACATCTGACACAGAGAAAGGTCTGTGTCATAACAGCGGAACCCTGCGTTCACTCATATCACAGGGCCGAGGGGACATGAGACTGTGTGAGGTATATAAAAGTTGGAGACAAAGTAACACCATATTACTGATGAAAGCAGTGCGCTGAAACCTTTGCATTTTAGCCTCATCTTTATTAAAAAATGTCAAATGCACATCTTCTGTTTATGCTATTGCAATAATTGCAGTACAGGAATATCAGAAAATATATATATTACACTTCACAAGTTTTTCATGAAAAATTACATAATGTTATTTGCATACAGTATTATATACAGCGGTTCTAACCAATCAGAGTTCACTTGAGAGTCAGGAAGTCAGAGTCAGGAAAAAATCTTTTAGCTAGAGTTAACACATTAGAAATTATATGCCTGTTTTAAATTGAGCAGAAACAGAAATTAAATTGCGCAGAACAGTGCTGATGCTTCCAAAGCTATTTTTCTGCATAACCCAAAATCGATGGCTTAGTGTGTTATTGTTCACAGATGTTATTCACAGTTTGCTTTTGAACAATCTCAATTATTTCGTTATCAACAGACGGGGCTGCCAATTGACCACTCAGAAGGTTACATCAGAGGGTTACCTGGCAGCAAGTGAAATGAGCAGGTAAACCGTTGCTCAGAGTGAGGGCTGCGGAAGGCCCAGCCCTCGTCCCCGCCCTCGTCCCCGCCTCTGGCCAGGGCTCCTGGTCAGTCAGGTTCAAATGCCCCATTGATGGTCCCATTCAGGTCCCCCGGACCCTCGCTCCTCCTGCGGGACCGGGACAGGATTCGGTGCAGGAGGCTGGGGGAGCTTTGGGCGGAGCCATCACTGAAGTGGGCGGGGCCATCTGAGCCCAAGGTCCGAAAAATGCCTTCCTTGCTGATCCTGGGGGACCTCAGGCTGGAGCGGCGGCTATGGGGTTGGGGGGGGGGATTGGGGCGTGGGGGGCAGAAGAACACTGTTTACTCCCCTGCAGTTGACGTTCCCAATTTTGGCAACCAGTAAAATGACCTTGAAAATGACCAGAAATCCAGGGCTGTAGTGTGGCAGTGTGGCCAAGAGCAGGCCTCACAACCTCTTTCCCCCTTTACCCCTCCCTGCCGCACACGCTTGGCTTGGGTAAGGTACCTAACTGCAATCGACTGAGTAAATATCCAGCTAAATATGGAGAAAGTAGAAATTAGAGGCTAAGCTGGTCTGGCTCTGAAGACTGAATTCTCTACAAGCACTGCAAGCCAAGAGGTAAACTGTGACTGTGTACTCATTAAGACTGTACTAACCTTGCTACTCCAAAACACAGCTATTTTAAACATGCCTATGAATGGCCAGTGATAATGAATGTACAAATACTTCACAAACATCTACACAAAGGGAATCACTGAAGCAGTGGTAACAAATATACTAACACTGGCTCATTTTCAAATTTGCGATGATTCCTGATATTTCTACATGCCATGCAGAAACTGCTTTCTTCTTGCTGTGATTGCAGCAAAGCCGTAGAAGTAATCTTCATCTTTCACGTCTCAAGTGATAAAAACCTACATCTCATTTACCTGAACCCTGTAAACCATCACCTTCGTATTATTCAGGAACCATGTTGAAATGTGAGAAGCAGAACAACCATATTCTCAGGCAGGTACAGACAGAGTGTATTCTGGTGTGTACTCTCTGAGTAGTCTGTGCCTCAGCTGCAGTGTGATTATATAGCCGGTTGCAGGCTCACCCGGTACACCCTTCCAGGGCTTCAGCGGGCGTGTCCTGGGATGACCCCCTCTTTAATAAGCTTGGGCTGACCTTAGGAGGCTCGTCTTTCTGAAAGACACAAACAGGAGGCAGGGTTCAGGCTTCAGGCAGGCGGAATCCTCACATCTAAATCAGTCCTAATGACACAGTTTTACTCCTGAGATTACATCATCGGGGGCTGCCCAGGGACATGCACTAGAGAGAACCCTGCACCTTTCTCTGAAGGCTTATCCATGCTCCAGAGTACAGTTATTTAACACTTATTATGCGTTTATATTTAAATAAGAAAAGTAATCTTTTTTCCTGTTTTCCAAATGACGCACTCACTCTGCGTAAAAACACTGACCTGAACTATTTTGTTCACGTATGTTGCGGGGAAGTACCCTTCTTGCCCGTTCTGCCGGCGACCGAACCACCACGACTCATCGTCTTTGAACAGAACGTGGATGACGTCCCCTTGGCGGAGTTCCAGCTCATCCGGCCAGTGAGGCCTGTAGTTGACCGCTACCACCATCTAGAGGGAAAAATATAAATTGCAACTTTAACTGACCACCAGGAAAGTGAATATACACGTGATTAACAATTCATATTAAAGGCCTAAACCACTCAGTGTGACACATCTGCATAATGTAGAAGCTTACATTCAAACACTCTTCAACACAAAATTATAGAATATAACAATAATGTGTTAACTGGATGGTCTAATATTTTATCCATATATGCACTCTATTTTAATTGCAGTGGAAGACAACATGTGCTCACAGATGAAATCAAACTGAGGCTGAAATAAATTAATTTAAAA
Source organism: Megalops cyprinoides (assembly GCF_013368585.1). NCBI lineage: Eukaryota > Metazoa > Chordata > Actinopteri > Elopiformes > Megalopidae > Megalops > Megalops cyprinoides. The sequence continues at coordinate 3,665,567 of NC_050606.1, forward strand.
GTATCCCCGACTTCATTCATTGTTATCCTTAATGGAGCACGACCGGGATTAAGTGCTCAAATAAGCAGGGATTAACTGGCTCACGAGTACGAGGAAACAAAAATCTGTCGCTCACTCCCTTACCCTGTCCCTCTCATTTCCCCTCTCTCTCTGAGCTTTTCTCAAAATAATATGTTCATATGCACACATGTATCCATCCTTATCTTTTCTCCATTGGCTAAATATATTCATGTCATGTCATTTTCTGATATTTTCCTGCAAATGAATTTCAGGCGTATTTTTAATTTCTAATGAATTTCTGATGTTGCCTCTTGTGACGCATTGGATTAATTTTTACTGTGTTGAATAACAGTCATAATGGATTGACTCTAATATGATATGCTGTTGTCACTCAGGTTATGTCACCGTGGCGTATGTGGCTGAAGAGGCTTAGAGGCCTACATTTGGAGCATCGTCCCGGTGGCTAAAAAAGGCTGAGAGAGACTCGCGGTACATGACTGAGTGAACGTAGCCGACCAGGAGGACAATCCACAGAGAGGCACGTCGGCCAACTGGCATGGGCTTTCAGGAGTTCATCCTCCACAAATACCCTACGCAGAACAGGCGTGTGTCTCTGGGTCTCCGTGCAGACGTGGAAATAGAGAGCTGGGTCAGGGCCAGCGTGCAGTAGGCCTCAGCTGCAGCAGGGGGCTCGCCTGTGTCACTGTCCCCCAAACCAGCTGTGTGTCACTGGGTCGGCACTCTACTCCTGTCAGCCTCCTCTTCAGACCAAAGCTCCCTGCTGTTAAAACTCTCCTTCCTACACAGCCTCTATTCAGCTTACATCTGGCTTGCTGTTGTCCCGGCCTTTACTGGCCCTTGTCCCTCTCTCTGTCTCTGAACCTGCCCCAGAGCTGTAACCCTCTCACCTGCCTCTAGGCGACTATTTCCCCACTCCTTCACTCCTGTCCTGTCAGCCACCCTCTCCCTTTAACCTTCTGCTGAAACACCGGCCTCGGCTGAGTCCTGCCTTTCTCTCATCGCGTGTCCTTTCCCCGACTCTGCGGCCTGCTCTTGTAAATTAACTGCGTGTGATATCAGCAGATCTTCCCATCTTCTAACAGATTCTGCATCCATGCCAGAGTTCTCATGCGTCTCCCTACCGCCAGCCTCAGCCTCAGATTCACTGCACAGCATTGGGTTCCTCTGTTTCCAAATCTCAGCCTGTCTCATGTCTGACACCCCATGGGGAATTGAAACAGAGCAAAGCAACAGAGCAGTGTGGTGTATTATTATGTATTATAATAATAATAATAATAATAACGTAATTTTTGTATTATGGAATGATGAGCTCAGTACATCATTATTTTCCGTCATATGCTTTTGTCTCTAATATTTATGCATAATCAGATCCTTCAGTTTCCTCAGCGGCTGCATCTTGTTAAGAACTCATACGATCATTCCCCCATTAATGCACTCCTTTTTGCCAATGGTAACAGTATTGTTATTGTTAGTAGCTGTTAGGATTGTTTTCTTGTTAGAGTGGCTGTTTATTTTAATTACAATTCTATCTACCTATGATTAAAATGATGATTCAGTCTACATTTAATTTGCTATTTTATTTATTGCAGTATCTGCCTCCTCACCTTGGAAAAAGACGCCTGCTAAATAAGTCAGCACTGATTACCTTTCATATTTGTGATATCCACTACTGACCACCTTATGTGTAAATGCTATTACAAAAATGCAAAATACCATATCCAACACCGCAGTGTCATTGGACTCACAGTAAACACCTTGCACCAACACCAATACAATCTGATGCAAAAAAAGACATTCAAGATGAACTCGGAGATATAACTGTAATGTTTAACTTGTTAATGAAGAAGAGATGGTCAAACCACAACATTCTTAATGCTCATTTTCTCCAACATGAACCTTGCTAAAAATAAAACAGGACTTCCATTTGTATTGAACAGATGGCTAAAACTTCATTCATAAATCTGCCCATGAAGCACTTTTTTATTTCTTTATCTTTGAAAAATCAAAGTCATGACCCACCTTCTCTGCTTCTCTGTGTCTGTATCGGGTTCTTGCTCTGCACACTGTGGAAAGGAAAGGACATCAAACAGAAGCCACCCATGCAAATAATCCAGTCACCTTATCAATGTCTATCAATGACGAGGGGATAAATTTGAGCAAAATTGAGCAAAAAAACAGCACATTCTCTGTACATCTGAATGGGATATTAACGCTCATTTAGCATATGTTCAAATTATTTTAATCAATTTGATTACAAGTAGACACCCTGTCCATGATTTTGTCCTTGGAACAGACAATATGCAAAATGACCAAATAAGATGAAAAACGACGGCGTTAAAAATAATCTCAAAAACCCTTGCCTGTCACCTTGCATATCAATAGGCATCGTTCAAAAAACAAATGCCTGTTGGCAGATGCACTTCAGTAACCTCAGAAACCTTCTCTCTCGGTGTCCTCTGAGGTGAAAACTCAAAATGTGTAGACCAAAAAGAAAAATTATTATAAACATGTGCAGCGTGAAATGGGCTTGCCGTTTCGGCCAGGCACCACCCTGTTGCAAACGACCTTGCCTCTCTGCTGTTCTGCTGGTGCATCTGTCAATAAATCGTTGTGTTTGTATGAAATGGTGCTTTTTGGGTGTGATCCCCCCCCCCCCGCAGTGTGGCCCTGTGGGCTGTACTCACCCTGTGGGGAGAAGACGGTGGTGAAGACCTCGAAGTGCTCATTGCTCTGCATGTATATCTGCTGCATCCTGTCCCCCTGTCTGCTGTCCCACAGACACTGGCGGCCCACACGCTCCCTCCGCACACTTTAAATAAGCTGTGTCACTAATCCTCTGCAGGACCCGCACGCACGCGCGCACACACACACATACACACACTCACACACACAGTTTCTCTCTCTCTCTCTCTCTCACTCACACACACACACACACACACACACGCACACACACTCACAGAGTTTCTCTCTCTCTCACACACACAGTCTCTCTCTCACACTCACACACACCCACACACACAATCTCTCTCTCTCTCACACACACACTCCCTCTCTCTCACACACAGCCACACACACACATACACACACTCCCTCTCACACACATACATTCTCACACAATATCTCTCTGTTACGCATACAATCTCTATATAGCATATTGCTCTTTCTCACACACACACACAAACTTCCCTCTCATATGAAGGTTAATCATATTTCTTCCTCAAACCGGTCAGCATTTTCCAAACTTTTTCAAGCCTCCCTCTGTGTCAAACGTCACGCTGTTATATATAAACCTGTGATGTCTAAACGACCCCCAGTGGCCGATAATCAGCCAGAGATATAACTGTGTGAGTCACGCATCATCAATAAACGCTGACACCACCACGTCCGTGAACACCACGGTGACCCTCTGATAGCATGCAAATGTTGAACGGTTCTGATTTAATCACAGAAAGAAAAAAAAATCAATAGTTGATAAAAAAATAAAAATAAAGAGCGTTCACGTCAACTGAGTGACCTGGTTACATCATGTTTGCCCGGGACTGCACAAACCACCGTGTAGGGAATACTGAAGGTCAGTTATGTACAGCATATCCCATTGATCTGGGACTGACGGAGTTCTGTTTGGCGCTGACGTCATAATGGCGTGGAACAGGGATGTCCGGAGTGGTACCGGCAAACAGCTGGGGAAAGGCTAAGGGCTAACTTAGGGCTGCATTTAGCTCTCAATGGCTGTCATTGTCTTATCATGACCGTTTTGCACCAAGCCACATTCTCCACTACACTCCACTCCTCTGTCATACGGTGTTGGATTTTGCCTTGCTGTATTACTGTAATCTGCAGGGGACTGGCTGAGTATTAGCAGTTGGCTTGACCTGGGGCAATATTCACATCCCATTTTGCCAGCTATGATAAATATTGCACTTTGTCCACATGCACGCTACTCTTTACATAATGTATTCTGTACAGCCACAGAAAAAAGGAAAATAATTTACACTGCCCATCTTTCTCACCACCTTCTTTGAAAACAATTTACATAACCATCCCACCCCCACTATCCTCAAACCCCCCATGGTAAACTACACCATATAAACCGTTTATTTTTTTGACCACTAAAATGACAGGCAATATGAAATGAGGAGTTTAAAAGACTTGCTGTATGAAAATTCTTCACATTTACAGGGGCAAATATAAAAATCCTTCACCCTTTTCTTATTCTGCTAAGAGCTTTTCAGTTTCAGATTTACCATAACGGCATCAGGTTCTTCAGATACATCATAATGGCATTCTGTTCACAGCACCAGGAATAGTTTTATCTCAAAAATGTTCTGTATAATGGAGGCCGTGGAGACACGCCACCCCTTCTCTGTTCTCGATTTCTAAGAGGGTGGCGGGCAGTGGAGTGGTCAGCACTCAGGAAACCACGCCCGATTCCTCTGGAAGGGCTCACTGCTGTTCCCCTCTAAATCTGTTCTGGGTTACAGGGATGCCAGTATGCCTGACATGCAATGGCCTTGCTATGGAAATGTCGGATGGGAGATTATCACAGGGCTGAGGCCTGATCGTAACAAAGAAAGCGTCTGACAGACTATTTATACAGGTCCAGCATGCCACCTGCTTCAGGGAGACCTGAGCGCGCGGGGTTAAGATGGCCAGGGGGACGGAGCTCAGGACATTAGGGTCCAGGAGGGTGGATATAAACCACTGGCCCTTTTTCTGGCACTTCGATTTACAGAAAATAACCAGCCAGAGGAGACCACAAAGGTCACCACAATGTGCACACACCCATACACACACACACACACACACACACAAACACACAAACACACATACACTCACACACGCATACATTCACACACATGAACTCACACTTACCCACATACACACACATTCATGCACACACACACACACACACACACACACAAGCACACATGCTAAAACATGCATAATTTTCACTTTCAAACTCAGTGGTCAGAAATTTTCAAGATGCACTGAGGCCAACATAATTTTCACAGCAAAACCCGTGCTCTCTCTGAACCTGTGTCTTACTCTCTCTAAACCTCAATCTCTTCATTTATCTTGGCTGTACCAACAACACAGCATGTTGTTCTCAGTTAAACCACTTAAAAGCAGTCAGGTACCTTCAGACATTCTTAGCCCTAAATCCCACTTTACATAACAGGTATCACCCATAATCTGCAAACCAGATTAAAGAATCAAAACTTCTCCGAAAGTCAGCACTGTACTTACAGCTCGGACTATTCTTACTCAGCGAAAAAGTGGAACAACTAGAGAGAAGACCGTTTTACAGGACAACTGCATAATGCAAGCTGTCCAACGTTTAAGAGCAGAAATGCTTTCATTAAACCAATGAAATTATCCGCCAGTTGTCAATAGCAAAACGCTGCCTACATGCATCATGTAATCACCAATGCATAAGTATGTATCTGTGTGTATGCAAAATGCAATGCAAACACTACATGATACATATGCAAGAATATATGCGTCTGTGTATGTGTGTACATTCGTATAAGCTTGTGTGTGGCTGTTGTGCGTCTATGTTACAACCCAGTACGTCAGCTTCAGTATTTATTTATTTAGCAGATGTTCAATACACACAGCTTACATTACCGATGATTTTACATGATATCCATTTATACACCAGAATATTTACCGCAGTTATTCAAGACAACCACCTTCAAGAGTATAACAGTAGCATCCCACATAAGAACTAAGTCTGCAGACTTTCGATTATTAGTCCAGGGCCTTCAGTTCTAGACCATCAGGATACAGATCAATTAAAGTAAGTGTTAAATTTAAAACTCAGTCTCACACATATCATTTAATAGAGCACCTCCGGGCAGTGCCTCTGAAAGGAAGATGATCCATCAAAGTTCATTGGATAAAGAACAAAAAAGAAAAATATTACTTCATTATTTCCCCAGGGAAGATAATAGTTAAAACCGGTAAAACTCTGGTAAACTAACAGTTTTAAATTGTACTATTGATAAAAAGGACAAGTGCGATTGTGTGTGAGGAGAGCTTAAATGGAGCATTCTGGGTGGAGCCTAACCACAAGCCCCTCCCACACAGCCATGACAATCATACCTGACCTCTGACCTCACCCCCCCCGACACCACAATTAAAAAAAGAGAAAAAATTAGAGATGGCTCTCTGTGTCATGATGCCTTGCGAGTGACTGCTGATTGGTGACTGGGGTCATGAGCAGAGAGCCAATCACAGCGCAGCATCCGGGCCTACGATTGTCTCAGTATATCTTCAGAGACGCCTCAAACAGGTCGGCCAGGTCCTCTTCCGTGTGCGATCGCGGGGACAGTTTGGTCACCCTCTCCTGCAGACCGAGCCAAGAATGACCGAGAAAATCAATCACAAAGACCCATCGCTACAAAACAACAGCTTTGTGTTCTTTAAATTTAAAACAGGTTAAATTAACCTTTTCACACATCTTGGTCCTCACTACACCTATGAGGTGTGAACCCTGGGGGAAGTTAGTGTTGCTCACAGCAAGCATCAAACACTGTTGTTAGTATGGCTTTCCTTTTTTAACCTGTTTTAACTGTAAGTGTGTACAGTTCAGTATAACTAGCCTTAATCAGGTCACCCACTCAAGTGGAACCAGAGAATATAAGCCATTTTCTTCTGATTACAGTGAGAGAAATGCATTACAATGCAATTCCTATCACTGCCATGATACACATTATTCAACAGGCTGTGCTGTTGGTATTGTGAGCACATGTCTACATGTAGTGACACAAGGCTGTGGCGAGTTCGGTCAGTTATTCGGTATTTGTGGGAGTCTGTTAGGCCTAAATCCCTTGTAAAAGGCCAGGAGTCCCTTGCCTGAGGTATAGTTCCCTGCACCAGTGCAGGTATGTCCTCTTTCGTGTAGCCGATTGCTCCCAGGCCATCTTCCACTTCCAGGTCGTACAGGAACTGGCGCAGGGCGTCTGACAGCACCCGTCCCGCGTCCTCTCTCTTAGCGTTGCTCACATCTGCCCCTGAGGACAGGCAGAGGGGTAGAGGTCAGAGGTTGTGGGTCAGACCCTGGAGAGGTCACACACCATCAGAGCATTGCCACTAGGGGGCGCACACACAAGCACAAAAATAAAAAGAAAAGTGTACAGAGCTGGTCCCAACAAGGGCAGAAACATGGATACATCTGACATAACTTATATATCCTCATAAAAATGCATTTACCATTTCTCGAAAACAAATCTGGGTATGTGTAGCTGTATTGTATGTGGCATAATCCATACCCAGTATCTGCGCCGCCTCTAGGTGGCGCTCTGGACACATGGAGGCAGTGAAGGTGAAGACCGCAGGGGAGGTCAGCACCACCGACAGGCCGTGAGGCTGAGGGAAGGATGCACAAAACACGGCGTTCACACACACACACACACACACACACAGCTGAGCTGTTCTCTTTAACAACACCAGTAAAAATAACCACAATGCACCAGCCATCAACAACACACAGCCAAGCTGTTCTCTTTAAATGAACAATAGTAATGTATGATTCACCGGATTTTAAAGTTGCTCCTGAGAGCACTACGAGTTATGGGGGAATAGGTGTCACTCTGTGTTGGATATGTGATGGATGAACAGGAAGGTAAATCAAAGCCACACCACTATGGGGTGCTCCACGTTATAGTCCTTGGCTGTGAAGGTCTTCACATTTCCTGCAATGGGGTAGGACATCCCATGGCTGGAAAACAACACAGAGTCAGACTCCATGTTACTTATCTTAAACCTTTCGGGAGACACATATTAGTACAGGAATGCTTCTTTTTTCCTCTTGTGAGATTACCATAGGTGGACGCCAGCGTTCCCGAATCCGATCCCTGCAAAGACACTGGCCAGGTGCATGTTGGACCGGGCCTCCAAATCGTCAGGGTCTCTCACCGCCCTAAGGGGAGGGGAAATGACATCAATGAAGTGTAAAGGGTGGGGGGGTGGGGGTGGGGGGGGCATGCATGAACTCAAACTACAATAGTGCCTTCAAAATTGCACCCTAAAAGTACATGGGCAACAATGTGCGATAGGTAGCAGAATTCACTCCGCTAAGAAACACGAGCTGTCATGGATTCAAATCATTTAAACTGTGCCTGTGTGTGTGTGTGTGTGTGTGTGAGAGAGAGAAAGAGAGATAGGGAGAGAGAGAGAGAGAGAGAGAGAGAAAGAGAAATGGGGATAGAGAGAGGCACTAAAAGACAGAGAGAGAGCTCACATTTAGTTTCCTTGTAATCGTGAGCCTGTTAATCCGCGTTTATTTAAACACTTAATCCCAGCCGTGTTCCATTAAGGAATGAGAGAATGAATGAACAGCAGGGAAGGGAGGGGTTTTTTTTTTTTTAGAATGAACTAATTCATCCATCTATCTGCAGACCCTAGAGCACCTTCAGGCCACGAGCAGGAACACAGGCAAAAGAAGCCGACCGTTTCATGAACTTGGCCACGACGTGCAGGGCGTGACGGGACCAGACGTCGCTGACCGGGTTGCTGCCCTGGTAGGCGGGACGGCTGATGGGGTTGGGGGGGCAGGGGCTGCGCAGGTTGTAGGGCAGAGCCGTGTACGACTCCAGGGCGTGGCTGTGTGGGAACAGAACACAAAGACAGGGCAGCAGTGTAGCATAGCAGTAAGGAGCAGGACTTGTAACCGACAGGTTGCTGGATCAATTCCCTGCTGAGGCACTGCTGCTGTACGCTTGAGCAAGGTACTTAACCCACATTTACCTCAGTAAATATCCAGCTGTATAAATGGATAATACTGTAAAAACCTCTAATAGATGTAAATCGTTCTGAGTGTCTGCTAAATGCCAATAATGTAATAATAGTAACAGTGAGAACAAAACAGGCGGTCCTGCCCACATGGTCCTGCCCCCCTCTCTCAACCAATGGGCTTCTCCCGTTAGGCTCTAGCCTTCCTCAGAGCAAATTGGCAGTTTTAACAACGAATGAGTCACGATAATTAGGATGAGGCTGAGATGGTTCAATTAAGACGGCCAGGGGAATCAAGTGGCTGAGCGCCTGGCCTGAACAACAGAACTACAGATACTGCGGACTCCAGGACCAGGGCCGGAACGCGGGCCTTACCACAGGACGTCGAAGCCGCTGTTGGCCGCCACCCTCTGGGGCATGTGCAGAGTGTGCAGCGGATCCACCATCCCGAGCGTGGGCTTGATGGCCCTGCTGGCGATGCCTGCACGTCCCACAGCAGAGAAACACACATTACAGCTGCAGCATTCGGACCCCTCATCTGGAAAACTAACCACTTTAAAATACGAGGGTAAGCACATCTGTAATACATATGCACTTTCATAAAAATACACATGTGCTACAGATGTGCAGCTGCTGGAGAAATCTTTACCAAAACCTTCTAATTCATGAAGAAGCATAAACGTTATTCCCTGACTATACAATTACACAGCTGGGAGAGCAAACACGGAAGTTGCAATACTGAAAAATCAAGCCAGGTTTCTGAACGCTGACCTGAGTGAAAATGGGCTAAACTCAAAAACAAAAGTGCCTTAGGAAGGTTTACTGATCTCGTATAGATTTACAGGTGTCAGATGTAGTTTACTGCAAAGGAATATAGGCTTTCAGGTGCAAAATACAGAATAATAAAACTGCATGCAGCTGCAGGGGTTTTTTACACAACGGAATGGGAATATGCACTAACAGCAAAAAGATTACTGGTGTAGCCTGCAGAGTACTAGAGGGCAGCTTTACAGGTTTATGGGTTTAGATTACTGGTTATCGCAGGAGGATCACACAGGTTTACAGGTTCAGCCTGCAGGTGATTGCAGGTGGATTTTACACACCGGTTTTTGCCTTCAGAGCTTCAAAGTCAAAAATGGCCACACCAGTTGTTTCACTTCCTGTGCCAGCTGTCGTAGGCACTGCAGATAAGACAACAAAGGCTTTTTATCAGTCATTAACTCTACATAAGACTGCAGAAACACTCCATGAACTTCATTTTTAACCCAAACTATTTAGCAGAGTACAAAGTATATGTTTATTTAACTATAGCTTGAAATAAAAAGGACTTACAAAAACCTACCTAACCTAGAAAAAATGACTTCATATAATTGCACGGTCAAACTAAATTGATCTAAATGTCAGCATCGGAATATAAAAAGCCTATCACCTTTTTAGCTGCATTTCCTTGAATTTTGCATTTGTACCTCTGTTACAGTTGGCACTGGTATTTATAGCTATCCTAATCCAAGACAAGTAAAATTAGAAGCCAGTTTAGCTGGGCCACTTGATAAACTAATTAAAGGACACACTTGAATCACAGGTCCTGGCAGGTCCATAAGCAGGAGGAATATCTCCCTAAAGATACCTGCGATCAATGGCTTCAGCGGCTGGGTGATTGGCTTTCCCCGTCCAATGGGAGCATTCACAAAGTCCAGGAAGTCTGCTTCCGGGTGGCAGGCATAGAGATTGGCTGCTTTGCAGGTGTCAATCACTGAGCCCCCGCCCACGGCAACATACACATCAAAAGATCCTTTCTTTGCAAAATCTATGGCTTCCTTAAAACTGGAAAAACAAGGCAAGAAAGGAAGGCCAAAACAATCTCAGATCAAAACCTTTTCATCACGCAGTTTCATCTTTACTGTTTTCTATTTCATTACAGATTGGTAAAGAAGATCAAGATGAGACAAATTGCACTGAGATCTCAATACAAAAGCAAGCTAACTTTTCCCTTTATCTCAAGTTGAAACCTGCTAAACGTGACATGTTCACTCACCCTCTTCTATTATAAACATAAATCTTAACAAAAACAAATAATGCAGAAGTATTATTAAAAAGTAGTGGTATATGATTCACTGTTTACTCAGCACACCCCAATGCAATGTACAAAGCATAAACTTGACAAATCCATCCACACAGACGACATTCAACCAAGCCATTCGGGTCGTTCTAGGGTACAGCCAAACCCTTCAGTTTGAATCCAGCTCCTTGACCATGACCACGCCACACTACCACCTGGAAATGGAAGAGGCCGCTGACCTGGTGTCCGTGGGCTCCACGCGCACCTTGTCGTAACACTTGTAGGCGACACCATGCTTGGCCAGGGAGTCCAGAACAGCCGTCACGGGAGGGAGGCGGGACAGGTTCCTGTCCGTCATCAGGCAGACATTCCGGGCCCCAAGATTCTGGAGGTCCTGCGCGCAAAACACGGTTGCCACGGTAACGGAGCTGTGACTGACGTCGGGAAGGGCACAGATGTGCATCATTTAAAGGGAGCTATAAACGTATGGGCCATCGGACTATTTATATCACAAGCTCGGCGCTTGCGTTTCCGCACCCACTGGAACAGTGACGGAACAGGGGAGAAGTGATGTCCGTGCTGGCTGCAAATGCATTTCAATTAAACCGATTTTGCGTCTGCCAATCGTTTTGGCAGAAAAAGGATGTTTAATTGCAACAGACTGATTTAGTGGTTGTGGTGCAATTATTGGCTCCATTGCTTAAAGTGATGCAGACAACAATTAAAAAAGGTTTACCATGCCAATTTCTCTGGTAACGCCTTCTCCATATCTAATGTTTGAGCAGGCCATCTGAAACACAGGAAAGAGGCAATTCATTAGCCAATGCACATATTAATAATACTCAAAATTCATGCATTAATGTCAATTTCATTCGCATACCTCAAAGGCATAGTCTGTTGTTCTTCCACAAGAAGCATGTCCTGAACCTACAAAACAGGTTATAATAATAGCAATAACAATAATAATAATCATAATCATAATAATAATAAGAAGAAGAAAAAGAAGAAGTTTCACATTACAAAAAAAGTCATTCTTGTTTTCTTAAGCCATGGCCCTCTCACTAAATCGTTGAATGAGCTGCTGTGTAACATGTCGTGTGGACGTGTGACATAACGTCCACGGGAAGCCTACCTTGATGATAGGTTTGAGAATGAGCAGGACACCTACACCTGAAATCACAAAATACATGTTCCGTTTTCACTTGGACATCAACATTGAAAGAAATCGGTCAAAGACAAAGTACGCCTTGGCACCGTTCGATGCAGTGCACAAGCAGCTAGCCGGCTTTCTCTGACGCTATACCGATTGCTCTTGCAGTCGCAGTAAACACGTCCACCCAAAAGCATTCTCTATAGAGCGTAGCTACTACGTAATAATGAAACCCCTTTAAAAACCCACAAGAAGTACCATTACAACGACGTAATTCCTAACCGACTTACGCAGCTTTTTCAAGTTGCCTAAGTAAATGTACTATTCTGTCGCGTCCAGCCATTGCTTGAACTTTTGAAACGAGGCCAGCGGTGCTGTGCCGTCTGACCGCAAGACGACTTAACCAGGGTAACTGAGCTCCAATCGAAAAGCACAAACCCTGACCACAGCTGCAACACCCCTTTCATCGTGCGGTCCTGAGGTCCGATTTCAAAGTTTTGAAAGCATTGTGGGAAATTGAGTTCCAGTAAAGAAAGGGGTGGGTTGTGAATGACGGTGGGGGAGAGGTAGAGCAAATGATATAATCGCTATTGCGCCTTGCGTTTACATTTAAGTGACAAATCTGATTCACCCATAAAGTAATCATGGGTACTCTGTTGCTGTGTTAACTTGCATGAATACATACCTGCGCTATGACAGTATGGCGCTTCAGATTATGTTGCGACTAGGCCTACCAGTACTTCTTTGAGCAGAACAATCATGTTGAATAATGTTCTGACCCGGTGTCAAGGACAGTGCTCTGTATGACAAAGCAGTTGACTTCTTGGGTCATTTTCGATCAGCTGTTTCTAACCGCAGTGACATCGGGCCACTGAAAAAATCGTACACCGTTCCTCTATTGGCCGAGGATTCAGTTATTTTATGCACTCTTCCTACGCCTCCATCCAGAGCAAGCCACGTGGGTTACAGTAAACACACGATCCACGTTACAGCTGGATTCTTCCTGCGGTAGTTCTTCCTGTAGCAGTTCAGATGAAGCAAACGCTTTGCCAAAGGCTCTGTCAGCAGTCCCCCTCTTGGGAAGCTAAACTGCAATATCATAACAACGGGCCCAGCTCCACACCGTGCTTAGAAGATTTTCCTGACCACATAATAAGTGTTCTTTTATTGTGTCATCATATGTGATTATATATAGTCTGCAAAACAGCATGCATACTCTTTCCTACATGAAATCTTAAATGGGTGCTCCATGTGCGCCACCTAGCAGGGTCAAGTGTGGCATGAGCGGCGCGGCGACATTTTAGCAGTTCTATGCTCATCCTTCTTTATCCCCCCCTTATCCTAAATTATCCTTCTAGACATTTTAAAAGTTGACATTGTGGGAAAAAAAATCCGCTGTTTACACAAAACTGAGCATTAGTTTTGTTTATATAAAGAGAACAAGAAATCAATGCGGCGCATCTTGTAGGTCTCCGCTTTAAACCCTATATTTTTCTTCAATTCCAGTTCTCTCCACTGGAGGGAACTCTTGAACTAGTATTCTCTCATCGCCTTTAGCAAAACAGAATACAGTTCGGTAACTTGTTAAATCATAGTGGTACCTGTTGTAGCACACAGTGTCTATGCTCATTGGGCAAATCTAGCCAGTCAATACAACAAACGAACGCTCTAACTGGTAGTGTTCATTTGCACATACTAGGATTGCACAGGCTGAACCAAACCGCAATGCCCTATGTCTTTAAGAACTACAAATAAAAGAAAAAGAAAAAAACTCTTAACATCAAAGTAGTAAGTTCAGCTGGAAAAAAAAGAAAGAAAAAACTCAAGTTTCGTGAGAACAGTTTTCTTCATTGTGATTTACTCATTCAAGCTATGAAAATGCCACAAGCACTGACATTATTTCAAGCTAAGAAGAAAGCCATCAATAATCATAACTCTATCTGTCAGTCTCAGAGGGCGACTGTCAAACGCGCCACTGCGGGCGCAGAGTGACGGGAGAAATACTAGGGTGGACAGTTGGCTGGTGGAGACGCGACGCGCTGCCTCTGTAGCGCCAACCCCTAAATTATGTGTCTGACCGGGTTCATTATGACGTTCACTCGAGTAGTTCGAAGTTGTTCTGGAAAATGTGTAGGTGCTACGTATACATTATACAGCTGCAATACCACACGACTCGCATCCTCTCTCTTCCTTGGCTTGATCCTGCAATTAATCAGTGCCGTCAACGGAAGTCTTTATTTACATTTAAGCATTTGATGGACGCTCTTATCCAGAGCGACTCACAAAAGTGCATGCAACAAGGTTCGACAATTAGCTGTACAGATACTAAAACATTAGTGCCATTTTTGGAAAGTGGCAACTTTGTGGGAAACATTGCGCGTTGGGATTAAGCGCCGTTAAGGAACGTAAAATCTTCAATCATTGCCATACAATGTTAAATTTAAACTGTGCAACCTTAAACACCGAAAACCTGTTTAGTCGCAACACGTTTACAACTGTGCTAACGCTGCTGCAAAAGTCTTAAGTGTTACCAGACTTCTTCCACACTGGTTTAAATCTCAGTTTTACAGTTAGTCGGTTTGCTTTTGCCGGTGAATCGTTTGTCCCAATGGAAATGTTTTAACGTTATTATTATTTTCTGTTTTATTTCTTCTATTCTATATTTGTGCTTTGGTAAATAGGAGACAGACATCTGAGAAAAAAATGCAACAAACAACCAAAAATGCATACTCATGGTGAAAAGACTTCTCAAGACCTCACAGACGGTGAAATAAAAGCATCAGTCCTCCACCTGAGGGGAGGTGCTTTCATTTTTGGCAGTAGCAGACTGAGAAGAAAGAGATGGGAACTCTCTACAGACACTTCCATTGTTAGATCAATGAGATGTAAGAGCTGTTATCTTCCGATGTGCATTAAATAATTTTCCTCACTGAACACCAATGAAAAGATAAAATACAGTAATTATGTTGCTCGGGGGACCTCTACAAAGGGGAGACTGTGGTGGAAAAAAAAAAAACTCACTGACATACTTACTTGGTTCTTTGTCAAAAAAAAATGGATTTGAGGAAGTCAACAGACCTCATTAGAGGGCTACTCTCTCAGTTCATACTGAAAAATAATATGAATGGATTTCCTTTTTTGAAGAGGACCTGCCTTCGCAAACTGCTTCCTTGTGCCTTTTGGTGACTCAGAAAGCCTCTTTTTTTCATATCTCATTAAGCCCACAGTTAACAGAGGACGTGATTAGCTACTCCCATCACTCAGAGCTTCGAAGAATCGCCCCGTCCTGCAGGAAGCGGACCCAGCGCAAACGCTGTGTGGATCGTGAGAGACAGAGGCAGGATATTGTTGTAGTCCAATCCTACTCATTGGTCAACCTCATGGCCAAACGTGAGGGATGAGAATGGAGTGATGAACCTCTTTTTCCTTGCCTAAGCTTTATGAGACGCTTGTGGCTGTTGTTCTGGTTCATGGTTTGGGGGAGACTGGAACAGAAGGAGAAGAGTGGAGCTGGATTTCAGTCTAGCCCACAGAGCAATTTCCTTTTTTTCCCCTTTTTTCATTGCAACCTTGCTATTAAAAACCATGCCAAAATCAATTAAACATTAATTGTAAGTCTAAATAAGTCTATGGACTTGCAACTTGAAGGTTGCAGGCTTCATTCATTCGTTTCATTATTGTCATTTAGCAGACGCTCTTATCCAGAGCAACTTACATACAGCGGGTTACAATCTAATCCATTTATACAGCTGGATATTTACGTGTGTTGAGAAAACACGTATGTTATCATATTACAGATTAATACAGAGATACACTTCAGTTTTCACATGCTTTGTGGTGGCACGTAAATAAAGAAGAGGACATGTTTGAGTTTGGACCCTTGCACTAGGAATAGGCCTATGTCAGCCCTACCGCTCTCTATTTGCGGAAAAACCTTGAATGTTGTGCTGTTTTCAGGAGCGCGTCCCTGTTCTGTCTGTTCTGCCAGGGTGGAGACGGGGCGATGCCCTGCTCCACGAGGGCTGCGGTCCTGGAGGTTCCTTTCATCCTGAGCATCGCATGCGCTCCATTGAATAAATTCCCTTCCCAATACAACTTTTCCCCCGGGGTTCCGAGTGTTTAATCATCTGAAAGGGGCTGGGAAGCCTCCTGGACAGGCTACCCCGTCTTTAGACCTGATACAAGGTGACTAGAGACGCTGCACCTGTAGCGTGTGCACTGACTCCATCGGCATCACCTCGCTGGTGCGAGATGAATCTCTTGAGTCGCCGGCGAGGGACAGTGCGGCGGAATGACGAGTATCTGTGAGGACAGACCGCTGAAGCAACGAGAGAAACATCACACCGTTCGCCAGCTTTAGAAAGAGCAATTGCTGCGATGCCCTTTTGGTGACAGCATGGGGCAGCCAGCTTAAATTCCGACTCCCTGACTCCCTGCGCAGTCGACATTCACGATGTGCGTCAGGACAGCTCACTCGCAAAGAGCTGGGAGTTCAGCGGTAACACTCATTACTAGACCTGGCATAAAGCCGAGATAAAGCCATTGTCACTGCTTAAAATATCGAAAAATTCTTAAATATGTGGTTTTTCCAGTCGAATAACGAATTTAATTTTAAAACAGCTTTACTGTTATTTAGATTACTTCAAGCAATTTAACGACTTTGGCTCCTCTTGGAAAACGTTGTGTAGTCTAACCAAAAAAAAAAAAAAAAAATCTGAAATTGGTTAGACTTGTAAACCAAAGTGTGGAAAAACATTTCGCCTTTCCTGTCTTTCCTAACTCTGTCAAGATGCAGGAAATGAAGTCTTCACATCAGGAAGACTCGCTCTGTGAATTAGCGCTTGTAATTAAGCAGAATAATCACTTATTAACCAGCAAGCAATTAACGATAGACTTGCCCCTGTCACCTCAGTCCAAATATGAAACACTGCTGACATTTCAGCGTTTCACCCCTTTAGCGATTTCATTTAATTACACCTCAGCGCTCGAATACTCCATTTCGTTGCATGAAAACACACACCATGAACATGGACCGCAAAAAAAAAAAAAATATATATATATTCGCGAGGGATTTTTTGTACACCACTGAGCAGCACGAGATGCACAGGAATAGACACAGCGCGCGCTAAGAATGAACAAATCTGTGAAACGTGTGATGCATTCGAGAGATGACCATCTCATGCTTATCCCCCGTGAAAAGAAAGACTCGCCTTGAGACTGAAACGGATGTTGGTATTGTTGGTTGGACTCTTTTCTTTACTGAAATATGACTACAATAGTTTTTACACTTTTTTATCTCCTGCATAATCCCACTCACTTTGAGAAAGACAAGCAGTGCTGCTTGTTATATTCTTTTAAATCCTTGGAATACGATTATGAATGGATAGTCCAGATCTAACAGAGGGTTATTGCACAAAGATCATAAGATGTTTTTTTCATTTCTGAGGCACGCTTACTGTATGCAAATCACATCACAAACGGCATGCATATCTACCTCTGCAGGTGGAATGGTGGTATCGTAATGAATAGCGAAGTTATATATAAACATGATGTGAGTATAAATGCACAAACATTGGTGTATCAGCTCCTACACTGGCACGGGTTTAAGCACTGGCTGGGTCAGCAGAGGCTTTTTTCCCCCCACTGATCACAGGCTTATAAACACAAGGCTTTCAGTTAGTTGGTCAAAATGAGACAATGCAAAGGGATTTAATTAGACATACTCAGTGAAAATAAACACCAGGAACAGCGCTGGGACATTTGCCATGTATTTATATTCAGTGAGACGAATTATATTTTTGTTCTCAGCAGGGGTGTAACTAAAGACAGAATTTGAGTCCTTTGTCAGAGACATGAGGGTGGTGGTGGTGGGGGGGGGGGTGTTTAATCTAACCACAATGTGCTCTTGTCTTGAACACTGAGTTTATAGTCTATGAAAATGTTACATTCTTACGCATCGTTGCAATTTTGGTGTGTTGGAGGTTGGTGAAATCCTTCTTTGGTTGCCATTTGTAACGTCAGCACTGGTCTTTTGCTTGTCGAGGTAATGGGGGAGGGGGGGGGTCACTTTACATGCGAGGTCTTAGTGTGACATCATACCAAATCATACCTCATTATGTACAGTGACATTGCTTGGGTGTTGTGTTATGACACTGTAAGGATGCAATTCTGACTTGGTGTTGGTGTAACTCCAAGACATTGTGTATGTGTAATGGTATGACATTGTGCGAATGTAATGTTATGACATTGTGTTGGTGTAACACTGTAACATTTTGTGTGTGTGTAATGCAATAACATTGTGGCGGTGTAAAGCTGTGACACTGTGTGGGTGCAATGCTGTAACATTGTGTGATGTTTAAATGCCCAATGAATCACCTGTGTAAGGAAACTGAATTTAAACAATTAAGCATCTTCTCATGGCAAGACTAAAATGAGAAGCATATGCTCTGCTAAGGTTAGTGACAGAGACCATTATTTGTTCACTCATATAAACATGTATTGTGCTACTTTAATGTATTAGTCTAATGTATTTGTGGGAATACTGATATGAAGCCCTTTAATTCACTGGTAAGACAGGAGCAATATTAAGATGTTAAGACACATCTGCGAGAAATCTGTATGGGGTGCAGGATTTACTTTTTTTCCATTACATTATTGGCATTTAGCAGACGCTCTTATCCAGAGTGACTTACATCAATTACAGGTTTTTACAATGTTATCCATTCACACAGCTTGATATTTACTGAAGGAATTTTGGGTTAAGTACCTTGCCCAAGCGTACAGCAGCAGTGCCCCACCGGGGAATTGAACCAGCAACCTTTTGGTTTACGAGTCCTGCTCCCGAACCACTATGCTACGCTGCCGCCCACAAAACTTGACCTAAGGATAACAGATAGTGCTCTACAGTCCTCCGCTCTACCAACTGAGCTATCAAGCGAGAACCCTAAAAAGGCAGCAAGCCAAAGCATGTGGAGGCAAAAAGATTGCACAAATGAAGACATTCTGTAACTCACAGTCGCAGACGGCCACTCCCCTCCAAGCAATCTTCAAAGTGACTTTCCTTTCTGGAAATTTCCAGTTTTCATTGGTGGTAGATAGAACATTCTATTACTTTTACTGGTGCTTACAGGGTGTGTGACAGAGTGCTGCCACTACAGCTGAGTATGCGCTCTGACTGCCATACCAACGAGCCTGGCTCTTTGGCATTGCGGTCAAGCTGCAGGTTAGATACCCCGTAGGGCCGGGTGGTGTGACTGCTCTCGCCCTTCGCTACAGGGTGAACATGTCTGGGACTCCTGTAACAGGCACATGTTGAACTTTTGGCTGTGCGTTTAAGTAGACTAGAACTTGGCAAATGTTCTCTGGTACAAACTCTGTTCAATCACTGATATAGACTCCCTAGTTGTAGCTGTAAAGGTATATAATGGAGAATCTGCTTTTTGACTAATACTAATACTAATGTGTCGTAGTGACTATAACGCAAATAAATAACCATCTGTATAATATTATCAGCCTTGCATCCATAATTATCAGGCCAGTGCCCAGTGCAGCATGCCTTACAAACAGAACGTCATGTTGATTGATATGTAGAGATTGATGGTTTGTTACATTGATATTAAAGGCACACTCATCACATTGGTGGGTGGGAGCAACACACAACCCCAATAAATTACAGGTTAGAAAATATAAGTGTGTAACTGATTTCTCTGTTTTAAGTCCACTTAATTGTTCTTGCTGTCTGTACACAGTGGAGTTTTTTCAGGTTCCTTTCTTTTTTGATTGACATATTTCAGCTGACATTTTCGACATATGCCAAGTCGCAATACATTGCAAACTGTTTGGGGCTGATTGGAGTTCCAGCTCTCTGTTCCGGTCCAGCTCTCTGTGAGGTAATATGTATTTTTACACGAGACACAGAGAGTGACAGGATGTGTTCGCGGTTATGAATGAAGGGCAGAGAGGGTAGTGGCGCCTCATTGAAGGTCAAACTGTCACACATGGCTCGTGGGAAAAGATGTCCCTTCCATGCAGCTCTCTTTCTCTTTCTCTCTCTCTCACTCTCTCTCTCTCTCTCTCTTGCTCTCTCTATAACTCTCTTACTCTCTCCTTCTTTCTCTCCCTCTCTGCCTCTCTCTCTCTCTCTCTCTCTCTTTCTCTCTCTCTCTCTCTCGCTCTCCCTATAACTCTCTTACTCTCTCCTTCTTTCTCTCCCTCTCTCTCCCTCTCTCTCTCTCACTCTCTTTCTCTCTCTCTCTCTCTCGCTCTCCCTATAACTCTCTTACTCTCTCCTTCTTTCTCTCCCTCTCTCTCCCTCTCTCTCTCTCCGTCTCTCTCCTTCGCTGTAACACCCCATGACTGGTGGCAGCTCGGATGAGCACCCAGGCTATTGTGATGTCACATGAGCGGAACCCGAGTACTCTAAAGTTGGCTGTCAGCTTTGTGAACATCTCGGTGATATGCTGTTGGCCTTCTTTGACACCCTCAGCGACCCCCCCCCCCCCCCACCACCCCACCTCCCCCCACCCCCAAGCCCCTCAAGGATGAAAGAGGATGAAGAGGAACAAGGGTGGGAGAAGGCCTTCCATCATGCTGGATACAATGAAATCAAAGTGACTTTGTGTGTGGTAACAGCCCAGTTGGCCTGGATGATATAAAGGAAGTGCTTATGAAAACAGTCACGTTGCCGACCTACTTCACTGGCCAACCCTCATCATTTACTTTTGACAAAGCTTCATGCGCAATACAGCCTTCAAAGAGAATTACAGCTCCATCTTCTTGTTCTTCTTTAAAACTGTGAGAATACACACACACACACACACACACACACACTGATTACTCTTTTTAGCTTTCCATCCAAAACAGCTGAATCCTCTTTCTCAAAAAATTATACGTGAAAATACAAAACGACAGGAACAACAGAAAATAAAATAGAAAAATTTCAATTTTGAAATGTCATTCATTATTTTAAGTGGATGCCAATTGTGATTTTATGTGAGTACATTGTGTAAGGCGATTACTGTACTATCGGACTGCTCCACACGAGAACACTATGATGTGTTAATCATACCTGAGGTGAACACATACAACACCAGGCTTACAGGGCCTGACCACACCAGACACACTTGTTCAGGCCCAGAATATATTGGAAATATAATTCAAATATATTTATACATAGAAATTCTGCAATATATTAGAAATATACTGCAACAAACCAAAACAATAGCAGTAGCAATAATTTACCTATTTTAGAAATATTTATTGAGCTAAAAAAATATATATTCAATATGTAATTTTTTGTATGGGTTACTACGATGGAGGCACCACACACTGTTGCATTGCTGTGTTCATAACAGTGTCCGTCAGCTTAATGCTTGTCTACAGGGCTACCGGATTTTCTGTCCCTGTTCATGTTCCATGCCTTTAATATGCGTTTTCCCTTCCAACATGCGTCTTTCTGTGATGACCTCACCAGTTGCGCTCTGCCAAAATGAACAAATGAAGGAGGAAGCAGAGAAATAAATAAATAAATAAGATGATTGGCTGACAGTCAATGTTGACTGCACTCACCGCAAACATGAATAATTGCTATTGTCGTTAGAAGCTGAGTGTGAATTGCGACGAAGTTTGAAGAGCTGCACCGTGACTGCAGGCATTTCCTTCACTGTCACAACCCATTGGAATTGTGTGCGTTTATTGTGCATGTGACAATTGTAATTATCCATTAAATGAAGTAAAATAATTTAACCAATGAGCTCTAATTACTTGTGAAAAACAATGTTGTTTTTTTTTTTTTTTAAAAATCTTCAGTTCAATTCCTGTTCAACAGCAAGACAAAAAAGGGAGAAAAAGGTCCTGGGTTTATGAGGTAAAATAAAGAGCTTAAAGAACTGAAAGGAAATCTCATTCAAGCCCAATTTGGCCTTCAGCAGTCTGTTCGGAAGATGTCAAAGGAAGTACCGTTGCCTGTCAGTGTAACAGAAATATATTTCCAATTTAGTCATCAAAAGGCTACACAATTAACATCACTCAGCAGCTGTTAAGTGTTAAAGACAATCTTTTTTTCGAAGCGTTAGAAATGAAGTGAAAAATGATTCTTCAGGGGAGACAGACAGAGAACCGGTAAGAAATTGCATAACACAGAAAATACAGTTGAAATATGTCATTCTCCAATGGTAGAACGGAGTCTAGCTTTGCTCAAGTAAGCAGATGAATGGTAATCCATCTTGGATATTTTGTAACAATCGCCTTCCTGCCTCTTCCTACAAGTTTTCATCTTCATTCAGTTATGAATATTGCTTATGATATTCCCAGTACATTTCCCCCATGGTCCTTTATTAGTTCTGTTTGATCATCCAGAACGTGATGGCTGAGATCCAAATTATTGAATCAACAGTTAGCTTGATGGCAGTCAACTTAGAAATCACATTCAATTCACAGCTGCACATGACCACTTGCAGTTCATGCTGCAAATGGAAAAAAATACCATTCTGTCATGTTTACTTTAAAACTGACTCAAGATGTGATTCTGGAACCAGTTTGCCCTGAAGTATCAGTCATGTCAGTTCTACACATATGTCATTACTCTCTGTATATCTTTGTCTGGACAGACCGGAGGAGGACCTGGCTGTGTTAGATAACGTGTTGTACTTGTGTAGATAAGCATTTATACTCATTTGCCAGAACGTTCCATTTTTGACAACCAACATACTGTGCTTGTGTGTAAGAGTGACTTCAGTTATATCATGGCCAATTGCATGTCAGACTCCAAAAACTGTATTGAGCGTAATATCAGTTCCTGACATAACTGCAGCTAAAACAAACCAGTCTGAAGGCTTAACAAAGCACCTTCTGATTCAAATAACATGACACAAAACAGCCAGCACAAAACCTTTTAAGCATTTTCACATAAAAATAATAATAAAGGACAAATAAAAACTATGATCCCTGAGTTACACGAGTAACAGCCAGTGAAATCACATCCACTATGGCACTGACCTCTCAGATGGCATGGGACTTGCTGTGCAATCATTCGGCTATCTCTGCTTCCATTGGCTACACCCAGGCTTACTCTGAGACCTTGAAAACGCTTTATCAACAGACGATACAGTCACAATCACAAATTAAACATTTTTGCACGGTATTTAAAGGCTACACTGGCCTTGGATTGACACAGGACAACCCTTATGTACAAAGGACAGAACAGGAATTGCACAAGTCTTTGAGCGCTGGCCGCTGTTTAGTAATGAACCTTGATAGGCAGAAGGCCGCTAAATGGAGGACCTTGTTTCTGCCTCAGCAAAGGTCTCTGGCTAGATTAGGCCTCTTCCTATTACGTGATGCCAATGATATAATCTGCATTCAAGATGGATATTTTGACGGAGCACGATACAAGACGATAAATATAGCTCCATAGTTGGTTTTCCTATTTTTGCCTTTAGTGGCACCCACCTCATCCTGTTCAAACGTCTGGCATACCTACTGACTCTACAGGGTATGAACGCACAGGAACAGAACAGTCATGGCATTATGTTTCGTTCACGATTCAAGATTCGGTTCCATTCTTGAATCGTGAGACATGATTAAATGACTCTCCGTCATATCGGACGTGACACTACAGGAAGTGACCAAACATTAAGAATGCGATTTAATTCTGGATAGAATTATCCTGAATGCACAATGATTCCATCAACCGAAATGACAGTGGCCACGAAGGCTATTGATTGTTTCTTTTATGATGTTAACGGGCTGTGAAGCTTGAGGTATTACACATAACATTACATAATATTAATCTAATAACTCTGATTGTTTCTTTTAAGATGTTCACAGGCTGTGAAGCTTGAGATGTTACACATAATATTACATAATATTAATATAATAACTTTCCGGGCTCGTAACTACAGCTTGTCGTAACTAACGCTGAATGCCAGGACTGGACAACAGGACTACAGGACTACAACAATGATGGAACTGAAGCAGAATATCACATAAAAACTGCACATCAGCATGGCATATAATTGAAAACAGGTACACTCCACAGACGAGGACTATCTACCTATCTACTGTCTACAAGCAGCAGGACTTCAGAAGACAAGGGGTAGAGAAGACCAAAGCTGCTTGCAGGTTTGAGCCATCCATGAACCTGTCTTTTTTTCAGCCACAACGCCTGTACCACACAAAAACAGCAGTAAAGTCACTTAATTATCGAGGTTTCTCCCTGCTTATTCTGTTTCCTGTGAGCTGCCTTATGTTTTTCCACCTTCCTTCATTTGCTGGTTGGTGGTGGTAAGCAGAACTGTGGAGCTGGGTCCGTGCTTTGGAAACAGCCGTCCCCTGGCGCAACACTACATGACACGCAACAGAGAATGAATGACATGCATGTCTGTAGCCTGCCAGGAAGGAACTTCAAGGCCTCAGAGGTGATTACCAAAGATGTGTTAGGATGCGCCCCGTCCATCAGATCGCTACATCCGCTAATTGCCAGCACAGCAACCGAACCGGCAGTTGCGTGCGACATTACAGAAGTCAGGTAGTGTATATTAAGTTGGGAGGCGCTCCGCTTTGCAGAAGATAACACAGATTGCTTCCGTACATCACAACGCGCGTGTAACGGTCCGTTACGCAAACGAGATATTTTCTGTCCTTTTTTTTGTTTGGCATCCAAATGTGGAGCTATTCTCCGAGGACGAGTGAGTAAGCCGCTGTTTAGTCATCGCGCTCCAATGTTTGACCGTCCAATAATTGGCTTTACATAAAACTGACTCTGGCAATCCGTTAGGGTTTCCTCATTAACGCCTGCTCTTTTAATCTGAGTGGCATTTCAGCACCTAAAGACATTATTCTGTATATCTTTTTACGGATGCGTCTCATTATGAAATAACAATTAGATGCAGGAGTCTGATCTCTGAGGCAGGAGCTCCATGCAGAATGAGTCACGAGCTGACAAATATTTCAGGTAATTCAATCAGGCGACAGGGAAGAAAGTGCAGTCTAATTAATAGAAAAGTTTTCTTTATGCAGCAGGGTAGAATTATTTTATGTGTACGAAACTTGCGCATACACTAAGAACAGAGGAATACATGTACTAACCTGGCCTTTCAAATATTCTGTGACTTGCAGGATCAGTTTGTTACTATGAACTAATTTTCAGTGTAGTTTTACAAGACAGTTCCTACCCACTTGACAGAATGTCCCTTTTTGCATTTTTTTTCCATGTGGACATACGTATGTACCATTGAGTAATTATCATAACATGTGAATGTAGGGTCAGGTAAATTAGTAGTAATTTAATTACGTTTATTTGCTTGGAAGTTGCCATTGATCAGAGGTACATAGAAGGCCGTGGCAAGATGTACAAAGTGACGGACAAGAGAACAACTATTTAACAAGGAAACAGCTATAGAATACCTTGACATAGGAGCATTCATGAATAGTCACACAACTGAAGTTCCAAGCGAAGACTTGGTAAGAGAATTTTCAGACGATCCCTACACAATCAACCAAACCCTGACAAATTGGTCCCATCCACATGGTGAAAGTCCCACTTTCCACTTCCTTTCTGCGTCAACTGTTCACGACATCCCTCCTCCACCCCCATCTCTCCCCTCTCTTTTCCGCATGCTTATAAAATAAATAAGAATGAAATGTTTTTCGAAAGTGCACCGCTCCCAGAAGAGTTCCACGTTTTCTGATAGGACATAGTGATGGTAATTTATGCTTTGCATGTTGGTTGTGTCTGTGGTACATCGATTTCAAAATTCTCAAGTAACAGTATAATTATGGGTGGTAGGTCATGGGCAAGAGATACCTAACCTTAGAGGATCACCAGGCATAACTGTCAATCCAGCAAGAAGGCCTTGAACGAAAGTTGGTATGTGTGGAATAGGCTGGTATTTTTCAGTTGTTGTTTTTTTTTATGGATTACTCCATTCCATTGATCTGCACCTCTTAGCTGCTCCAAGGACTCATCTCCTGTCTCCCAGTTCTCCCTTTGTCAAAAATGACAAAGGAAAAAAAAGGCTAAAAATAATTTAAAAACGTGTCAAGATGTCATCCTGAACTTTCTCCCAGAGCACAATTTTCTCTCAGTTGAAGCTTTGATAGAATAATTAGACAAAGGTGACATTTAGTCAAATATTACATTTAAGCTCACAAGTGTTCACCACGCTAGTGCTTAATGTACTGCTGCTAAGTAACGCTCCATATGACTTGATTTTCCACACCTTAATTCTACTTTCTGTAGTGTAGCACTGTAGTGTAGCGACCTTGTCCAGTCTTTTTTTTTCCATGTTTCGTAATTGATTTATCAGCTACAGCGGTCATACTTTGGAGTCGAAAGCAGGCTACACGCCAGACAAAAATCGTGCAAGAACTGCTGGCAGACATCTCCCTCTCGCTCCACCAAGTTAATAAGTCAACTGAATCGTCAGTTGTAGTTCCTTCATAATAAAATCCGCACACTGAAGCCGGGAGCCCCATTGTCCATGTCATAGAACATCTCATTTACATAATACTTTCTTTCTTTAGAGTAACCAATCAAATCAAGCCCCCCCCGTCTGATGCCTTATTCAGGAGCACACTTGTGCTTGGGGAGCACTTCTGCAGGAAAATCGATGATTCTCCTCCCTGGTGTGGACTGGCGGGGTGATTATCACAGCACTGTCAGAAAGACCGATCGAGTTCAACACGCAAACACGCAGGTTTAAGCAGGATGCTGATCTGTCTTTTCCAGGATGTTTTTAGACTCGTTTAAGAGTCATTGCGCAAGAATGACAGCACGCACGCGCCAACAAATACTAACTAAATATTAATGTGGTGCCAAGAAAGGGCACCGGAATACCCTTGAATTCAAATCACAAAAATGCTGTGATCGTTATCGCAGGAACTTGGGATGCAGAACTGACCTTCTCATGTGTTGATTAGTTTAAGGTCTCTCATCAGTCTGTGCTGATTAGTGAGACCAGTCAGCGAATGCTAGGCCTAACTGCTGGTGAATCTTACTTCACAGCTGAAGAGCAGGCAGTGCAGGTTAAGCATCCTGGTTCCACGTTCCCTGATGTGTAATCGACGTGATTTTAGCCTAGCTTTACCTCTCTGAAGTGCCATTTCCCATTGTCACGAGTACACGCTGACTCCTGGCTGCAGAAAATGACGGCAAGCTAAATGACAATAAGGCTAATTCAGTAGATATGAATTTCCGCATAATAAAAGAGTGAAGGTTTCATTTGTGATTATAGCTGTCCTTTTACTCGGCTTGGAGTCCGATGAAAGGATCGCACCTGGCCGTGGGCCGAGGTTGTTAACCCCCCCTGTGTGGACATCATAAACGTCATAAATCATGAATCATAAAGAAAGGGGGAGATGGGGGAGAGGACGGATGCCATGAACAACTGATGCTAGCAGGAAGTGGTAATTTTTATATTATATTTATTATTATATTATTTATAAGTGGGATTTTTATATTCACGGATAGGACCATTTGTCTGGGGGTGGTTAATTGCATTGGAATTGCATAGGAAAATTCTCCTCCCGAATGAGTTTGGAACTTAAATATTTTGTGTGTGTGTGTGTATGTATGTGCTCTGCATCGTATTACAATCCATATTCCTTGTGCACAGCAAACATAGCCATACTAATTACAGAGGCAGGGTGGAATTATTCATTTAACTCAACTGAGTGCTGCTGATGTTTATTCACTTCATAAGATCATCAGAAAATCCCCCTCATTAGCTGTTCATTATGGCTGTGTCAAGTCCGTGAAAAATATGAAATCAATCACAGCGGAATCCAGTGTCAAAGGCCAGTTTCATAAGCTTTTATTTTTAAGATGTTATGATTCATAATTACCTCTAGAGAACCATGCTTTTAATGAATAATTAAATGACCTTTTAACACAAAGACAGTGGCAGCTTCCTTTGAGCTGGTGCCTTCAGCCGTGTGGGGAAAAGTGCTCATACTGATTAGTTGTCAGAGAAAGCGTAATATCTTAGAAGGCTCCTTTGTTCCCTGTGACTCCGTGACAATGCAACTCATTGTTCCTGGCTGTTTCTCGATTGCGCCTTTGCAGCTTAGCCATGAGTCTCAAATACTCCTCTCGCAACCCGAGAGGACACTCATCTCCGCCTGCTCCCGGGATGGGTTTCTGGCATTTCATGTATGACGACGCTTGACAATCTGAACTCTGCTCTTCTCAGACAGTCACAAAGATATTTCCAAAAAACCACAGCAGATTCGGGAAACCCGGACGTACTGGGGACTGTTGAGACATTATGCATTTAGACAGAGTATGTACATAAGAGGACTAAGTGCTGTCAGCGGGGTTAAAATTGGACTGACTGTGTTCTGTGCAATATAATGAATTCAGTTTTCCATATGCAGTTACAAGGACCTAGCTGTAAAGTGTAGTTGTCAAGAAGGAATTTAACATTGATGGGATCTCATACATTTTGATTTTTTTTTTTTTGTCTTTAGGACAGCATATATATATTTCCTCTTTTTTTTAACTGTTGGATTCAGTAAACATTTCCTTATAAGCTGAAGTGAGAACCAAAGGGAAGAAGAGGTGTACAGCCAAACATTAAAGAATGGAGGCTTAAGGGGAAGCTTAGGAATTCATGAGTTTTCAATGAAAATCCCAGCTAATGGTCTTAAACATTATGGCTGCACAGGGACGTGCTGACTCTGTTATTCCAGGCACCCAACCCCAAGTTCATAGCCTGCCCTTGGAATGATGCAGTAATTGGACATTGAGGGGACTGTGAATTCCATGAGGGGAGGAGTGGCTATACACTGTCAGTCACTGACTTGTGTGAACAAACGAGAAGACTCAATTGGTTGAAGTCAGTGAGTCACTGATGACACATAATAGCCCTGCCCATTTATGGGGGTAGGAAGCTTCACTATCCCATCAGCCAGGCAGGGGGGCAAATGGTGACAAACTATCCAGCAGGTGGCGCTAATTAATTTGTATTGCATTCACGAGGAAATTATTTGTTTGGGGGTGATGTCTTCACTTAGGGCTTGTATGTATTTGGTGATTGTAGCCCCAGTATGCAGTAGTTCTTTTAATTATCTTTTCTAGTTTGCTACTGATAGGTATAGTAAAGTTGTTGCGCACATAGTGAAATCATACATCAGCTTAACTCCAAAGATGGTGAAGTGTGTCAGGTCCTATGAATGGCCATAATGGCCCTTATATATGTGCCACAAGTGAATGTCAGTCCAACCCAGAAAACCCAGGCCAATTGGGGAAAAAACTAGAAAATTATTCCCTGACCCCTGGAAAAGGTGGTCAAGAGATTCCTGGAAAATAACTGTGAAAGATGACACTGGCATAACACACAAAAGGCATAGATTCATCACAGCACAGCCAGTGGGGTGGTCAGGGGATTGCACAGTGGCCTCGGGCAGGTTATTATTGGGAAACTCCTGAAAGTGCAAACTTTCAGGCACGCTGAAGGACTGCCAACAGCTAATGAATCCATAGCCATTCAAAACTGCTGGCAGGTGCTGGACAGCTTAGACTATCAGCTGGTGACTATCTGTGCAATTATGATAATGGTGAGTGCTTCCTAGCCTTGTAGGGCTGCATCAGTGACCAGTGGGCAGCAACGCGTGGCACGGGAATCACTGCCTCGTCCTGATTGGGTGGTGACGCACAGTACGGCTCCCTGATTGGGTGGTGACACACAGTGCGGCTCCCTGATTGGGTCGTGACTCACTCCCGGCTCCCACGGCTCGGAAGCAGCCCAGTGATGATGTGGATCATCATAGAGACGCTGGGCTCAGCTTGGTGACACGGGAGACATTTCCCGTTCCAGGGTCCCCTGTTGCTCGTTAACGATCAGACCTTGCATGGCAACTCTGCAGGTGTCCTCTCCTTTAGGGAAGCAACGGTGGTTAACAACCGGAAGTCCAGCTTTCAGAGGCGTTACCTTAGGAATGATGTGTGTCTCCTCGCACACACACACACACACACACACACACGCACTCACACACACACACATAATGCACACTTATCTGGGTTTGCCCCACGTTGCATGCTGACAGAAAAGCAACACTCCTCAATTTCCTTCACTCGTTACACGCTGGGTAGAGCATTCACAAACAGAATGACCCAGCTGATACAGTTATTAAAATTATGCATTATCTGCGAAGGGGGAAACCGTTGCATCTTTTGTGCAGTGTCAATATCGCGTTAATGAAATCCGATTTTCCACTTAATCAGTCTTCTTCTTTTCACATTCCTGCTGGGTTTGAACAGCCGTTGAACTGATGCAAGGATAGCTCGTGCCAACTCATTGGACTGCATTAGGTTTCTTAAGAGGTATTCAAGGGCTGACGAAGATCTGTTAAATGAGGTAGCAGACAGCTGGAGCTTCAGGGCAGGTCCTGGAGGATGCCAGAGGCTTGGCCAGTTTTTACAATTGAAAAATTTCCGTGCCGCGAAGTGATCGGATTTTTAAGCACATATCGTCACAAGAGACCGGCTGTTTTTCCTGAACTCCCAATTAACTCCTGTCAGCGTTTAATGCAGTGTCTTTCATTTTCACTCATACTGGAGCAGAATGAAGATGATGACAATCAAAAGACGGCAAAGACAGTGACGGTACTGGACAAAGTGACAATACGTTATGCTTCTAAAAAATGAATACACCTTTGACTCACTTGTCAATTTCCTATATTCAAAAATTTTCACATAATAAAAAAAAACATGATATATAATATTACATACTGTAATACTACAAACAGCAGTTCTACATACAGCAAATTGAATCAGTGAAAATACAGCTCACACAGTGCATTTGAATTCACTGGCTGCGCTTCTTTAATCTTATCAAGTCCAGGTTTACAGCTGCTTCTTTGCATAATGCGTGTATTGCAGTACAGAGTGCAGGCTGTCCTGCTGCTTATGGTGTCAGAGACATACAGAGATCTAAAACCCACTGCATAAATGAAGACGAGTGAGTGCAGCCACCGCTGGTGATATTTACCTCTGACCGCCAATCGACTTTCCCGACACCATACAACCCCGCAAAAAAAAATGTCAGTGGCACTCACCTCGATGGCTTCTCCTACTGTCTAACAAAGTAAACAATCCACTTAATATGATTAGAGGTTGAGCAGGTGAGTAAATGTCAGCAGTGTCTGA
Organism: Megalops cyprinoides; assembly: GCF_013368585.1. Classification (NCBI taxonomy): domain Eukaryota; kingdom Metazoa; phylum Chordata; class Actinopteri; order Elopiformes; family Megalopidae; genus Megalops; species Megalops cyprinoides. Next base: position 3,696,680 of record NC_050606.1, read on the forward strand.
GTTTATACAGCCTAAAAACGAGACACTTTTAGCTGCCTTTGGTTTTACATACATAATGCCATCGTCTGAGAGATTACCCGATTAATTCCTGGCTCTAAGAGCAAGAGACATTTAATGAAGCTAAATCTTTTTTAAATAACAATTCAGTGCAAAATTCAGTCAGTTGAGACTGTGTTAATTGGTATTTGTTTTGACATTTTAAATTGATTATCATGTGCATTAAGATATCATGCTAATCTGATTATCAGAAATGTACTGATAGAAAATATTATCATGTTAAACTGTTTGCCACAATTCGCCTTTAGCTTGCAGGGCACTTTGTTAATCATATGATGGTGAGGAACAGCACAGATGACAGAGAGGGGTGAGCCAAAATGCCTTTTTATATGTTTCTGTCGTTTGCAGGAAGCTACTGTGTTCACAAACTCCAGTGACTTATTAGCGTGTAAGGAGCAAGACCTTTATCAGCATAGAGGAGTGACTTTACAAGTAAGTGGCTACCAAGAAGCCATAGATACCAGGTAGTTTTCAAGAAGATACATTTATTTATGGGTCAGCTGTAGCTAGGTGATTACGGAGTTATATCTCAGTCATTAAAAGGCTGTTCAAATAAACTGCCTTAGTTTTCATTGTTACTTAATAGCCTTTTACATTTTTTCCTTCTCTTCTTGCAGCGCAGATCAACAGTTTAATGAATTATTTGGCTCCTTCCCTCCTTTGATACACGCAGGGCAAAATGTGGGATGGAGGAGGAAAAATTCACACCCTGAGCATCTAGAACGGTGGCCTTAGAGAGAAAGAGAGAGAGACTGAGAGAGGGAGAAATGAGAGATGCAGAGAGAGAGAAACATAGAGACTTAGTGTGGGTTGACGTGTCTCCCAAAGGAATTCTGGGTTCCTGGGTACCACTCATTAAGGCCAGTTTTTTTTTATTACACAGACCTAAATGAGCTGTCTGCTCCTAACTGATCACTAAATGACAGGTCCCTGAAATATCCTCTTTGAGTTTCAGGCACAGAAAAGGCCCTCAGAGCGCCGTCCTGGCTGCTAATTATGACCAATTAGAAGAGGAGGTGACACGGGAAACACAGCTCTTCTCCTTCCTGCGGGCCCGTATTTCCCGGGCTTTCGCTGAGAGTTGGTGAGAGACACTCCCATTCGTGGGCGAAACCCCCGGGCACCTTGAGCGTTTCGGGGCGCTGACAGAGCGCCTCGTCTCCGGCCTTCGGCCCAGCCACGTCCCACCAGCTGCACTCCTCTTTCCTGCACGTCTTTCGCTCGCAGCGTGTGTGCGGCGCGTGGGCGGTGTGTTTATCCGAGCCTGTCTCCTCTCTTCAGCATGCCCAACCCCCCCCCCCCCCCCCCCCCAAGCAACACGTTCAGAGAACCCCACCGCCCGTCGCCACGAGAACTATATTCACATTCATAAAACAAACTTTTGTGCCTTGGGCCAGCCAGAAAAAAAATATGTTCAAAGCAAGCTGAGAGTATCACAATACACAAAAACAAGTTTATAGAAAGCCAACATTTATTTTTTCCCCCTGGCCGATAAAGTTTACAAGCATTCATAGGACCTGAGAAGATAAGATTGACTTTAGCACTTTAGCAGGATGCAGAATGACTGCTCTGTGGTTTGCCCCACAGCGATGCTCCATTCAGAAATAACCAAGCCCTCTCTCATTCAGAAAAATGAATTCCTAAATTCCTCCTGTTCAGAATGATGAATTTCTCCCCATTCAGTAAAATATATTCCTGTAATCAGGAAGGGTCTCAACAAATATCAGGAGCTCTAATATAATTCATAAATGCTCTGAATTTCATGCCAAGCTTCAGCCAGACCCATTTTCCACTATATGGATTTCCATTTGGATCTAACACAAAATGTGCATACAGCAGTACAATTAAGGCTTGGCATTTGATTAGATGTAGGTATGGAGCAGGTTGAATGGTTTGATATTTTAAAGGCATACAAAAAACTTTTACTGTACCAGAATCTCAAGAGAAATGACCAGCGCCGAATGCGTTCCCTGATCTGATTAATGCCGGCCCTTCAGTGTCCAGATTAACTTAATCTTAACAGCCTACCTAATTTAAGTTTTTCTTTTCATGCATTTCATAATGATTATCAAATAAAGATTTCTACCCTTTTTACATATGAGTGTGCACATGTTCTACCATTTCTTCATATTGCCTTGATTTTGCTATACTTGGTTTATTATGTTTCTGAGACGCTTTCAGCGCAATGAAGAATTGGTACAATATGGGGTTTATTATTAGCAGTAGTAGTATTATGAACGTACTCAGAGAACTTTACCCATGAGTGACTGTATTTTATCTGAAGAGGACAATCACGCCTGTCAATCAACACAAGTGAGAGCAATTCTCTGCTCTCAATCAAAGATGACATCACGGGCTTTCCTCATGGCAGCAAGCTGTGTACTGTTGCGTTATTATTAAGAAACGAAACGCACAAGACAAACTGTTCGAGCTCGCGAAGCAGCGAGCCACGGACGAGAAGATGAGAGAGATTATGCAAACGCACTCTAACCAAGAGGGCATGGGGCGCATTCTGATTCGGGATCATAGATGGCGGTAATTTATTCTCGCGGGCTCATCCGCTGTTGACTCTTTGGAAAGGCAAACAAAGCGCTTTCCTGGCTGCACTTAATCAGTTCGCCTGCGCGCAGACACCGCCAGCAGCCATTGGCTGTTCACAGTGATTGGCGCATCTACTGAGATTGACATTTTGTTTGGCGGTGGCTGGTTTATCCTGTCTAAGCCTTGGGACAGATTCGCTTACAGGTTTTGCTAGGTATTCAAACCTAACACAGTTTCCTCAATAGCACAAGGGCAGAGATGAACTCTTCCCTCTCCCACCCCCAGGGAACTAGAGCCTATACGTGTCTGGTTATAAGGCCCATTCCTTGGGTGTAGAAGCTTCGCTGTGGATCTTGTGGGCTTGGAAATTGATAATAGGGGTCAAACCATTAGCCACCGTATTTAGCTTCATTACATTACATCATTACTTAGCAGGTGCTGTTATCCAGAGTGACTTACACAGGTTACAGTTTTTTTACAAGCCATCCATTTATACAGCTGGATATGTACTGAGGCAGTTCTGTGTCAGGTACCTTTCCCGGGGGTGCAACAGCAGTGCCCCAGCAGGGAATTGAACCAGCAACCTTCCGGTTACAAGCCCTGCCCCGCACCACAATGCAACACTACAGCTGGAATGTACCAAGCAGAGCCCTGGGAAGGAAGACAGTGCCCACCACAGAAAAGCCCAGGACCCATCGACTGTGTCACCAAGACGTCCGTCACCGGAACAAAAGGACACAGGTGGGGTCAGGCCGTCGCAATCGACTCCTCATTAAGCTCTGAGATGATGATTCCCCCCTGGGTTTGAACAGTCCCATTTTTAGTCTCTTTTCTTGTGGAGACAAGTTTTTTTTTTTTACTTCTGAAATGCATGTGTAATTAATGTCACAGCAGCGAAAGGGTACATCGAAATTTTTCTCATGAAGTTTTAAGCAGGTGGAAAGAGTAAGATTAAGGCGGAGGATGACCAATTAATTCACCTGAAAATAATTCCTCTGACAAGCAACGGCTGGTAAATACTACAGGTTCTCAGTAGAACAAAAAACACTGAAGAAAGATTGGTAATAGACTGTAACCTGTTTCATCTCACCTCTGTCGTGCAGAGAAAGTATGTAGTACTACATTTACTACTATTGAAACAGTTTCAATATGATCAGTAGCACCACTACACAGCAAAACAAAGAATGGTATTTGATCCATGATTATTTGTGGATTTTACAGCAAAAGAAAAATTCAGTTGCAACTGCCGTGTTGCACTATTAATGCAGTATTACACAAAAAAATTATTTTGATTTAATTAGTACAGTAAACAAATGAGGTGGTGGACAATTATGTCAAAATTCAACCACTACAGTTCCTCCAAAAATTATGTTAATTTCTCTCAGTCTAGCAAGTTAGATGATCATATAACAGAACACCATACACAAATTAAACCTATATTCATTGCAGAGGTTAATGGTATCAACCAGGGCCCTCAAGAACCATGAGGGAAAGACACAATGCATTAAGTCGACAAGTAGCTGGACAAATACTTTCCCATGTTGGCAGCTGGTTTGAAAAAAATTGAAATGTAAAGGGCATGTTCTAAGGGCAACCAACATCAATGAGTAGCCATACAAACTCTTCTTCTTTAGATGAGGGCATCCCTTCCAAACATCAGCCTGTCAGTGTGTCTACATCTATGTATCGCTAAGATCAATTATTTTGCAGCCACAAAAGCTAAAACTGGGTCCCATGAAGGTGACAACAAACAGGTTTCCAGGTGATATTAAGAGATCACACCGCTCATGGCGGTGCATGGCGAGCAGCTGTGAAATAAAGAGGATTATGACATTAAGCTGAGTGATATTAACCAGGTTGGTCTGTACTGTAGTCCTAAGAAAGCAGGCAGCTGAAAGGAAACACCCTCCGGGCTGGACAGCAGCATTGCGCGGCGTCCCTCCTCCGATTATGAATCATCTGTGTTCACGGCATCGAGTATAGAATCCCGCCCACATGCAAACGCAGAGCTCTCTCATGAGGAACGAGGCATGCTCGATCGGAATGCGTCTGATGCGCTTTCGGGGTCGTTTTTCCCATTATGACACAAACACACACAAAGGAGAGGAGCTATTTCTGCTTTAATCCCTTTTGTTTTGGCTGCGTACCACTTTATATACTCATTTGTAGTTCGCAACGCCAATAACAATCGCCTCTCTCTGCTGACCGCCAAAAGCGCTCAGACGCTACTTTTGGCTGTCATCGCTTGATCATTTTGTTAGAAAGCTTTCATTACAAATGAGAGTCAGATGGTTCATCCCTTTGTAGTACAATCTCCAGCAATTTTGCAATTTTTTTAAAATAGGACAGCTGTAGTGTGATGTAAGCTTACAACAAAATAATATATTACAGCATTTTTTGGTTACAGTGCTTCCACATTTGTGAAATTCAGTGATTACCATAACTATGTGTAAGTATTACAAAAGGTAAACCTTGCGCATATTTGCTAATCAAAGTTAAGGATAAAGTATGTTGAGGTGAAAGAAAATCGAGGCCTTAGTTTTCACTGAAATGGTGTTCAAGAGATCAAGCTGGCAGATATGGCAATTGGTGTAGTGGATAGGAGTGCCTGGTAAACAAATGTAATGTAATGTAATGTAATGTAATGTAATGTAATGTAACAAAATGGTAACAGTTTCACAATCAGAGTTTGTAACCTCACTGACAGCTGATCTAATTAACAGTTTCTCAGCCGACAGACTCAGAGCTCAGTCTAAACAATGATGTCCTGTTACTCATGCACATTCATCAAGTGTGTCTATCATTATCTCTTCCCTTGCAAATGTATGCGTTTTTGTGTGTCCTCTTAGATGTTAGGGAACCTCTAATCAATCTATAGGTTGTATTCGGATCAGTGTGGTATTAAAATGACCAGCTAGCCAATGTTCGGTTACCTAACACTGAGAATACAATATATAACACACCCATCCATTAGAAAAATAGCGATTACAATCTTCAGTAAAACACTAGTGAACAACATGTCAGTATTTTCATGCTGGTGCCAATTAGAAGATGTCAGTATATCGTCACTATATGCTTTTCCTTTGCTTCAGCAGGGTTCTTCCACCATTGAGGTCTGAACTTTACCCTGCGCCATCTCCCAGAGCACAGGACAGAAGGGGGCAAAAAGGTCTGAAAAGGTCTAACCTCTTGTCCACATCAGACTACAAATCCCTAATTTATACCTACTGAAGTTTATTGTCTTGGTGATGATAGCATTAGGAGCGACTGATGCAAAACACAAATCTGACTCGAGGTGTGGATTTTGCCCTCAACGTAGGCTGCATGTCCGTCATCAGGCTCATGAATGAAATGCTAAATCCCGAGCCAAACCTGCCTCCTGACAAAGTGCATTAGCTGCTCTCCCCTTTGTCTTGCTGTAAAGTTAATATTTTGTAGCTGGAGCTGCCAACAGAATTGCAATATCGTCATTACAGAGATGGAATAAAACATTTTCTTGTCTCAGAGTCTCAAAGGCACCCACAAATAGATATGTGAGTGTGAGAAGTGAAATCTGCAGGAAAATGGTTCAAAATCTGTTCTAGTGTGTTCAAGCTGTGAGGACAATGTTACACGTGCTATAGCAATGTTCTTGAACTTAATTACATTGGCAACGTTGGGAAGCTGAATATATAATATAAAAGCCCTTGTGACTGAATGCAGACGTAGCCTGAACTCATATGTATGGTCGGCATAATCATGGTATTTTACGTATCATGTCCATCTGAGAGAAGATGTTAGCTTTTTTTATCTCAGTTTTGTCCATTCACCATTCACACATTTCTAGTTTATTCCATCTCACAGGAAGAGAGAGTTTTGTGGCAAGATCATTTTTTTAAGAGCTGAGTAGAGAATATACACCATTTACATCATACTCAAGCCTTTACAGCTTATCTCAAGATTGATGTCCAATGACCTGAAATAAACAACACCATTGGGCGAGTGTTTCCGACTGAGATTAAAAGCATCAAATCCTATTACTTAATGTTCAATCTCTCTGATAGATGAGCTCCTTGCTTGAACCAAGCCAGTCCGTCGGGACTCATCTGACTAGCAACAGGCCTCTGAGCACCCTCACGTCAATGTCATAGACACCAGGTTTATTGATATTTGTGCCACCTACTGACATAAATAGACTTTATTAATAAAACATGGCGTCCATTCAAGACCAGAGTACAAATGCACCAGGCATCTGACAGGGGAACAGTGAGCCGGAATTTCACAAAAGCTGGAACTGGAATTCCTGGAATTCGCTTCATTGCATTTTGAGCTGTGGTTCTCGCTCTTTCCAAATGCGTCGCACTTTTGTGAAAATACCTCAAGGGGTCAGGCCAAGTCCAAAGCCTTCTCAATGAAATGCCTCAGAACTGTGAAGTGTGATGTAGTCTAATCGACAGATTGGAGACACAAGGGAGAATCGAGGGACACGGTTACCAAGGGAAAAGGACCTGTTAAATCAGTATTCATACAGTTATTCCTGAGTGTGTAACAGACACATTTCACAACATGTGAACACACAAGTCATGATCTTGACACAACAGGGAACAAAGGAGTCTCAGTGGTTAACTGTGCCCACTAACAAGCAGGAAATGACATCACGTTGCATTTAATTACACTGACACTGAGAAGTTCTGGATGAAACAATGGCAAACCGGGGTTTGAATATGCAGCAGGTTTACTGCCTGTCTCTCTGAGTGAACGCAACACAGTTCCCAGAACCTCAACCCATGAAGTCCTGCATTATATATCACATACCTCTACAAGTGACAAGGTGAGCAGGACTGATCACAGAGCAGTGTGTGACTCACTGCAGCTGCAATGCCCCATCACCCCCCCCCCCCCCCCCCCAATGTCCCCACACAGCAATTGTTTCTGGGAAGTTCTCTGAAATGTTCGATTTCATTTCAGTACACGCAAAACTAGAATTTCAATGAGTTACCCCTCCAGCGGATCCTCTGTACTGTAGCATCGGCTGACATCCTCTTTGTCAGTCTCTCAGGGACATTTATCTAACTATTTTTAACACCAAATAGTGACAGAAATGTGGGGAAAAAAAAACTATTTTGTGGCTCTCTGGTGGTGTGAGAATTGCTGTAGGAAGAAAGTGTGCATATTCAACAACATTATGAAAATTTGGTTTCATGTGAACTTCGTAAATGCCTATACTCATTTCATGCCTGCAAACCACAGACTAATGAGTGTGAGCAATTAGCTCAGTTGTACTTTACACTCAAATTATCTCTCTGTTAAGGATTTATACAAAATAGGATCCCCCAGGGTTTCCACGTGACCCGTGTCCAGTGACTTAGTCCAGAGATTAAGATCACGATTTAGCATAGCTAATGGCATTTGGCCGTTCTTTCTCAGGAACAAAATCTTTTCATAACATCGGCTCACATGACGGCTGTAGCCTCAGGCTTCATTCACTGATGTATGCCTCGCGTGTGAATAGAATTCATTGCAAAATTCACCAGAAAAGATTCCTGGCCTTTTAGCAAAATGACTTATATTTTAAGTAAGATTGTTCAATTTGAAGTCCATTTAAAAAGATTCTCAAACCACGGCACCCTCTCTTCTTGTTCTACAGAGAATGTGTCCAAACCTCTCAGAAGGTTTAGAATTAATCCACGGTGACAAGTCACTGCTGAAAGGATTTTAGAAATGACAGGAACTCAGTGCTTCTGGCGTAATATTTGGCTTGTAAGATTCTGAGCCATTTATTACAGACACCAATCCCGCCACGTACTCGTAGCGTTCACGCTATATGATTTCACAGAGGAGACTGAAAGACAATCTGTCATATCTGACAGGTACATCATCTATACCCTGTATGTAGAGCATAAAACTTTTTTTTTCTCACAGCTGGATATATTTGAGGGCAATCAGGGACTGTGTACAAAAGGTTACAATGAAGCGCACCACGTGGAAATTGTCTCAGTTGATTACATGTGCTCCATTACTGAACGCCGGAGCCCGAGGGTGTCAGAATTCACACAGTGCAGAAATCGCAGACACCCTGAGCCCTGAGAAAAACGGGTTTTCACAGGCAGAGAGGCGGTTTGTTTGAATGCTGTGACCACACTGGAAGCAAAAGCAGGATGTTCCTCAGCATTTGGGCACTGTACATACTATAAAGCCATCTGAGATCCATGTAAGACAGTGTATAAATACATTCCATTATTATTATTTTTACTCTGAGTATTATTACTATTATTGTTATTATATAAATAAAACAATTAAGATGACAATGGTAATGATGAGTATTATTATTACCAGATTTTCATATAGACTCCCAGACACTTGCAAGAAAAAACTCACAACAAACTCCCCCAAACATGTACACATACACACACACACACACACAAATTCTCACCCCCACTCCAGTTCCTAATGAAGACTGAAGAGACTTCCAGGCACTGTGGATCTGATTGAGATTCTGAGGGGTGCGGAACGCCGGGCCGAACGTTCTGTCTGAGAGAGACTGGCTGATGCGGTGATGTGCTGTCTAATGAGGCGTCTGCCGTGAATCACTGCACACAGCCCAGAGACCCCCCCCCCCCCCCCCCCAGCATCATGGCCACACATCTTCTCACACCTGTAAGGTCCCCCTCATTCACAGCAGTCCTGTAAAAAATACAACATGAAAAGCAAAAAAAATCTCACATAATAGTGGCTAAGAAGCTGGAGTTGTAACCGAAAGGTTGCAGGTTTGATTCCAAGGTGGGGCATTGCTGTTGTAAAGCCCGTAAAGCACAGAGCATTGCTGGTGACCCCACTCAACCATCGCACACACTCTTCAGTCCCCTCCCATCGGGGAGGAGATTCAGAAGCCTACAGGCCCATACCTCAAGGTTGAGGGACAGCTTTATCCACCAGGCTGTTAGGAAGTTGATCTCTCTTCCCTCCCTCAGCCATCTGCTCCAACACAGAACTGAACTTTGACTGAACTGAACCCCCCCATACTGAAGCCTGGAGCACACTGTCCCGGAACCCAGTCGAGCTCAAGAGAACCTGCGTACAGTTAATGTGTCTCTGTGACTGTGATGTGCATAAATTACAGCTGGAGGTGAGAAAACCAGAGGAAAACTACTCTCTTCCTCATTCCCAAAGATCCACAAGCCCTAAGTCTCATGACCACAAGATTCACACATGCAGGGTTTGTAAGCTGCAGGTGGGCAGGCTAAAAAAAGATGGGACCGCTCCTGTTCATGGCTGGACGTACTGGGTATGTCATACAAAGTCAGCCTCTGTCAAGAAGATCAGAATTGAAGGACTCTTTCTTCTTTGTCTTTTCTTTCTGTCCTCATTTGAGTGCCTCTGAATGTGATGATGCAGACAGACCACAGCAAACCTTCCTTAAAATGCCCGCAGGGTCATTCTGCATGGAAACTGTTTGGCTGGACATGCAATTCATGCAATCTGCCTAGTTTGTCATGCACTCTGTACATCCATCCAAGCACCTTCCCTGGGTTTCAGGTTCCAACTAGTTATGGATGTTAAGAAGATTATTTGTAATGTAAACAAATGATATTTTCTGTGAAAGTCATAGTGTGCCCTTTATTCCTCTTTGATACAAAAGTCATTGATTACTATTTTCTGTCTTATGAAACACTTAAGCAATCCTCTTGAGAGGTCGTGAGACAGGCATCAAAATGCTCTTATTTAGATGACAACTCCATTTGACAGTTATTTCAGTTTTAACCAGATTAAAGCAATTTTGTCTGAAATTAGGTCTAATCATTCTATACTTAACAAGTAAAAAAAAATCAGACATGAAATGTTTGGATTTTAGCTTTCATAAGAATGAAAAATCTTTGGTCTATTGGCCTCCTTAAATAAAGTAAAGTAGAGTAAAAGTAAAGTAAAATGAATATAGCACACACCTTTTAAGGTCCCTTAGGGTGATTAGGTCTACCCAGTGGTCTAGCCTTAACTTTAAATAATGATTTGAAGTTTTTACTAAGCAGTTCCAATCAATGAGATTTTTATGCCTCATTGTTCAGCATCCAAAATAATTTTTGAATATCGTATTATTTTTCAAAATAGGGATTGAGCAGATTTTTTGCATTGTTGAACAAGATGCAGGATGCACCGGCGTACTCACGGCTACATGTTGAAGTAATCAGCTCACTTGTGACGAGTTCGTTTCAGTCGCTCATAGCGTCACTGTCTGTTTCTCCGCCCATTCCTCGGGGTGAAAGCAAATCAACCTTTTAACTCAACGCTGGCATTTGGAATTGACCCCGACTCTACAGATGTATTAATACACGTCACACACCTGACACGCGAGTGGCATCCAGTTCAAGGTTGATCTCTTTGCACATTGCAGGTGACAGTTGCTCATTTCTTTGGGGGGGCGAAATGTTTTTGGATGGAATCACAAACACGCGGCACAATCACCAGATGCAACGTGTGCCTACTCTGTAAAAAAAAAAAAAAAAAAACCCTAAGGGACACCGTCGCCGGCAGCTCACGCCTTTCAGGATGAGCTTAAACAGACGCACGCTAACTGACCGTGGCTCAAAGGTGCTGATGGGATATGAAGTCCAGAGCTGTTCTAAAACAGACTCGACATACTTTATAAACTTCAACTCCCATCAGAACCGTTGTGAAATGATGCTCGGCATTTGCACCTTGTGCTCCCCGAGGCTCCACCAACAGTAGGCTGAGAATCCGTGCTGGCTTAACAATGGTTTGATGCACTGTCCGTCACGTCCCTCTTTTTTCATCGCTTGTCGTTACTTTCTCGTTGCAATCGACAGAATCTCAGGGTTCATCATACATTCTTGGAACAAGATGAAATGACAGCTTAATTGTAAACGGTAATCGGATGCACGCAGCGCGCGGACACAAGCGCGCACAAAACAAATCAGCATGGTTTACTGCCCGTTCCTCATCACAGTTTCAGTAAAGTGCAACTTCTAGGGTGACACAGGCTACCTTATCCTTTGTAATGAGCCCTGATGTTTCCGCGTTTTCCGAGGGGGAAATGCTCATAATTCGATCCAAATATTTGGAATCAGAAAAGGTCATCGGTGTCGCTATTGCTGCCACCCACCTCTCCTGCGCGCTTTCCGGGCAGATGTGGCGCGCGCACCGCGTTTTTTCCGCTTACACTTGCCAAACTGAATTTGATGCTAGTAATATGATAAACAAACAAACAAAAAAAATCTTGGCATGCGAGTCAGGACATGCAGTACTGAGGTATTGCCAAACGGCTATATTTCTGGAGGTTTAACTTGATTAATGCTATTCTGCTTACCAATAATGTGCTTAGATGTGGTCTGTTATAAATATTAAACACGCTTGTATAACATCTGCTAATTTTAATTCCCTATTCATAGAGGCAAACGAGGCAAAATGTGTTAATTACTGCAGGGAAACGATTCGATCTGAAGAAAAGCATTCATAACAACAGCATATATGCACATCAGCATCAAAGCGTCCAATTAATCTATCAGTTCATTCATTCATTAATATGACGGGCAAGTGTGGGATGCAGGATAAGCCTCATTTGTGTGTTATGACCAACACCTAACATTGTGTAATACGCATAGTTTGAGCGATATTCACACTGTAAGAGATTACCTTGGTGTTCCGTGGGCGAATTTCTTACACTGTGTACCGCTACACATCTGCAAAAGGAACAACAACTTCTAAAAAAAAGCGAAGATAAAGTGTCCGTGTAGTCTGTCACAAACCGACGCTGTAGCCTATTGTTAGATGTTCTCTTCGGTGAAAAGATGCAAGTTAAAGGCTATAATCAAGAACAGCATATGCAGCCCATTTTGCTTATAAACAATGATAGCTTAGATGGTTTATAGGCTACAGGAGCGCATGGAACAGTCTTGCAGAATAACTACATGAGTGACGGTGCATCAGTAGGCTTGGTCAAAATTCTGCATATAACTAAATTGCTAAATATAGTGATAACTAAGAATATATACGTGTGTGTGTGTGTGTACATATGTGCATATCTCAAATTCAAGGTTGCGTCGGAGTAGTTGCAAGACGGACAGTCAACTTTAATTGGAGACAGTAAAATTAACCACGTTTCATATAATTGTCTTTGTTTAAAAAAACGGCAAACTACAATATGACACATCTCATTTGAGGTCCTCTGCAGACAAAGCCGAGAGATTCCCCTGATCATGCAGGTGTTTGTAGAATTTCATTTGCGTGTGACGCAAAATCAGAGCTGAGTGCGTGCCAGTTCTGACAGGTCCGGACTATAAAAGTCCTGCAGCCGGCCGGTCTTTGAAGACATCCTCTCATAGGGTACTTGAAGGACCACAACCTAAGCAAGAGGAGAAAAGCATCTCAGCGAATTAACACCAGCTTCCAGGAGCAAACTAAGTATAACGGTGTTGCTCAGGTACGGGAATTTTAACTTTTGTATGCAATCTCCGCTTTCAATGACACAATATATATTCTACGTTTGCTTTTAGATTGTCTTATTGCGATATGTACATCTACAGAAATATACTTATACCCATCTGCTGAAAACATATGAGTGAAACCAGCTAGTTGGTTGTTTCACATGGTGTAATACGTTTAAGGAACGTTGACACGTTTTAATAATATAAGCACAACTGTTAAGATATGTACACACTTAGAAGGTACAAATTTAACAAACATTTGTGATCCATTTCACCGCAAAACTCATTATTGTCAAAACGTTCACTTTATGAACTCTTTCTCTTCGTTCGAATAATTTAAAGCGCATCGCCTTAGATCTTGTTAGGGTACGTCTTTTTTCAAAAACCCAAACATGTTCGAACAAAATTAATTTATTCAAAGTAATTTTGCACATTTCTTTTTTGTCAGTTACTAACCAATGCAAGCACAAATGCAAACAATATAAAATCAGCATTGACTATATTGGATGCTAGTACTAGTAATAGTAGATAATAGCACTATTACTAGTAACAGTAGATAGCCTACAAGTAATTGAAAAACTCCGTAACTAACTTTTTTTCCAGAACAGCACTTTCTGGAGCGCAATTCCCTTCAAAAAAAAAAAAAAAAGAACGTTGACAAACATGAACTGCCAAGCGTATCAAAGATAGAGTGAACACATCCACATAATGAAATGGTCTCTTTCCCAGATTTCTGCTGGTCGGACATGAAGCTCCCGTTCCTTGTCTCCACCGTGGTTCTGCTCGTTGCCTTCCTACCTCGTTATGAATGTAGAGCTATCGAAACCCCCGGCGCTGCCCAAGCAGCGCCTGGTCCGCAGTCTGACCTACAGCAGCAGTCTCTTCCCATCCTTCTGCGACTAGGAGAGGAGTACTTCGTTCGCCTTGGCAACGCGAACCAGAATCTCCCCGCGCTCGCGTCCGCGGACGCGTCCTCGACGACCGTCAAACGGGCGCTTCAGCTGCAGCTCACCCAGCGTCTGTTGCAAGGCAAAGTTGGCAACATCAGTCGGTTCAGGAGCAGTTACGCTGACCAGCTCGATGACTCAATGGAACGAGCAAAGCGGGGCGAGGAGCCCCCTATTTCCCTGGATCTGACATTCCACCTGCTCCGAGAGGTATTAGAAATGGCTCGTGCTGAACAATTAGCCCAACAAGCACATAGCAACCGAAAAATGATGGACATCTTCGGAAAATAAATGTGACGTACATCCATCTGCCAAAGGATTTTTTTTTACATCTCGCACAAAACACAGTATTCTATACCATGCATCTTTTTGCATTGTTTGTTCATCCGTTTATTCATTTTTATATGTATGCATTTATTTTTATAGCTTGTAACCTCAACTGAAGAAATGAACACGAGGAACTGTAATTTGCTTGATGGTTATCAGATTGTATCATAAAATGCAGGAAAATGTCGTTTTAATTTATATAACTGCTGTATCAATGCTACTCGAAGAAACATCTATAAAAGTATTCGTTACTTTTTCCTTGAAAATACCTATTCATATTTTGAGTAGATTCTTAGGAAGTTCACAGATTTCGGGATGACGTCTCGGAAATCGACAACTTCTCTGAAATTCAGTTTCACTGTACTCTACTTGAGTTTGATAATAAACACAACATGAGCAACCAATCTTTTCTGTTGTGCAAGAGAATGTCTGATATTTATATTTTTAAATAAAACGTTTAAAGTTTTGTTTGCACTTTGCTGTGTAGATTCTTGCGTGCCGAGTTTTCAACGTGCGTGCATACGTGTCTTCAAAACAATTACGTTTCACATTATTTCAAAGTGGCAAAAAAACGTGGCATAAACTAAACGATCACAATGCACAGTCTCCGCAGCGTGTCAGGGCTTAAAGAGAACCGAGTAGGGTGCTCTTAGCAGAGTTCTGTTTCAGCCCAGGAATTCCTGAGCCAAAGAGAATATCGCGGCACTGCATTCAGTGTCTGGGGTAAAAAGTGACTCTATTTTAGAGTGTTGAGCCAGGAGAAGGAGAACACGTGCCGCGGTCCTTCTCCGCCTTTGTCCTCTGGATTTTGACTGCCGTCTCCCTGACCTCCGGCCGCATTATCAGAAGACCCCTGTAAAAAAAAACACAGCAAAGAAAAAGGGGAAAACTACGTTGAAATAGCCGTCAATCAATAGTTACATACGGGTGGTTCACAGAAATGTATTGAAATGGCAAGTAAAATAACAGCATAATATCACATAGCGAATGACAGAACTTGCATCATTTTAAAAGTTTCTGAGTGACAGTAATGTAGATTACTCGTCATTATTACATCCTAAATTGCAGTAATTGATGTGAATAACATATTATGTGCAATTGCCCTTTTAACAATAAACTTTGTGCATCAAATACATCTGTCATTAACTTTTACAAACACTATATCGTGGGAAGAAGATATAGGACCAGAACGGCGCACTGACAAGCATATTCTTCTCATTCTGAAGTAAGCACACTACAATTCACCGGTAAATAATTTAAATTATTCCCAAAACGACGTCATACAAACAAGACACCCTCGTGCAAGTGCCTCATTATTGTTCAAAGTAAACCAGTAAGTCGAGGAAGCGATTCGTCGCCATGCGCGCGCTTCATCGTGCCTTGCGCTTCATAAGATTTATGGACAAGAAAATAAGTTTGTGATGTCCTGTCCAGTGTATGTCACTGTATTCTCATAGAATAGCCCTTCTGTTTATGTAATTGAAACAGAATTTTAGTTCTGATCATCCTTGAGGCAATCCAGGACATACTGGTTTTGTTAAAGATGCTAAACAAATAGTTGAAACTTTTGTCATCCTTTGTATACAGAGAACAAAAAAAGAGAGAATTTTTATTTCAAATGTGTTTTTAAACACTGCAATGAATGCACAAAGCCATTTAACACCGCCAACCCCCCAACAAACCCTTACATGCAAACCATGTCACCTGGTCAGTGTTGATGATGGTTAGTTATGTAAAAAAAAAAATATTATGCTGCTGGACCTACACTAACGTTCAATCAAAATTCAAATTCTCCCTGAGGTACCAAATTACACTAAAGGCATTATGGTTACACACAACCTCTCTCAAACAAGGCTGTTTGGTTTAAAACAAACCTGAAGACAACACACAGGTACATAGTACATTTTTTCATTTACATAGTAGAATAGGTTTATTTAAATACCCCTGCCTGAAGGGTCCTCTCTCATTTAACAGTGTCACTGTACTGCCATTGCTGTGAGCGCTGTTCTCCCTGCGAAAACTTGTGCCAACCTATTACCTTATTTAACAATGTAACAGAGAGCAAAGAGCATGTAAGCAAAACAAAAAAGTGATAAACTTTATGTCTTTTATTTTATATGATTTCCTACCCTCAAAGCAAAGATCAGTAGCAGTGTAAGAAAACACCCAAAGGAGTCTCCCTGCTTGTGTAATTTTAAC
Source organism: Megalops cyprinoides (assembly GCF_013368585.1). NCBI lineage: Eukaryota > Metazoa > Chordata > Actinopteri > Elopiformes > Megalopidae > Megalops > Megalops cyprinoides. The sequence goes on from NC_050606.1 coordinate 3,713,169, forward strand.
TTAAAGGAGCACAGGGGAATAAGTGGACCAGACTTTTCTTCTGGTTCAGATCTCTGCAAATGTGCCGGCCGAGGATGAATCCTCAGACAGAATATGACAATGAATTTTCAAACAGCTATTAAGCAAAATCCTGCCCTGCTCCATCTGAGATGTCTTCTCTCCAGCAATGGTGTCCGCCACACGCCATATGAGTGTCATATGAAAATCATAACATAACCTCATAACCAGCAGTGTAGCATAGTGGTTAAGGAGCAGGAAGGTTGCCGGTTCAATCCCTGCTGGGACACTACTGCTGTACCCTTGGGCAAGGTACCCAGTTGCTTCAGTAAATATCCAGCTGTATAAATGGATAACATTGTAAAACAACTGTAACCTATGTAAGTCGCTTTGGATAAAAGCGTCTGCCAAATGAATAAATGTAAATGTAAATAACCTCCCTACCTTTGCGGACCCTCTATGGGTGCTGTCGCACTTATTTCCTCACACACATTTACTATTTTAGTAACAATATTTGCAGTACAATGTTATATGAGCGACAATAACAAGGGTACAGATACAGAATTTAAAAAAATGCTGCCAGCAAAACAAGATAAAAGCACTGTGGCTACATGAGCCTACAGCAGCTCCCTTACAAGCACACACACAACGCTGGGAATGGATCACAAGAGACACCCTTTCCTAATCGCATGGCATGGAAAGCTCCAGAAGAACATAAGAGGAACTACAGTATATGAGCAGCAGGCTCCTCTGTGGCCCTACAGACACGCAGAGAGTGCCTGACGCTGATTTGTAACGCCTCAGAAGCCTTCACCCTGAGCGCTGAGGCGTCAGGAACAGGGCTGACGAGCGTCCCTGACAAGCGCTGGCAAGACGTCACCTGACTCGCTATATGAGTCTGTTTGAGCTGACTGGCTGTCTAAAGCGACTTCCTGCCCGTGGGCGGACGAAAGGGGAGGCTCCCGTGCCCCGTACATTGCCCTGACAGTTCTGGGGCGACGCAGCGTTCGGCCAATCACAGGCCTGCCAGAGACGGAACGTGCGACAATGGGTCAGCTATGGTGAAGAACCTCTGAGTGCGAGATGAACAGCACAACTGACTCAATCACCAGCGAGGGGTCAGAGGTGTAAAGACATCAGTGGTTTAGCTAATCGTCAAGCGTACGCGACCCAAGATCCCGGGCAGCTCAGCTCCCAACCCGGCTGGCCGCAGTGTGCCCGCAGAGCTTAATGCCAGCAGAACATTTAATGACCGGATGCAGATCAGCTTGTTATCTCGACCGGCCCTGTTCAGAGAGTGTAAGTGGTTTCAGGAAGAGCTGGAGTTTAAAAAAAACCCTCCTTAATTACAGCCTTCCAGGACCAGAGCTGCGTAGCCGCATTCTAATCGATATCCGTCCTGTTGAACAGTGACAAATGATGTCACGTTACAGTGTGCCAATCAGAGCTGTTTCACTCGGCTGCCTCCCAGAGCAGCAGATGACAGACTGGAGTGAGCATCAGTGTCTTTTAGACATAGCGGGGGGTGTGTTTGTTCCCTAGTGTCAGAGAACAGTGCTATTAAAGCAGGAAGCACAAACCACCACCCGCCAGGCAGGCAGGGGTCAGGCCCCCTCAGTGAATATAATAATGTCAATAATAATAACAATAATACCGGGCAGCATGTGGATGGATGGGCTGCCTTTCAGGAATCCCAGAGCACCTCAGAAAAAGGGAACGACACATCACAAAGAGCGCTAATGTTTAGCCTCCCCCACCCCAAATTTGTAGCCCCCATCCCACATGGAGGACACATGGCAGCCGTTTTGCACGACAACGGCTCACCACACATCAGCTGAGGAGCAGACAGAGAGGATTTATGAATCCAATAAACCTGGAGGATGATAAATTGGCCGAATTGAGAGAGCCAGGCTGGGAACTCCCTTCTCTTTTTTATTATGAGATTAACATCATGGACTTCAATGACCGCAGTCAGTCAGGGCCTCTGTTTGGCATCACTTTCCAAAGGTGTTATCTCTGGCATCAGTGTCCCAGTCACTGTGCAGGGCGTTGGTTATTAGTCCCATCCAGGACACTGCCCCCTACTGGTACACCAACATCAATTTCAGCCAGTCAGGTTAATTTCTCAAGAGGTCTCACATCTAACTACAACCCTGCACAGCTTCAGCAGTTAGGGAACAGAAAGACACAGCAGTTACTATGGCTGGCAACTGCATCGTTTAGAAATGCATGACTTAAACAGTATAAATCTGTCATAGTGAATCCTGAAACCTGTACAGTTTTGAATTTTGGGTATTTGTAAGCTGAGGGCGGGACATGACCACTGTGGTTCCTGAACACAGGCGAAGCGGCTTAGCATCCAAAGAGCCGCGGAAGCCCGCCGTTTCCTGTAGTCTGTCCGCCTGAACGCAGCTGTGTACGGAACATCCCATGCCACCAAGTGTTACGCAGTGCCCATATCACTGACCCAGAATCTGCGCATTACGCAATCGGCCCGACATCACAGTTTCAGCTCGGCCAATCAGCTGCCAGCACGGCGCTATAAACAGCGTGTTTACGCGGGGCGTGGGAGGACTGTTCCACACGCGAGAGAGGTGCAGGGGTGGGTATAAATGATCTCAGCTGACAGCTATTTCCATGAAAGCGAATACTATAAAAAACGACCTGGAATTCTTTTTTTTTTTCTTCTGAGGCTTGACATTTTTCCTCATTTCTTTGTGGAACATTTGGAATTGCTTGTTGTACATTTTTTATTGCAGCTGTGGGTGTACCCTTATATCTCAGACTGTGATTGGTTGTATGTACCTACAACTCCTTAGACATGTACTGGATCTTGGTGGAAAAGCCTTTGAAGGCCCACACCGATAAATAAATCCATAGATGATACACAATTTGCAATGATACTCTCCTGGTTTCTCTTTGCATACTCAGAGGCACCAAGTTCCTTCCACTTAGGAAACACATGGGATTACACAGCCTATAAAATAGTACATACTAAACATCTTTTAACAAACTATACTTTAACATCACTTATGGTAATGCTATTGATGGCTTAGAATTCTGGGACCAGGTAGTTTTTGAGAAATAACATCCAACATCTATGAGCAATAAATCATAAAAAGTAATTTGTCCTAAAGTAACCTTTGAGAGAACCCCAAGCCTCTTCTCAGAACACTGCTTGCACAGTTTCTGGACTCAGTTTCCAACTGACAGTCAGTATTTCCGTCTTTCTTGCTTGACCCTCCCCACTATATTTTACAGAAAGACAGCTTTATGAATATGATTGAACATGTTAAAATGATTTTTAAAGATGCTGTGACCATTAGAATGGAGGTGCACTGGAGATTTCTCTACATCATGTTATACATTAGCAAAAGCTGAAAGAGTAGCAAAAACATTTTGCTTTCTGGAACAAAAGTGCACCGATGTTTCGATACTGAAAAAAAAAACAAACTGGTGATGTTGAAAGACAGAAAGCAACTTCAAGCAGATGGGCAACATTCATGATTAAAGTGACCTCAACATCACTGAATCCACTTTGCTCATTCAGGTCAGCATCCAGGGTTAAAACCAAGCTACATTTGTCAGTACGGACACAACGCCATAGCACAGAAGTGTAGTTTCATAGCATGTCAACCTCTCTGAGGGTAACTCGACAATCATTGGGGTATTCTTCAAAAGAACAGGTTTGGTCTCTCTTCCAGGCTCTCCAAAAACAAAAAAAAAAAAAAACAAAGTGATAAAAATGATGGGGAAACTACAATTCTGATGAATTAGTCAGTGCACAGAAATAAAATAGAATGATCATCCTACCCAAAACTGTTAAAATTGCAGCCTGTACCAGACTCCAAAGCTGATGCAGTACAACAAACAAAGCCAGAACTGTCAGGCACAAAGCTATTTCCTGCAGGAAAGAAAACACACAAGACACCAGGGCTTCACGTTCGGGCCAGAGCTCTGACAACAGATCAGTATCACGTCGGGATCGGCCGCGAGCAGCCTAACGGTGCTGGGGAAATCTCACGGGACAGCACAAGGTGAAACTGCTCCGCTAACCAGAGCTCTGGGACAACAGCCGAGCCAATTCTAAACATTCAAAAAATCAAAGTTATCAGCATCTAGCCTGAAACAAGAATGCTTTCCTAATAGCCAGTTAGGAAATAGCTCTCCTAACCTCTGACTGCTTGCAACAAAAAAAAAGGAATAATATACTCACATCTTTTGATTAGCGGCATGTTATTCTACTGGTTGGATTTAGCAGTTGACTCGAAAACTGTTAAATTTACGGGTTGTTTGTTGCCGGGCGCAAATGTAAGTAAATTATTCCACAGCAGGTAAAAACATTAGGAAACGTGACGAAGGGTGTCTCGCTTGAAATACGACACTTGTTTCAGGAGATAAACTAATCCCCCCAGTGGCAAAGGGCCAGCCCTGTGGGGTCAAAGGTCAGGAAAGACTGCCCAGTGACTGTGATGTCTCTCCATGTCACCAAACAGCATGTGACTGCCGGGTTATGAAACCACGGCGGTGGCTTTTATTTCAAATATTAAAATAAGCCATATCAAAATCAGCTGTGAAATGCAATTTGTTTTTGTGTGTGAATTACTTGTTGCACATATTCCATCCAGGAGACAGCCCGCAAAGCTCACATGTAATTATTTATTTTATTTTTCTTACAGAGAAGGGGAGTGAAATTGATTTACGTGTCCCTGGCAGCGTGTCAGCTGCGCTTGTGAAATGTTTCCCGGGAAACTGTTGCCGGGCGGTCACTGACCTGAGAGGAAGACGTTGTGGAGCTAGGCTCCTTTTTGGCTGAGTCCCGGCCTTCGGTCTGTGCCGCCTTCTCCTTGCCCCCCTCGTCTAGCGCCGACACCGGCACCTGCCCCTGGGCCACACCTTCCCCCGGCCGCCCAATCGGGGGCCTGTACCAGCCGGGGTACAGCAAGGGGTCCGCGGTGCCTCTCCCGGCCTCCTGAACCCCCTTAATGACACCACAGGGAGGGGAGACAGACACAGCACAGGCCCGGCTTCAGTATGGCCACGCCCCCCCACCCCCGCCCTCTTCCTGCCCTCGCGTGGGTGTGGGGAGAAACGGGCGTGGCGCGAGAGCAGAGGAGAGTTCCGCTCTCTCTTCTGGCAGCGGCGTTTGGCAAGCGGCGCTTGCGTTTTTTTTTTTTCCAAAGCGATGTGACGGAGCGGTCATGCAGGATGGCGGGTGGATGGCGGTGGCGTTGAGGATGACGCGGTATGGAATGGCTTCTCGTGCAACAACGTGAGCGTAGCCATCGATGAACTCAGGGGATTTGTTTGGTTGTTTGTTTTTTTTTTAATGATTGTGATAATGGTAGCCATTCCGCTAGGTGAGATGGGGTGTCCCATTAACACATGGCTACGTCTACGGCCGATCATGATGGTGGACCCACCAGGCGTAGGTTTCCTCACTCAGAGGTGGGCTCCTGTCCTGGCCTCTGGCCGGGGTTAGCATGGTGTCACATGGCATGCAGATGGATTTTTGTCCAGACGGAGCACGAACAGACCTGAACTTCGTGCTCATGCACATTAATGCAACCTGCATGCAAATGACACTCAGCACTAATGACGGGCAACAGAGCGGCCGATAATTACTGCTCTAAAAACACCAAACACCCCCCCCCCTCCACTGCCCCCCGCCCCGTCCTCACCCCCGCATGCAGCAATCACACAGTCTCATAGCTTGCAAACCAGTGTTATTTCCAGCATCATGTCAGAGCACAAAGAGTCCCTGCTGTGGGCTGGTCTGTGCCCCTCTAACAGAGAGGCAAGGTGCTTTACTCTCTCCGCTGGATACCAGCGGGGACATGGCAGCTACCTTTCTCCCCAGCTCAAGATCAGCGAGTGGCCCCCGCTATTGTAAGCGCTTGCTTGCAAAATGCGAACGCCACAACGGACGCAGCAGAGGAGAGTGTGGGGAGGGGTGTGTTTCGTTGACGATGTCACACTGCATGTGCCGATTTCATTTGCTTGGTGAATGTGCATGGACACACCAAGTACCTAGAGCACACTCAACCTGTAAAGAATGGTACATAAGAGCCTTCCAGGCATAGTGTCATTATTCATTCATTTATTTGGCAGATGATCCTTTCCACAGCTACTTATATGGCCAAAATACCATACTGTATTGCACAGGGAGTAAAGCTAACAGAGGTACAGCCTGATATATAGACATATTTATATGCATATATACACATATACATATATATATATATACACATATACATATAAATGTATATATAGGAAAATATGTTGTGTTTGAATGCTCACTCTAACAAAAAAAAAACAAAACAAGTAAACAAAAGAGGGTAAAAATAAAGACCAGGAGGAGATGGGAGAATTCAAAACGTACAAATTTAATCAGGTGGGATTTTTCAGGCGTATGCCATAGCGAGAGGTCCTGGCACCACCAGGGGGAGCCAGTGAGCCCCCCACTCCTGCCCACCCAGAGTGAGAGTCCCGTGGGGGGTGCCCCAGCGGCGTGGGGTACGAGAGGGGTCAGACTCTCACCTGTGCCGGGGCGTCGGCCGGCTGGGCGGTGCCCTGGGGGGGAGGGGCGGCGGCAGGTTCGGCTGTGCTGCGTGGCTGTTGGGGCGGGGCTTGCTGAGGGGGTGCTGGCTGCTTCTGCTGAGGCTGGGGGTGGGGCTTCGCACCAGGGACCGCCCCCCCGGCACCCTGCGCCGACTCCGGCTGGGCCCCCGCGGCAGCTGCGCCTTCCTCTCCTCCCTCTTCCTCATCTTCGTCTTCCTCCTCATCCTCGTCCTCTTCTGCAATCGAGACAGACATCGAGTTCCTCGTAAACATGGAGGAAGGCTGGATGTGTCCTGAGTAGGATTTTATCACTTACCGTTTCAGCAGATAAGAACAACTGAAACAGCTTGCTGGCTTAGGTGTCCACATGGATGCAGACAGTGTTGTTTCACAAAGTTTCACAACCATCCAAACAAATTTTGTCCCCTGAATGTGCACTTAGGCTAGCTCACCCTGTGGCCTACATAAACACCCGTCTGAAGACCACACAGAGATTTTTTCCTGCATTCGGTAATATAATTCCTGCTTATAACATTGCACCCTGTTTACGACGGGGTTTCAAGGAATGCATTTCGCAATAAAACTGGGGACTGGCTGTTATTTAACAAACACATTCCATTAAGTACAAGTCCTAGTACAAATACAACTCCTTGTGTGGAACAGAAATACCTCCTACATGTCTCGACCCTGCAACACTGAAAGCCCATCTCTGTAAGCGCTCTGTCACACCACCACCCGATTCACATATCTGAGGCATTTGCACAATCGGAAAGAGCCTCTATTCCAGCATCAGGACAAGTTGCTGGTCAAGCACTCTAAGTGACACCCTAGGTAAGATATAGGTAAGATGCGTGAATACAAAGACAACCTTGAGACCACCTGCTCGGCATCTCATCACACTACATTACATTATTGTCATTTAGCAGACACTCTTATCCAGAGCGACTTACATAGGTTACAGTTTTTACCCATTCATACAGCTGGATACTTACTGAGGGAATTCTGGGTGAAGTACCTTGCCCAAGGTTACTTCAGCAGTGCCCCAAGCAGGAACTGAACCAGCAACCCCTCGCTTACGAGCCCTGCTCCTCACCGCTAGGCTACACTGCCGCCCAATCTCTGCTTCTCTGCATGAGCTCCTCGTTACCTTTGATGAAGTCGATGTTGCGCAGAGCTCTTCCCTCCTTCTCGAAGCTGGCCGTGAAGTGGTCCATGTTCTCGTACCCGCGCTCCACTTTGTCCAGGTGAGCCGTGCTTGAGGCCTGGCTGATCCTGCCGAAGAAGGAGAGGTCAAAGATTATTTTTGGAGAGTCGCTCCAGGAAGTAAGTGTCACAGGAAAGAAAAATTCACAAGGGAGTACTTACTTCTGTAGAAGTGGTTTGGCATTCTGTAGAACAGAAAAAAAATGTAGATTACACACAATTCACCTATTTCACATTAAGTCCTTTATTCCAAAATGGTGACCTTTGGTTTAAAAATTATCTGGTTGAAGACAAACTGAAATAAATCCTTTTGTTCAACTGTAGGTGACTGTCTCTTTCTTAATTTTAGAATCGACACTCAAATCAAATCAACTTCTGTACAATATCAGATAAAACAATAAAGAAGAACTAATACAATAACAAGCAAAAAAACTGTATACACACAACTTTTGGAACAACATTTGGAAAGACCTGTAATTACTCCATTATGTAATCCCATAGACATACACAGCTTATACCTTTTACATGTTATCTCTTTATTCACATGGAGGTTTTCTAAAACACCTCAGATTGATCACCTTGATCATGGATACAGTGTCAGGGTGCCGAGTCTAGGAAAGGAGTCATCGATGTTCAATCCAGCTTAACCACTCCACCACACTACACACTAAGGGTACAGCCTGATGACCAGTGACACTCTTGAAAATTAAACCTACAAACTTGTGATTAAAAGCTATTACACTACCGCCATATAGGAGGTAAGAGGAGAGATCCTCCCCTCGATCAGACTTTTACCTCCATGTGCTTCACACTGAAAGCTCTGTCTCTGCCTTTGTTGAAGGAACAACTGTTCTGTTTCACTGGCTCTTAATGAGCATTTTTTCCCCCTCATTTTCCCCCTTTTCATGCACTTTGGCAATTTAAGATCATTTAAGAGTTCCAAATGCAACAACAGCCGCTGAACCCGTGTGCGAGTGACAGGCAATACATCTGCAATCCTCCAGTACACACGCATGCCTATTGTGACTATTTTTGACACTACAAGTCCCAGAGTGCACCAGCACACAAGCCTTAGAGGAAAGGCATACCCTTCTCATGCTATTGGAGTTGCTCATACGTGCCCACATGAGTCCCAGGGCATCGAAGAGGGAGCAACAGGGTGATCTGGCTGACCAGCCCATCCCTATCCCCAGCAGAACAAAGCCAATTTATCCTGCTGGTTTGGACTCCCAGTCATTACCAGCAAATGGCACGGCCGGGTTCGAACCCGTGCCATAGGGTTCAGCCTACACTTGAAACCAGCAGTTTTACCTGAACCATTCAAGAACCCAATTATGAACATTCTTACAATGTTGTGGTCTAGAATAAAGTATCTACAACCAGCATGGAAAGGTAAAACAGCTTCTGATTCTCCTGTTACCAACCAGAACCTCTAAGAGGTAGGACAAAAGAAACACTGGTCACAGCAGACAGAGAAGCTGTGGAGAAAGGGTGTGACCTGCAGGAAGACGGCCATCTCGGGCTCCTCCATGGTCTGGATCCCCGTCTCCACCACCTTGGACATGGTCTCCAGGTGGTCGCCATACTTCCTCTGTAGGCCCCGGATGTAGTTGAGCTTCTCGTCCTGCTCCGCCACGATCTTCAAGTTCATCTCGCCCTTGCGGTCCTCCAGGATGGAGTACAGGTGATCGAACTTCTCGCACGCCTGTGACTTCTGCCTCCGCCCGTTCTCCTGGGAGTAACAAGCAGTGAAAAAAAACAACCTGATGGGTTATGGGGGGGTTCTGACATACACTGGCTTAGAATGGGGGTGTGAGGATGCTGTAATGTGGGGTGGAATGGAATGGAAGTGGAATGGGATGGAATGGAATGGAATGGAAGTGGAATGGAATGGAATGGGATGGAATGGCATGGAATGGAATGGAATGGAAGTGGAATGGAATGGAATGGAATGGAATGGCATGGAATGGAATGGAATGGAATGGAATGGAAGTGGAATGGAATGGAATGGAATGGGATGGAAGTGGAATGGAATGGGATGGAATGGGATGGAAGTGGAATGGAATGGAAGTGGAATGGAATCGAATTGAATGGGATGGAAGTGGATGGAACGGAACTGTTTGGTGTAGCCATTGGCTGTTGGAGTGCTGTAGTGCAGTGGCAGCCTCAGGTTTATGACTGAGTTATGAGGGGGAGGGATGCACCTCGATGATCCTGCAGGTCTCCTCCAGCTGGCTGATAATGCCCTGGATCCGGTCGTTGTTCCCCACCAGCATGGCTATCCCATCACTCAGCTCCGTCTGGACCAATCACACACACACACAGAGGCGCGCGCGCGCACACACACACACACACACACAGAGGCACACACGTGCACACACAAACACACACACATTCAAGCAAAGACACATGAAACAGTAGCATGGAGAGAGAGAAGTCCATCAGTACGAGGGAGTGACGGAGATAGAGAATAAAGAGGGAGAGCAGCAGAGAGGAAGTGATACAGACAGAGACTGGGAGAGAGAGAGAAAATGACAGAGACAGGAGAGAGGGACAGATCACCTTCTGTTTCTGGTATACGCTGTTGAGCGGAGCGACCTCGCAGTCTTTGTGACTTCCGAACACCTTGCAGAGGGAGCAGGTGGGCACGCCACAGGTCACGCAGTAGATGTTAATCTTCTCATCCGCATGTTCCTCACACATCGGCTGGTCCACCTTCCGCTCCGGGGCCGGCTTGCTGCCACTGGCAGGCAGACGGGGAGGTTACGCTCACAGTCACAGTGGGCTCAGAGTCACAGTCACAATGCAGTCACAGTTACTATGATGTCACTGTCAGTGTCACAGTGACATCACAATCAGAGCCACAATCGCTGTGACACAGACAGATTTGCAGTCACAGTGACGTCACAGTCACAATAGAATCATGTTCACAATGGAGTTATGGGAGAGTCAATGTCACAAAAGATCCCAATCATATTAATATCAGAGATTTGTGATCTAATCAGTTCTAAAACAACAGAACAACAGTGGTGAAAACAGTGGTATTTTACCCATGCAACGCTACAGTCCACCCAGTAAAGCTGAAGTTCCATAAGTCTATTATCTCATGGTCTTGGAATGTTCATAACAAAGACTGTTCATAACAACACCAAATCAACCAATCAATTCACAAAGCATTTCTAGTCTGACTACCCGAAACAGTATTTATATTGAAATAATGTAATTTGTCAGACTCTACATTCAGCAGTTCATGAGCACAAAGACTTGATAGCATCAGTATAATATTATATTGACATGAGATGGAGAAACAGTCAGTTGTGGTTGCAAACTGCCACTTAACATGCTCTAACTTATTCTTCATGCTCTAACTTAGTCTTCATTCCTTTCCTACAGTTTTTCTGTATCCAATAAGCAAGATTGTTCTCAAGATTTAAAATCACAGAAAAACGCAGACGGCAGAGACCAACAGACCCAGGATTTTTTCATAGCTCAAGAGGTAACAGTAGTTGTGAATAATGGATTATGCTTGGAAAACTACCTTTCACTTGCTCTATACCCTTTCCAGTGATAGTTATGGATCTACTGCCTTTGGCCATTTCCTGAAGATTCATGAGACAGCAGTCCGAACACTTTCAGCCTCAGCAACAGCAGCTTTAAGTTAGCGATGCTGAGAACACAGAGCAGAGTATCTGTTCAGTAAATAGAATATCTGTGGCTGCACCTCTCTCAGTGCACGTGTAACAGGAATCACACCGCTCTGGACGAACAAGGGAATCCTCTCTGTCTCTCTCTCTTTCTCTCTCTCTCTCTGTCTCTCTCTGTCTGTCTTTCTCTTTCTCTCTGTCTGTCTTTCTGTCTCTCTCTCTCTCTGTCTCTCTCTCTCTCTCTCTCTCTCCATCTCTCTCTCTTTCTCTCCATCTCTCTCTCTGTCTTTCTCTCTGTCTCTCTCTCTGCTGTAAGTACACCAGGCTGATGCACAGTGACAACAGCTCAGTCAAACTGCTAAAGGGTGTTCCGAATCTAGCGCCTGGCTCTGGCCCTGAGCAGAAGAGGAACAGCTGGGGTGAAATGGGAAAACCCCTGCTCCGTAAACCACCCTTGCAGATGAGGACCACTTGTGCATGATCACGAACCTGGCTGGCGTACTGTCCTGTTATCCTCCAATAAACACTTAATTTAAATCCATCCCTTGCTGTTGTGGGAAGGTTTGTAAAACTGTTCCTCCACAGTTAATCCTATCCTCCACGATTGCACCTATATGAACCTCACTAACTCTGTGGACTTATGCCCGAACGTTAAGACCAGTGCCCCCCTCCTCCATTGCTCAGGTGAAACATGAAACAATACCCATGAGGCGTTTTCCTTCTTTCTTTTTAATCTTTTATTTTTTAATAATCGCCATCACCTGGCCATATTGCAGAGCCATTCGATTTATTTAGCTCCCGGAGCCAGAGGGTTTTGCTCATTTTAAACTTCAACGCAGCAGCACAGAACACCAAAGAATACTCCACTCAATATACTCGCGGTCTGCACTGCAAAGACGTCACGGGGTCCACAGCCTCCTCAATGAGGCGTGCTTTCTGTGATGATGTGAATTCATGCCTGAGCGCCCCCCAGAGCTACCCTTTGAACCGTGCCAAAAACATAGAAATACACAGCGCAAACATGCACAATCAGTTTATTAACGCAAGATCAAAATCAAATGAGGAAACAGCGCCACAGTGGCAAAGAGGAGAAAAATGGAACTACACTGTAACAGCTAACAACTTAGACCAGTAAAATGAACCTTGAAGTATGAATAAAAAGAAGAAAAATGATTCCTACCATTCTTAACAGAACGTAGGCACTGATCTGGTTTACTCTTCAAACTATACATCCAGTTATTCTTCGTGTTCAAATTATGAAAACTGGTGTTATATTCGCCTGCACGACAAAACTGCAGGTAGTGAAAAGACAGCACCTACTGTTGCTGCATCTGGAGCTTTGACTGACCAAAAAGCGCCTGTCTAACGGCTGATGACTGTACTGGTTTCAAGCACCACAAATCCAGTGTAGTCACACACAACTTCACAGAGTCTGATGGGGTATATGTTAGAGTCCTACAACATGGCACAGATACTGGTGAAAAAAAAGAAAAGACCATATCATTTGTTGCTGACAAGTCAGCAGTGTTTCACATAAAAATACATGTGCCCACTTCATGACAGTAGAATATACTGCATGGATGTCAGTAGGATCTCACATGCTCATACTTCAGTCAAATATAAATAGTCTTCACTTCACGGTTGCTTCACTGGCCTACATATAAAAATAGTTCAAACTAGCATGTCACTTCAGGCCCCAGCTCAACAAACAACCTTGTCCTGTTCTCAGACCACCATATAGAACAAACCCAGGCTCGGTTCTTTTTTTAATACAGACAGGAGCCATTTGTTTGAGGGGATTCTCAGCAATGTGTCATGAGTGGTTTTGATCTTCTGGAGGCTCTGGATGTCTTGACAGGGCCCCAGGCTGTGGTGAGAGTGGAGAGGGCACAGCTCTCAGCTCACACACTGACACTGTGAACTGAAAACTGGCTCAATGCAATGGACAGCCATAACAGGGCTATCCATGACAACCCATCATAAGTGCTGTAAGAGTCACCGGCAGATCACAAGTCCCTGCTACATCCAACCAACGCTAGCCCTCTCCATGATCGTAACCCCCCGAGAGCCGTTTGCATGAAAACAACCAGAATGACAGCTAATACAAATTCAAAAAAATGCTCTGGACTTTCCACCTGGCAAACCCCTGCTTGTGCAAGTACAGGGTCTCACCTGGTGGAATCCTGTGTGCACAAGTGTACAGTCTCACCTGGTGGACCTCTGCTTGTACAAGTGTAAAGTGTCACCTGGCGGAACACTACTCGTACAGTCTCACCTGGTGGACTCCTGCTTGTACATGTCGATGATGTTCTCAACCAGCAGGTTTCTCTGCAGCCCGTACACCCCGTGTCGGTCCAGCACCACCTCGTGTCTGCAGGAGGGGCAGCGGAAGCGGCCGCCCGAGGCCACCGTCGTCCCCCCTCTGGTTGGTAGATATGGATTTGAGGCCTAGACACACCGGCATTACACAACCGACAAGAACCTGATTAAAAACCCAGGCAATATCAATGACAGACAAAGTAAATGTATGGATGTAATAATTTACAACAAAGCCAAATTTGTTCTTTTGAAAATGAACACAAAATAACACTTAAAATGTAGCAAAAGTAAAACAACAGCAAAGCTTATTCGACACACATTTACATACACAACTGAACCAACAAGACGTACCTGAAAAATATCATTGGCACACTTTCTGCAGAGGTTGTGTTGACACGGGAGGATGACCACTGGTTTAGTAAACATTTCCAAACAGATGGGGCAAATGAGTTGTTTCTCCAAGTTGTCCATGGTGTCTTGCTTTCTGGAACCAGAGTAGTCCAAACTGATACTCATTGCACAGTGGAAGAAGAGAAAAACAGTGTTCTTTTTTTTTCTCTGATGGGGAAGAAAATCTTTCAACCCCCCCAAAACGGGCGACTTGGCAGCGACTTTGCTATTTACTGAGAACAATGCAGAGTCATGGGCCTTCTTCAACAGCGGTGTCCTCAGAGTTTCGCCTGAAAGATCGCATTGCTCTCCTGTGCTGGGCAGAGTCTACAGAGTGTCACGGTGCTGTTTTTAGAAACCCCCCACGTCAAAGGTTGCCATGCTAACTTGCCCATATATGAAAATGAGAAGAGGACACGTCCCGGCAGCTGTTACCCCCACTGTGGCGAGGAGAAGAAACGTTCCACTTTCAAAAGGAAACAGCAGCTACTCCACTCCGCATACCTCCGGGAGGCTCAGGCTAAAGTTGGGTTCATCCTTATCACAGAGACGCTGCAGCTTGTCGTGGATGTGTTGCTTATTTGAGTTTTACTGTGTTACCTTTAGAGAAGACACTAAATAAGCATTAGATCCGGAGAACTGTTTTTTTAAATTGGACAAATGATTTATATGGCAAAAATATTTAAAATAAGTCACTATCCGCACCCATCGATGCATACCTGTTCTAAATTAAAACCTTACACTGTGCATTTACTGCTCACTGCGATGTGAGAGAGTGTGTAGCGATAACTTTTTCGGAGCCCTTTCCTCGATAATGTTGCAGCAACACAATGCCCTGAAGGTCGAGTTGAGATTCTTCAGAATTACTAATATGAAAGCGTCTTTTTGCTAACGACTTTTGCTAAAGTTTGGTTTCACCGTTCTTCCGGGTAGTTATATACCGAAGGCGGCTACCACGCCTTACTCAGGTGTGGACTCAGCTACGGGGGACAACTTTTCGAAGTTAAAAGCTTTGGAGAATGCGGGCATCGATCCCGCTCCCTCTCGCATGCTAAGCGAGCGCTCTACCATTTGAGCTAATTCCCCTTCCTTTGACAAGAGAAGGGTAGCCATTTTGGCTCTATTTGTTCATGATAAATGTTGCATTTTGCAATGTAGGCGGGTGGATCGATAGTGGCGGTGGATCATTTCTCTAGTTCCACCAAATCCCGTGCAAGATAAATACTTCATTTCAAGCATCCTGCGTTTGTAATAATTATTAATCCCATAACATTAAAAGCTTTGGAGAATGCGGGCATCGATCCCGCTACCTCTCGCATGCTAAGCGAGCGCTCTACCATTTGAGCTAATTCCCCTTCTGTGGGGGACGGCAGGATAGCCATGTTGGCTCTGGTTCTTCACAATAGCTTTTACGGTATTTCGCCAAGTAGCGGAAAGGAAGTTAATTTCAGGACAGTGGAGTCGGACCATTTGTTCAGTTTCAATAAATGGCAGGCTCGTGCAACGTGAATATCGTAATTTCAATAATAGTTATTAATCCCATAACGTCAAAAGCTTTGGAGAATGCGGGCATCGATCCCGCTACCTCTCGCATGCTAAGCGAGCGCTCTACCATTTGAGCTAATTCCCCTTCATACGAGCCTTTCTGAGCAGTCGGTTTCCAAAGTAACACATTATGCACACAAATTGCACGTATGCTTGCCTTTTAACATCCAATCGACAAAATATTCTTTTTTTCGGAAAATCATGACTGTTTAAAAAAACGATATGACCTAGCATTGAACCGATGCTACCATATACTATTACTCGCCAGTCAGGCCGGTTGTCAGCACCTTCGATAGCTCAGTTGGTAGAGCGGAGGACTGTAGAGTACTAACTGCCATCCTTAGGTCGCTGGTTCGAATCCGGCTCGAAGGAGAGCGACTGTTTTAGTTGCCTAGCGACTAGTGCTTCTCTAAGCGACGTGTGATTTTAGTGTTTGTGCTAAAGTTTTTTGCGCTTATCTATGGAATCAAAATCTCCAACAGTCGTCAAAAGAACGTATTGTTCCCATTCTTTGGAAAGGGCCGAAAAACCCGTATGAAAACACGTGTTAAGAAATGAGTCACAGACAGTAAGTATAGGTTTCGATGTGGTTTGCAACAGCCACGAAACTTCAGATAAGTGGCGCAAAAACAGTTTGTAATTTTTAATTCCGTAACAAATACGTAAAATTGCTGACTTTTTTCTAAAAAGTCCTACTGAAATCCAATATTTATCGAACTATATAAACAGTGGTGGGTACATTATAGGTGAGGCATTGAGATTAGCTATTTTGGTCTTTGTGAGCTATTGTATAGCTGTGTCTTAATTGGGATGGACACCGCGATGGACAGCCTTCATACCACACAGATTGGCTGAATTGTATCACTGAATCATTGAATCATTTAGACTACTCTGCCTTGGGGTAGATGTGCGAATAGCTTTCCCTTTCCGTCTACTGCGAACCGGATCCAGAGAGTACGATTTATGTAGTAACACTATACTACCACTAGATGGTGCTAAACACCCAAGCATGCTGTAAATGAGTGCTCCAGGCACAGAAAAGATCCGGCCCTCAATGTACGTCATGAACTGGGCCACACGCACAGAACATAGAATTAAAAGTGAACAAATTATAGAGAGAGAGGAGAGTCCTTGTAATGAGAACCCGACATCGTGTCTTATAAAACCTTTGTGGTGGAGCATGTAATTTTTACACATTTGGAATAAAAGAGAATTATTAGCTTTCATGGAGACAGGGAACGATGTATAGAAATAGTGTCTATGAGCATGTTTAGGTCTCTTACATTGAATATTTCCCTGTATGTGAAGTATGTATAAATGTTTTCTTTTGCTCTACGTGGTTAATGCTGTTCATTGCTGCTTTCGTTTGCCCTGCCAATAAGCCATCGCTGAATTGAATGGAATTGAATTGAGAGAGGGAAAAGAGGGAGGGGTGGTGGGCCATCTCTGGTGCATAGCAGCTCAAGGTAATTGTGCATAGGAGTGTAAACCCCCCCCCCCTCCCTGGAGAATTCTCACATGTGCTGCTCACCTGGTCCCTCAGTCCCTACTGTAGCTTTCCCACGAGCCCCTGGGGTTGACAGTTAAAATTAAAGATGCCCCCCAGGGACCGGCAGGGTGCAAACAGCATGTTAGAACAATGTTTAATTGAAAAGGCGGTCCCTTGAAATGACATCCTACGGGAGATTTAAGAGCGTGCCCTGCCAAATAATATTTTACAAACATGGCAGCCGTTGCAAACATAGCAGTGGTTGCTTTTCTGCTTGTGTTACAGCCTTCAATCAAATACGATTTTTATTATTAAGAATATTTATTTCATAGAAAACAAGTAACTGCAATGACCCATCAGACATACATTACATCACATTATTAGCATTTAGCTGACGCTCTTATCCAGAGTGACTTACGTTGCAATTTTTTTTACATGTTGCCTGTTTATTCAGCTGGATATTTACTGAGGCAGTTCTGGGTTAAGTACATTGCCCAAAGGTACAATACCAGTGCCCCAGTGGGGGATTGACCCAGAAACCTTTAGGTTACAAGTTCTGCTCCTTACCACTATGCTACACGGCTGCAGAACATAATTTATACCTTAGTGTGCTCCCAACCAGCTATTTCTTTTAGATGACCTTCTATTTCTTTTTACTTGTCTTTAAACAGGTAAATTTCAGTGTATGTGGATGTAAAGTTTGTGTTTCCTTTAATCCTTGTTTATCCAGAAAGATCCGATGAGAATTCTTTGACCTGGAAAAACAAGGTGGGTAACCTAGGTGACCAGTCAGTAGCAGGGGGGGTTGTCAAGTTTGGGAACATGGCCAGGATGCCAGGATTAACATCCCTGTTCTTAAGGATTCAATAAGCACCATGACATCTTTAATGGCTAATGGCTCAATGGTAACCTGAATTTAACAGAATATCTGTCATCCATACGCTAGCCAAGCCCAGCAGCACTTGGCTCCTGTCCCTCCAGCATGTGAAGGCTGCACGTGAAATCTGGCCGCTGGCTGTACGCATATCAGATAAACCTCGGGCGCAGGAACGTAAATATTTGTCCTCTCGGTCATTTGACACACCACTGCCTTAGAGCAAACGTCCACAGTGCCTTTCAGGATTCCAGGGGAAACAATGGAAGCCCTGTGTTTAACACATCAGGTAAACTTTACAGCAGCCATTGTTATAATTCAGCTTGTCAGGTTAGAGGTTGAAATGCACTTCTTTCCCATACAATGTCTATATTGCATGCTCTGTTACATACTGCATACAACTGTATGCTATATAAGGAATGCTAATGCTTTTCTTGTCATATGTAATCTTTTAAACACGAAATAGGGAGTATGTTGCAATGACATTCCAATGAAACAGACATTATCTTGTACAGAGAACTGGGCTTGAATCCAATTCTAAAAGAAATGGAAAAATCAAACACTATAATGAATGAATGCTGGAAACAAAGCCGCCTGTGAGATGCCACAGGTGCCGGTGTGTTCTTCTCGTTTAGTTTTTGTTGTTTTTGAAAAGCCAGGGAGAAGGAAGAGTTACTTCCCTCAGGTGACTGTGCCTTCTGATACATCATTTCATTCACGTCAGACCCTGCGTTTACGTAGCCCCCTGTTACACAATGTACATCTAACTGCAAATCGGAGCGGGATCTGAGCATGTGCGGTGCAGTAACGATAACACAAAAAAAGGGCAAAGATTGTTGCGACAAGATGCGTCAGCACATGATGACTCTCTTTAGCAAAATGTGAAAAGTGACTGTCAAAGGTTTCAGGGCAAGGCCATCGGGTTCGGTCGGTTCGTTCCCAAAACACCAAACGCTTAATCTCTTGACGCAACCTTCAGCTCCCAGTCATGCGTGGGTAATTACGGGGGCCTGCCATAGTCACACCCATCAGAGGTAAACTTGGGTGTCTCCCCTAATCCTCCTGTCGCACTCTGTCACACATGTGGTCAAAACAAGGAGCACATGAGCATGGTCTTTAACGCAAAGTCCTCTTTTTGAGTGCTTACAACTCCACTCACCACGCCAACACCAGGCTCTGACTGGAAATGAACTCACTGAACCTGCCTTATTCCTGTTTCTTTTTAACTAAGCCAAGATTGTGCGTGGAACAACATGCCCTTATGTATTAATTTAGTTTATTTCTGGCAATGATGAAAACACGGAAACGCTGTGTTAGATGAGTAATTTGAGATTTAACAGCTGATGAGGAAATTGAATTGTTTCCTTTCCAAGAATGCACACATCATCCACATAGGAAATATATGTACGTATCTCTCTCTCTCTCTCCACACACACACACACACATTTATTTATTTATTTCCCCACTGATCTTATCCAGCACTCGATGTTCTGAGACAAGAGCACTGTAAATGTTCAGATCTGCTGATTTGCAGGGGTGAAGTCAAGTGAGGACAGGATCCTGTGAACTTTTGCAGAATGTTCAACTTTTTTGTGGGCCCATCTGCATCTCCCGTATGACTGAAGATCAAACACAGCATCACATGTCAGGATTCACAGTTTGGCCAGGAGAGACTCTCACTGTTTTCTGTGATAGATACTGTGGGATCTTTACCATCCATGGAAAATCACAGTAGGCTACTGGTCTTGCCTAGGCAACGCCTAAGCAATTCCTACAGAACACTGTTTCTGTTTCTTTACTGAGGTGTGATTTTATCACATCAGAAGGAGAAATGTCCTCTTCTGTTTCAACTCCACTTGTACGACAATACCAGTATCATTTCTGAAAAGATTCTCTTGTTTCCAATAAAAGCCATAAGGCAAAACCCGTATTTTAACACACATACAGGGCTCCTACAGACTGCACCTTATAAAACAGAAGAAATGTATTCCATGTAACACAAACTATCACCTGTGTGACTCAGCTCTGAGCACAGGTAAAAACATCCACTCAGCAAGAACTAAACAGCTCTTGTAATACAATTAATTAGCACCATCATAGATGCACAACTGCAAAGGGCTAACGCTGTCGTGGCAGACCCACAACACTCGATAACTGCTTAAACAGTCCCGGAGTGGGTCCCCTTATTTCGGCTAGCCAATAGAATACGTTTTAACATACACGGAGTAGCGCACGATCCAATCAAAGAGAGCGCAACATGCACAGGCAAGCAACTATTGGACCGTACTAAAAACAAGCGCCTCACAGCTGCTCCGAGAGCTCCATCTCCTGCCGGAGCTTATGTTTCGGAAGAGATACAGGAGCAGTGATAGAAAAGAGACGTATCTTGGTGGGTTGCCCTCTGCCTTCGCTCCCCTCTTTAATTTTTGTTATATTTTCAGTTGGTTGCCAATAAATGTTTGCAGCGGCGCAGCGATTTCTCGGCTGCCGTTTATCCCCGGGCCACTTTCCGTTTGAATTACAGCGCTTGCTTTGAGAGATTCTGAATTACGGCTGCGATCCAATCCTGCAATGAGAGAAACGGACTGAATAAATGTTTATCCCTTTTCTGGTACCGCTGCTACTGCGTGCACACGGGGTGGAAACCAGCGATGCAGTGTAATGGCAAGTCGCGTTCTGTCGCTTTTTTCCTAGAAGACTTTTAAATGTATTTTTAAGATATTTTTTTAAACGACGGCACCGTTTATCGTTTTGATTTCTGCTCCTACCGTGGCGTTTTGTCACAATGAGGCATGTGTGAGTGGTTTAAAAAAAATGAGGAAGCACATTGTTACAGAGATACCCAGAAAGACACAGGCCTCGTCGTTTGCAGGCCTTGATTTGGGTTAAAAAGGGGGCAAAGAGGACAACGGAGGCAGTGAGATAAAAAAAAAAAAAACTAAAATAAAATGGGATAAAAACGAGGAACGCAAGGAGAGAACACAATTTTCATTACTCACCGTGGCTCGTGCACGTTCGAAGTCTTTCCGAACAAGCAGCACTTTTTGTTTCATACATAAAACTGATTGTTTTTTAATTAATTTGTCCCTTTTCATGGGTGCATACAATCTTACGTTTGTTTTTTAAAACTTTTTTTTTTTTTTGTATTTTATTGAAATTTGTTCTGGACCCAGCTCTGACTGTTCAATGGAAGTATGTTATCAGCTGCCGGTTTTACCCCTGGACAGGCAGGTTCCCAAACATGTTCTTAGCCGGCGGGGAGCCATCAGTTTCAGCTCCAGCTCGTCTCTCTTCAGGGGATCAGACCCCAGAAAGCTGTCGCAGGTAAAGTATAACGAGTGTGAGTTCACCGGGTCAGCCTTTTAAAAGCCGTAACACTGAATACGCAGGCCTGCATGAGTCTTTTTCCCCTGTTGTAGGTCCACTACTTGTTCGTTTGTAGATTTACTGTAGATGATTGTTCTCGGCTAAATTTTGTACACATATATTACACACATTACATATATTAGGCTACACATCTGCAACGTTTCTTAGAGGTATGTAATAGAAATACGTTTCGCCAGATACCTTTCTTTTTCTAATATAAGGTTAAAAGGTGAAAATGACAGGACGTAGTACTCAGGCTCTGGCTTTAAAGTGCCGCAGAGTTTAGCAAGCTGGTTTCTCATGCCCGGATTGAATGCAAGTTGCTCTCCAGAAAGCGGTCCGTCCTCAGTGCCGATAGACCACGCTTGCATTCAACCTGATGCAATTGTAATGCATTCTGGAGTTGAGGTGAATCGTTCATTGTGAAGGGTTTTTTTTTGGCGTATTCTGTATAGTGTTTGCTTTTAGTGTAATGTGTTCAAATGCATCGTTTGAAGAGGTAACATTAAACTTCTCACGCGGCCTTGCTTTGCAGGTTAATTTGGAACATGATTAATGTTCCATCCATACCCGATTCATCGGTCCGTTCGTCCAATCAGTCGTTTAGTGCCAGATAGCCCTGGTAATTTTGTCGTATAATTAACACGCATCTTGTGCCCAACGTTAAATACTCAGTACCGATGTCAGAGTCATGGAACGGTGTTACCAAAATGTTTGTTCAGTCACAGAAGCAATACATTTAGTTGCCAAAATGCATCATTTCATACATTGTAGCTTTGTTTTTGAAGGAATTGCACGCACGTTGTACTTATTGTCAACTAAGTTTCACTGTTACCTCCTGTAATTACGAAAAACATTGAATTGTTTTAGGACATGACATTGGCTGAGAGTCGCGACACAAAGGGAGCTGAAAGTGACTTTCGCTCATTTGTGGTTGACGTCACATGTAATTTGACAGTGAAATACGGTCAGGCGCGTTTTGCTGAAGGTCCACCGAACCTACCCTGAAGTCCTCCCGGGGGCTCCGACTCCGTTTGCGAGTCACGTGGCACCGGACACCGGCGGCAGACGGTTTATGTGCCGTTTCTGCGCGCCCGTCAGCCCCTGTTTGCGCGCACACCGCGGAGGGTGCGCGAACGGTCGGGGTTTACTCCGAAGCGAACCCGTGACGACATGGTGTCAGGGAGTTGCTGTTGCGGTTCTTTTGATGGCAGCGGCGGTGTTGGCTCCTTTCAGGATGGCTGGGCTTGAAGGTAATGCGTTTACAAAAAGGGCCTTTAACCGAATGCGCTCCCAGAATGTTAATGAGCGCGGTGTGAGAGGCACGTACAAAGCACGCTTTCACAGATGGCATTAGCTGACCTCCGGATCACCTCTCTGGATGTAGGTCACTCAGTTCCGAAACTGTGGTCCTGATTTGTGACTGTCCAAGAGGTGGGGACTGTGAGGTGCGTGTGAAAAGCAGAGGTGACCTCACATTTAATCACTTACTACATGCTCCTTTGTTTGGCAGATGGGTGCCTAGGCAGACAAGCATCACCACCCCAGGCGTCTGGTGCAGAAGGCCAAAATAATATTATTAATGTGACTTTGATAAGGGGCAGGTGGGTTGGTTAACATAAATGTTCCTTGAGTTGTGTTTCTCAAAAGTAATCCTCCGGACAGTGTCAGTTTTTCCAGGTGTGGTCAGCACAGAATCTGACAGAGGGAGCTGAAAAAAGCAAAAAACAAAACAAAAGATTCAGGCAGTTTGATACCAGCAGCGTATTGAGTGCTGAAACCAACTGTAAGGCTTTAGAAAGAAAATGCACTGCCAGAATTTTTCTCTCTGCATTCACACAAGGTCTAGGAGCAAGCATTCTAAGCCACTGAGCAATCTGAATCGGGCTTGATTGATGAATTGGTTCGTTCTCATGCTTTGATACAGCGCTGTTGCGCAGTGCATTGTGGGTAGGCACTGCCAGGGTGGCAGGTGCTTTGTTACAGTGTACTGGGAAAGCAGGCCGCCAGTCACACTGAGCCTGTACGGAGTCCATTTATTCGGTCATTTTCAGTTGTCCTTGAGGCCTCTCTCCGTCTGAAAGGAAGTGTAGCGTTAAGGTGAGTATCAGACAGCAGTGAGCCACATCAATGAGTATGGCGTATGGCGTATGTCGTACGTCATTTGTTTTGAAATGGATGATCCCTGACCAGCCTTACTTCCTTTCGCGCCCTCTGCGTTGCCACACTGTGGCCCTTGTTGTGCGGTGATGCCGTGCTGAGTAAGCTCAGGTCCTTTTCCAGCAAGCCGACTCGCCAGGCCTCCGCGCCTGAATCACCTTCCTCACACGCACATGCCTCGCACGTCTCCGTCAGGGCGGAGTGTGTCACAGCGCACGTTCTCCGGACCGCATGTCAGGTGCACCTGCCGGCAAAATGCCAGTTGAGGTTGTTTTTTTTTTTTTGCTCTGTGGCTGAGGAGCTGGGCTCGTACCCAGACCGTTACAGGCAGGCTTCCATAATGGGGCACTGGTGTTGTGGCCTCCAGCGGTGCATTCTGCCTGAATTGCTCTGGCAGTTGTGCGGCAGTATACGAGCCCGGGCGCTGTAACGCCCTCCCTGCTCCAGCTTACGCATCTCCTGCATGTGTTCGGTTTCTCTGAATTGTGCTAGTAACACCGCTTATCTGATTAGCATGTTGACCTCCGGGTTTGGCAGATGGGGATCTGGTGTTGAAGCGCATTCCACTCCTGTTAACCAGTATCAGTTTACTGACTAAACGGGGCTGTAGTTGAATTTCAAAGTTTTTTTTATTCATTTATTTATTTTTTAAAAAACCCAAATTTCAAACCAATAAAGACTGGGCCTGAGGGCAAATGCACGTGTCTGTTCAGAAAGTTGGTCCCCAGACCCAGTGATGACCGGTTATTTCAGTAAGTTGCCAGATTCTTCGCGTACCGTCTCTCTGCAGGAGGCAGCATCTGCAGTGACCTCTTTTATCCCGACAGTCGTAAATCAGAGGCCCCCCTCAGCGCTTCTCCTGTCGATGGCTGGGCCGCGCTGTAACTGTGAGCCGCGCCGGGGGACCCACACTGCGCTGTTTTTACAGGAAAGAGGAAGTGAAAAGAAAGGGTAGCCAGTGACGTCAAAGGGTGGGAGGGGCTAGCGGTGCTGAGCAGAGGAGATCTGTCAGGGACGGGACCTGCTGACGCGTTTCAGCAATGCGATGGATGGACAGACGTGTGGAGACCAGACGGACACATGGGCCCGTGGAACTTGAGCGCATATTCAAATCCTGTAGTTTACCCCAGTGCTGCTCTGAAAAAGGGCACCTGTCTGACCAATGCTGTGTGTCTGAGTGACCAATGACAGAGGGCTGCTGGGTGATGGGTTTGCCCAGTTTTCTTAATTTTGGTGGGAAAATGGAGGGATGGGTCTTGGGCCCTTCGCGTGTCAGTGATGCTGTGTGGTGGAGCCCAATGCAGGCGGCTTGCTGCCCATTCCGATGCTGTAGCTCTCTGCTTTGCAGTTCCGAGAACGCCGAAATGCTGGGACAGGAGACCCTGAATGACACTCAGGCCGGGTCCATTAAGTGAAGCCCTTAAATCGGTCACTAATCTGCTGGGGAAAGCTGCTGGCTGAGCGTTTAAGCTGATCGGAGATGGAGGTAAACCGCGCATCATAAAGGAAATGGCACTTTCCCCCAGAGTGCACTTTGGCCAGAAGGCCAGGGCTCAATGAGGCGTCTTGCTGTTAAACGAAACGCAGGTTTTGTGTGCTTGTCTCCTAAATGTCAGAGTAACGTGCAGGCACAACGCAGTAAACGTCTTCATAACCACATCCTCATAATCGTTCCATGTTTCTGAATGTTCTTGTGGTGCAACATGTTCTGGTTATGTCTGGGATTTAGAAGGATTTTGACCGTTTAGGGGTTAAAATATTACTTTGGTTTTACCCTTTTGTGTCAAGCTCAGACAAATTAAGATTTTTATGTTTGTGGAAAATATTATACGTTAATATAAATTTGGTTGTTAAAAGTAAGTTGCGAGCTTGAAGCCTGTTTTTGTCATTTATGATGTTGGAAAAGAACATTGCGTTTTTGTATAGATGTCCTGAGTGCCGGTTTATACCATCTGCAAACATTGGAGTCTTTGTGTTGCTTGGTTAAAACCATAATTCAGTGTGAATTTTCTGCTTATAAATATCAGTCATGCATATACCAATGTAGGACATACAGATTTACTTAATGTAAACAGTTACACCCGGACTGGAAACATCTTTGTTTTCTGTTTCTACTCGGTAATCATGAATGTATCATCAGATGGCTGTTGGTCACATGTTGGGCAAGTTTTTCTGTTCGGAAAGTACTGTTTTTCTGTTAACATGAAAAACCCCACATATAGAAATGATTGGACTGGTATTACTCTTTGTCTGTGGGCTACATTCAACTAACTTCTGTACCTATATTGAATAGAATTAGTGAAGCAGACACAAACTCATTCCCAGTGCATAAATTGTGGGTGTTGTTTCCCATCTTAATTGGTTCTTAAATTTGTTGATGTAATGGATTGGATGCCTTGACCGTTTGACAAACGGGTCACAGGGATGTCTGGCAAGTTATTGTGTCACCTGGAGCTCACACAGGTCTTTGTGGTCTCTGTGATGATGGGGAGGTTGTGTGCGTGTGCGTGTGCATGTGCTTGTGTGTGCGTGTGTGTGCGTGTAGGCAGGAGAGAGTTGCGTGTCACTGTGCATTGATTCTCTGTTCCGGACCAGTGCTGTATAACCAGGCTTCACAAAACCATTGACCCACCGGCTCCCCAAACAAGACCCCAGAGTTTCTTTCCTCCTCTCACCCGTGGTATGTGTGTCAGCCAGTCTCTCCTTTTTGTTTCTCCTGCATGGAAAACCGGGCTTAATGGGAACTGAACACATTTCAACAAGACTGTGTCAATGTGCATGTCCCCCCCCAACTCACACACACTCCCTCTCTTGTTCCTCGGTATTTTTCTCGTGACGCATTGTTATAGAAGACTAGCTGTACGCACTTTGCAGTTTCCTCCGATAAATTTTATTGTGGTGTCATGTCACGATAAGCTGGGAATTCAGACAAGTGTTTCCCAAGCCCGGTCCTGCAGGCACTCGGGGAATGCTGATTTAAATATAGCGACATCAAATAAAGATCACTATTCAATTAACGGCCCTGTCAGAGCAAATTCGTCAGGAGCTTAGCTGGAATGAACACCAGCATATGCTACAGATCGGGATGGGCAAATGCTGATTTAGACCCTGATGGAGAGTGGGTCAGTAGGGTGATGCTAAAAAGCAGGATCCAGAACCAGAAGGTTGTTGGATTGCTTCCCAGGGGGGGTACAGCTGTTGTACCCTTTAGCAAGGTATTTAACCCAGATTGCCTCAGGAAATACCTGGCTGTATAAACGGGTAACATCTGCGAAATACAAGCTGTGAGTGAGCGAGCGAGTGAGTGAAAAATGTATTAAATGTGCAGTCTTTATCGATGTTGGTGGTGAGCAGTAACAGAGTGTGTAATGCACATGGGAGTGTGTGCTGCTGAGGTCAAAGGTCGCCGGTCTCCCTTCAGGGGGTTCTCTGAAAGGCCCTTCATCCCTCTCTGTGCCGCTGTTTTATTTCAGATCGAAGGTGCTTTATTAGCGTGACGTGCTGTAGAACAGTGTTGCCAAAGTAGATGTGACAGATAAGAACAAACAAACAGCTATTCATGCAGCTAAACGCGATCAAAATAGAAGGAAGGGCTGCACTGTAAAACAAGTGAAGAGATGCTGATCGCTGAATGCTATGAATCTATGAACTACCTTTTCTCCTTTTGTGGTCTCTCTCCCATTCTCTCTTTGTTTCCTTGTGCCCTCCTGCCTCACTCTGTCACCTGCTGTCCCTCTCTGTCCCTCTCTCTCTGTCCCTCTCTCTCTCTCTGTCTCTCTGTCCCCCTCTCTCTCTCTCTCTCTCTTTCTCTCTGTGCCCTTCTATCTCTCCCTCTCCTTTCTCTTTTTTCTGTCCCTTTCACTTTCTCTCTGTTGGGGATTACAGTTGCACCACTGTTTGTAAAAGGTCTGCAAGATAAAGAAGTTAAAGCTCATGAAGTCAACGCATTTCCAGAGTTTTTTTTTTTTCTCTCTTTTACTGTAATAGCTTTGCGCAATTCTGTGCCACTCCTCAAGGTTCATACACATACCAAAAATGGACTTGCAGTGTGTGTTTTATGGTCTACATAAAAGTATCAGTTCAGGAATTTTTTTCTGACGCCATCCTGTGCACTTCAGTGCCACGGATCACCTTTGCAAGTTGGACTCTTCGTTTCGGACTCGCCCCGTGTCACGCCTCGGGGGTTAGGAATGTGGCAGAGCCTGCTCCACAGAGGCACCGCACTGGCAACCCTGTGCCTGCTTCAGTACTCTGTGGACAGTGATGCCAGCTCGATACTCCGATAGCGGCTGGCAATTAACCTGGCACCCTGTTAATTCCATTAGTACATTAAATCAACGACATCGTCTGAACGCTGCATATGTTATAAACCTTTTCTATCGATGACGGACTTTGGCATCTTGATATTTAATTTTACTGCTCGTGCGATATGATTGATGTAAGATTTGGTACAGAGTGCGCACGGCAAGTCCACTCCGGTGAAGTCCTTTAACTTGCTAACGCAGAGGAAGGTCAGTGATGAAGCAGCCATCTTGGAACACTGGCCCTCCTCAGCTCAGCTTTACTGTAATGAGGGATGTTTCATGCATGTTTGCCTGGTTCTCCTAAGTGAATCACTCTGCAGTTTTCCTCAGGAGGGGATTTTTCGTTTCTTTTTTCCCCTGCCCCCCCCACCCCACACCACCCCCCCAGTTATCTGCATCTAGAGTCTGACAGCTGCCCTGTTAGTTAAGGAGGCTGTTTGCTGTTTAGAGGGGCTCAACGAGTGTTTATCTTCACGGGCGTGATAAGGCGCGTGCTCTGATGCGGCGTGAAGTGGGCGGGGCCTCGTTTAACCCCACAGTTCCAGAGTGCACAAACCATGGCTATCGCTGTGCTTTGCACGCAAAAACAACTAGCTGTAAACGCATAATAAAATTGCACCGTGAATATATTTCTTTTAAAAAAAAATCAGAGTTATAGTACAATATACCCCTTAATGTAACATGCACATATGCTGTTATTATCTGTGAAAAATATGCAGATCTATTAAAAACTGCTCTGTAAAGGTGTTCTGCTGAGGTTTAGACATTAAGATGCTGGAATCTTGCCATGTTAAATTTTTTTTTCTCCTTCATGATGAAACGTTGTAATAAGTTTACAGTGGGATTAAGGCAATGCTTTTAGAAGTCCAAAACTACAGGGCTCTTGGTCAGGGGGGAAAAAAAAGTTTAGCAACCACTGAGCTGCTTAATATGGGTGTGGTAGTAGGCTACAGGATCTGTTTGACATCACAAATTTGCGTTTAATTGCAGTTATCATTCGAAAACGTTTATATCCACCAGGTCTTTAATTGGCAGTAAAAGGCAGCCAGCGTCAGCTCACAAGTGGCAGGTATTTTATTGGCGTCTGGCAGACAGCAGCGAGGTACTTATCTGGGTCTGATAATTACGCAAGCCACCACTTCACAGCCGCTCAGCCCCCACCGCCCCATCAAAGTTACAGCCCGTCTGAAGAGCTTCATCGGCTTCTGGAGCCTGAAATTAGCGGTGGAGCAGATGTGCGGTCGTTTGAGAGCGCTCGGGGCCTGCAGGGTGTGTGTGGACAGCGCGTTGCGGACTGTGGGCGCAGCGCGGGTTTGTTACGGCGGGAACACGGGTTTGTTACCACGGGTATGGAGGCTGGCTCGGGCCTGCCGTGGCCTCTCGCAGGGGGTCCGCCCCGCGCCCCTATAACCGGGGCCAGCAGGAATGCGGGGGCGCCTCGTCCCCGCGCCTTCTCGGCACGGTGCTATAATTCGTGGGGAAGCTCTGAATTTGGGAAGCAGCACCGAACAGTATTACATTAATCCCTCCGCGTTTAGGAGGGAGGCGTGTGCTGGGGGGGGGGACTTGCTGTGCTTTTGCGGCTGGAGTCCGCTGGCAGCCCCCTCGGCTCGTCCGCTCGGACCTCCGCTCAGCCGCCCATAATAAGATTTACCCACTATAATACACAGCATCCTGCATACTAAAAACGATATATATAGATACAATGGGAAAGCATCATAGTCATATTATATATATGTACATTATACATATAATGTGTGTGTGTGTGTGTGTGTGTGTATGTTTATTATATCATAACATAGTATATGTCTGATCATTTTTTTGTCAATGACTGACACATTGGACCTTTTCTCGAGTACAATAGTTTATTACCATTTAGATGACCCAACATTCTGTGTTACAGTTTTTTAAATTAGCATTTTTCTGTCATATCATGTTTGTTCTGTTCATATTTAATCAGGAGTCTGAATAAACATAGTCTGGATTAGCGAGTTGGCAAGTCGGAGGTGTTTTGAAAAGTGACTTCCTGGGCTTTTAAAGCAAAAAACTTTGACCCCAGAGTGAGACTCGCACGCTGTTTACATGCCTTGTTTAAGAAGTTTACTTTGGGAGCAGTGTGGCTGAGTGACGTTTTGGCCGCAGGGCTGCTCTCAGAGGTAATAGCATGGACGAAGTTCCAGAGCTCAGGTCAGATCTGCAGGAAAGGTCTGGCTTATTTCTTCTTCAGAAAAAGGGAAGCCGTAACATGTACAGGTTTATTCTCACGTCTCTCATCAGTAACTCTAACAGTCACACACTGGAGCTGTGTTATGACATCGATGGAAAAAGTGCAGATGTGGATTAAGGTAAAGTTGTGCAGAAATTGCCCACGGGACAGGTCAGGGTGTAAGCAGGTTGGACTTGCTACATTTTCACAGGAGTTGCAACTCATGAAAATGGTCAAGGTTGGTGTTGCATGCTGGTACAAAACTCATCTCTAAGTGTTCAGTTTTCCTTCTTCCCTGCATCCCTCCGTCGTGATGTTTTGTTTCGGCCTGTCACGACATCGTTTTACAGGTGGCATTTCGGGAGTGAACTTGCAGCCTGTATTCATTGCAAAGCTGAAACTATTCAGTTTCCTGCCACAGCTTTTGAAACAAGTTTAACGTCCTGGAGGGACAGGAGCAGCAGATTCGAGCTCTTGGACAGTGTCCCACATTGTGGAGGGGAAGGTGGGTAACTTCTCCCTCCAGTTGTGATGCCCGTTAACAGGAAGAGAAACCACGCTGGTGGCTTCCCCCTGTACGCACCTGACACACAGGTTTGCTCCCTGTGGTTTTAACTGACCTCCTGGTCTGAAAAGCTCAGGCTGATTAAGGCCAGGGTTTTTTTTTTTCCTCTCTTTTTTCCTGTTGAGTGACAGCTCTGCTGGGAACTTGGCACTTGGGACGCTGTATGACTCCGTTTTGCATCTGATTTGAATTTGCCACATCATGGCTGTTGACCGCCATTTTAGTGCTTACGGCTTTCACGTACTCATAAGACCCCACAGCAATATTGAAGGGGTATGTCTGCAAGGAGCCGCAATGCTTTAAAAAAAAAAAAAAGTTTACTGTGGGGGAAAATGTTTTTAAGGAAATATCAATGTATTTCTTCGCTAAATGCTTATGCAAAGGTTGCTGTCATTTCTCTCTCTTTAACACGTGTAAGTCTGAGCGACCGTAGCAGTACATTATAGTCCCTACTTGTTGTTTTGCCTCTATACCAGTTGAACTCAGCTGGCGAGTGCAGGCATAGGCCCGGGCTTGCCCTGTCCTTCCTCTGCACAGCCTGCGTTTCACCGCGCTGCAGCCCGGGCTTGCCCTGTCCTTCCTCCGCACAGCCTGCGTTTCACCGCGCGCTGCAGCCCGGGCTTGCCCTGTCCTTCCTCTGCACAGCCTGCGTTCCACCGCGCGCTGCAGCATTAGCAGACACAGAGGCGTGTGCGCTTGGCTCCGCGCTTCAGCGCAGAGCGTTCCTGACAGCTCCCGGCTCCGGGCGGAACGGGCCGGGATCAGCCTCGCTTTGAAGCCAGGCCCCGAGAGGCGGCGTTAGCGGGGGGGAAGCGGAGCGGGAGCGGGGGCTGGGGGAGAAAGCGCGTCTCAGAGACATGCCGGTGCACGCTGAAGGATTGGCGCTGGGGTGGGGGGGTGGGGTAGCTGGTGATGACGCAGGAAACCAGAACCACGCCTTCTGAGTCGGTTTGGGGGGAGGGGGGGGTGCTGGAGTGTTGGAGACCCGCCTGCGGTGCAGTAAGCTGTTCAGACCTGCAGCTGGAGCGGCCCGCCCACTGGCATTGCTTTGCATTACATTAGATGCATTTAGCAGACGCTCTTTTCCAGAGCGGCTTCCATCGCAGTAGAACATAAGCGTACCCATCCGATTTAAATGAGCGACAGTGTCAGACCAGGCTCACAACACTCCCAGACCAGTGAGTGTGAGCACGACACTATTCAAGCCCTACCACAACCACGAGTTAATCTGTGCACTCTGACAACAGCCAAGTATACTACGATACAACAGGTCCTAGAATGCAAATTCATAATGCGTCATAACATTACACATAACATTGCTTCCCTTGTGATCTAACATCCACCTCTCATTTGCATTCTGCACCCATTTGCATGACTGCTGATGCTCATGGTCGCTGAACCATGGCAATGGGGAAGAACGAAGCTTCACGGCCCCCACTATGAACAGGGCTGGCGTGTGCTGCCAGTAACTGGCTCGTGTGAACCAATCAAAAAACTCCTCACTCGCTCGTATCGGAGCAGTGTGACTGGTTCAGATGGGTGAGTCGCTGGTAGTGGAGTGGCATCTTCTTCCGTTTTTGATCTAATGAGACATTACGGTACATTACATTGTGTCATTTAGCAGACGCCCTTAACCAGAGTGACTTCCAAATCAGTGCATCACAATGTAGAGAAATTACTCTCCCATCACTAGTCTAGGTCACTGTGTGAGGATCATCGGTCAGTCTGACCCACAGCTCATTGGCGGAAAACGTCCTGTCTTGGGCTGGTTCCTGACGGACTGCTAGTCTGGCCTTCTACTCCTCATCCGGGGTCCAATTGTCCTTCCCCTGATCTGAAAAGCACCATAGTTTTGGACGCTCTGAAGTCTTGGATTGGGCTGGCTTCCCTTATGCGGCCCTGTTCTCAGTCAGCGTGAGAGCACGGCTAGCTCAGCCTTAGCGGCAGCGTTACCCCGCCCCCGTCCCCGGACGACAGCGATGCACTCACGCTCCACTTACTGTTGAATTGACCCCCGGGGGGAGTTCTGGGGGCCCGTAGGAATCCCCCTGAAAGCCACATGACCCATGAGGGTGGACGAGCGGCCGTGTGAGCCATGAAGCCTCCCGGGGGGGGCAGCGGAGAGGAGCACACGCATGCCAAAGGGGCGGCAGTGTAGCATGGCGGTAAGGAGCAAGACACGTGACTGAAAGGTTGTCGGTTCGACTCCCGACTGGGGCACTGCTGTTGTACCCTTGGGTAAGGTACTTAACTCACAACTATAGTAGGTAACATGTGACATTGTAATCTATGTTTCTAGTGCTAGCGTAAAGCAAGACACTGGTAGCTTCATGCTCATAGAGGGTGAGGGCTGCATGTGGAAGAAGGCTCCTCTGGCTTCAGTACATCTCCAATCCCAGGAGAGCAGCAGTAACGCCAGCCTCTGCTCCGGCCTCTGCTCCCTCTCCCCCAGTGGCCTGCTTGTTTATTCGGTTTGGCATTTCAGGATTTTTTTTACAGGAATTTAATCTGTGCTTGTGTGCGTTGTTCACCACTGGCTCTGATAACCAGAAAACCAGATAACCTGCAGCTGGGTAAGTGGGGAGTTGGCTGTAATTGGACCGATTAAGAGAGGGTAATTGGGTAATTGGGTTGGCGCAGAAAAAGGGAGCGCCTTCCCCTGCCTGAAAAAAAAAAAAAAAAAAAATTGTTTATGTTCCCCATGGTAATGTGGGAGAGCTGAGGCCTGTTTGCTGCCTGTCCTTATGGCTTTCCGTAGGCCGTGGCTGCAGGCTCCCAGATTCAACACTTAAAGCCGTGCGTTCCATAATGGCTGGCTCGTTCGATCACTCGCTGTCGTCTGTGTGGAGACTCCGTCCCACCTACTGCTGCTGTGAATAGGAGCGTCTGCCAAATGCCAATAATGTAATATGATGTCATATAGTGTAATGAATATTCCATAGGAGTTGTTCCGACTTGGTTTTGAGTGTTTGAGGTTTTGAGGGCTCACCAGCCCGGAGGCTGGCACGGTCCCCTCTGATGGGCAGCAGTCTGCTTGCACATGTTCAGGTGTGTCCATATTTGCATGTGTTTTGTTTGTTTGCCGAGTTGTAGATCTGAGAGATGTGTCATTTTATTATCGCAGAGTCGCATCGCTCAATGCAAATGGCAGCAGTAACATGACACCCTTACCTCTGACATCACCCACTGCTGTGTTCACACACACAGACACATGCGGTATGTCAGCTTCTGTTGGTTATGATTGACTGCCTGAATACATACACAGCCTTCATTAATAACGAATGAGCACCGGAGCAGAAATGAGAGTGACACCGGCTCCTCTTCCTTTGAGACACATCTGTATGCCGACAGCACTACGCTGAACAGGGCCGAGCGGTTGTATTGCAGTACCTACATAATTGACATTCTTGTCAATTAGCAGACGCTCTTAACCAGAGTGACTTACATAGGTAACAGTTCTTACATGTTATCTGTTTATAGAGCTGGGTGTGTGCTGAGGCAGTTGTAGGCTAAGTACCTTGCCCCAGGGTACAACAGCAGCGCCCCCGTGGGGAATTGAACCGGCAAGAATTGCCTCGGTAAATATTCAGCTGTAAAAATGGATTGCGCTGTAAAAAGCTGTAACTGATGCGAGTCGCTCTGGATAAGAGTGTCTGCTAATTGTCGATAATGTAATAACGTAATGAGATGGGGTGGACCGGGGTGTCCCACCATCCCCCCCCGTCCCTGCCAGGTGCAGCGCCACGTGGGCTGTGAGCAGCGCTGCTGTCTGTAAACACCGTGGCGTGTTTACACTAAAACACTGATACGGCACAGAGAGCTCCAGCGTCGCCCTCTCCTAATCCTCCCAACATTACCCCTGGGCCTCTGCAGAAAACCGGGTGGGGAGGATGTGAGATGCTATCTCCCAGGCCTGCCTGGAGGGCCCCGCTCGTCTCTGTCAGTCTGTGAGGGACGCGGCGCGGCGACGGCCGATAACCAGCAGCCAACCGCCAAGCCACCCCCGGCGGCTGGCTTCCCTCATCAGGGCTTCCGGAACATTCGCGAGGATGCCATTGGCCGACGGAGCTGAAGAGCACAGCGTGTATTGGGCCCAGGGCTGGAATGAAAATGACAGTGGGCATCGACCTGCTGCCAGCAGAGAACCCCAGAGAGAGGTCTGAGTGGAAGCCGGGGGGGTTTATTTGTTCGTTCGACCCCCTGCTTCTGTCGTGGGGCACCCTGTCCTCAATGTTTCACTGCCCTAAGCCGCTGTGGGAAGATTTGCAGAGAGACAATTTCGTGTTGGTACAGCCAAACTAATGCTATCAAAAATGTGCGTTTAGTGGCTAAAAAGATTTACCAAAATGCCTCCCAAATAGCCTAAATTGAATAAATAATCCAGGCTAATCAGTTTTTGGACGAATACTGATTCAGTCCGATCCCCTGGCCAGCCGGAGAGCTTTGAAATGGATCCTAATTAGAGCAGGTGCAGCCTGGAGGTGAGTTGTTTTTTTTTTTTTTTTTTTTTTTTTTTTTGGTTGGGGGGGGGGGCAAAGGAACACAGTTGTACAAACCCAGTCCCCCTCCCACCCAACCCCATATTAACCCCAAACCTGCCCCTATGTTTTCTCGGAACGATTCCTGTTATGTAACTGGATGTTTGTGTAGTACATGTAACTATGTAACAACATGTTACATAGTTACATGTACATGTAACTATGTATGTTGATTATGTAACAAGTTTGCGTAACGCCGTTGTAAGACACTGTGTAGCGGGAGAGCTGCTTCCTTATGGCATATATACTCCTGTCACTTGTCAACAAGTGCGATGTTAGCTATTAGCTAATAATGTGAAGGAACTACACAGCCTACGATGAGACACTTTGATTAAAATAAATATGTAAAATATAGATTATTATAAATGTCGCTGCTGACTTTATGGGACTTATTTCCGTGATGCTGTTTTTCATCACCCCCCCGCCGTGCAAATCTAAAATAAAAAAAAAATACGCGGGCAAAGCTTTACTCAGAATGTAAGAGCAGGGAAAACCCTAGATGTAAGACTACGTCCTGCTGTTTTTTTTTTTTTTTTTTTATTTTCAAATGGAATTATCAACTTCATCATCCTTCAGCCTCACCACTCTCTCTTTTTGAGTGAGGCCAGGAACTGAATAAAACGGTGTTGGTCGATCGTAACCGTTGGCTAAATCGTCAGCAAACTGAGGGCCTCTCCTGTAGCAGCATACAAGTTAGCATTATTCATTAGAGAGGTTTAAGTGAAAAAGACACTTTTTTTGTATCATACCTGAATTGTCACCTTCATCATCCTTTGGTGTCACCATTCTCTCTTCCTCCTCAGCACACGGGTGGTGACAAAAGTCAGTACTATCTGGGCGGGTGGGGGGGGGGGGGGGGGGACTTGATTCAGAACATCTCACACATCCAGCGCTTATTAATTTCTCAACAGAGCTTTGAATCGCCGGATTCGGGATGACATGAGTAGTTTTGTGGTGCGTTTTGAGGTAATTATAATCTTTGACAGCGTCCATTCAGTCTAGAGTGCTGCAGACATCCCATATATATACGGTACAACTTGTTTAATTTTAATTATAAGTGCTTCATTTGAGCGTCTTCCAAATGTTGAGGCCAGTCTGTGTAGGATTCCTACCGGAGTGTTAAATTTCCACTTTAAAGCTTTTCTCCTGCAGGAGAGCCAGCCTGTGGCTGACCCTGGGCTTTGCTTTTTGTTTGATCTGTTGTGTGTGCGTTAGAGGTGATGTGAGAAGGGCATTGGATTGGCGAATCGATTCAGCCGATTGATGTCACAGGGCGAGCCTGGCTGTACGCGGGGGGGGCGCCCCGGCCGGTGTGTGCCTGGATTGGAGCCAGGGCTGGCAGTAAGAGGCAGCGGGTGTGGAGGGGGCAGGGTATGGCATGCCGCTCGTAATGGCGTGGTGTGACGGGGGATGCTGTTTGACTGTGTGGGGCTTTAAAAAAAAGTCAGTGTGGAGCAAACTGTTTCACAGATCTGCATCACTGTAACCGCTGCAGGAAAACCATGCGCAGATAACGAGGTACAAACACAAATACAAGCTTTCTCAGAAAGGCCTTTCACTAATGGCTTACGCTCTGGGGTCTGAGTAGGTTATAAATAAAGTGAGTCCTTCCTTTATTCTGCTGAGAAAGTGGCAGATACTGTTTTAGTTCTGTAAGACTCGACTTCCGACAGTGAGTTCAGTGCTTTAGTGCACTGTGTGAACAGTGACAGATGAAGTTTTCTCCAGAAAGAAAGATATTGTTTAAAGTTGTTAGTTTGCTCAGTGAATGACGTGTGAATGAAGTGTTGTTCAGGTTATTTTTTTGTACAGATTTTCACCTGGGGATTCCTCAGTGGATTCTGCCCTGGCACAGATAGTTTATCTGTGGTTCTGAATTCAGTGAAAGTCTATAGATGAATGCTGGGTGATTTAAACAATTCCTCTTTCCGAGAATCCTCACGCAGATGCGCTGTATTTTCAGCCGCCCGCTGTAAGTGTTACCAACCCTCGATGCCATAGCTAATGTGCTATGCACAACCACGCTTTAAATTGATTGGTCAAAAGAGAGGCTGTCTGAGTAATGTTCTCCAGAAATGCCCCCCCCCCCCCCACTCACCAGCTGTTCCATTTACATCCATTCAAGATGAACTGAAGCTTTTAATTGTTTCACTTTTAATTATCTTTTCTTTGTGATACGTTCCCTTGAGGGAGCCAAGCAAGTTATGCAAGCAAATGTAGCCAGTGCATGTCTCATGGGTTTTATACAGTTTGTCATGTTCTCACTGTGAACTCATTTTCAGAATGCTTTTATGTGGGAGCCTTTTACCGGCTTTTTACCGGCTTTTTGTGCCAGTTCACACTTCTGAACATCATAGGCAATTTGCTCTGGACTTTAGAAAAAAAGGAAAAAAGAACAATCATTATTCTGGTCCTTTTGTCTCTGAATATAAATTTTGAGTGAAGCCAGAAACTGAATAAAACTGTGTTGGTAGTTTATAAACACCAGATGGATCATCAGAAAACTGAAGCCCGCTTCTTCAGCAACGTGCAAGTTAGCGTTATTCATTAGAGAGATTTAAGTTAAAAACAAATGTGCTGATTCTTTTGAGAGGATCAGATTAAAATACATATTTTTCTGTGGAGTGTAATACTGTGATCTTTACCCCTCTCCTCTCTAAAGCAGAGTGCTTCAGTTCTTACTGTCGATCCAGCTTTTTGAGCCGAAGTCCTTCTGAGCTGACGAGCACATTCTAACGGTTATTCTGTTAAGCAGCTTCGGCCTCTTCCCCTACTGTTTGTTTTAACCCTTCTGGTCTTCTCTTTCGCAGAGACGAGGGGCGATCTCCTATGACAGCTCTGACCAGACGGCCCTCTACATTCGCATGCTCGGTACGTGGCGACAAAAACCCTCCCGCTGTTACCGTTGACAACGATACTGCTTTTAGAACAGTGGTATTTTGGCTAGCAAGGAGGGCTGCCAAGCCGACCGGTGCAAAAGTCGAGGCGGTAGTCACATTTGCATTAACAGTGATCTGCCACTAGAGGGAGAGTTGAATGGTGCTTGTTAACTTCCTCTCTTCAATAATCTTGGGGTCTGTAGCTCTCACTGCGGTGTTACTGTTACCACTCTGAGGTCAAAGTGCTCCATTCAAAAGGTGAAGTCTGTCTATCGATGATAGGTAGCCCTTTAAAATACCCAAAGTGAAGAACACCTTTAATCATCTACTGAATACTGCTGGTCTGTTGAGTTTGTTCTCTACTGCCACAGATCTGAATATTGGCAATGACTCCGAGCACAATGTTGCAATCACGTCTGATCCCAGATCAGTGCTCTCACCCTCTGCCATCGCTGTGCTGAATGATTAATGCTCCCATTGCAAAAATCTTGAGGACTTTGTTCTTCCGTTGTCGTCGTTCTTGTGGGTTTTTTTTGCTCTAGGAGATGTGAGAATCAGAAGCCGGTTGGGGTTTGAACCAGAGCGCCGCTCGCCTCCCTACCCGTGCGTGGATTTCCGAATTTTGCACTGTGAGTATGAACTCCGCCACGGTGCTCCGAGCCTGCTGTCCTGGCGCACTGTCAGGCCCTCTTTACCGCGACTCACACCTGACTCGCCTGTCCTCGGGGACAATTGAAGGTTAACAGAAGTATTCACAATCAGACTTTTCCCCTACCTCGGTGACAGCTGCTGGATTTAAAACAGCATAAATTGCATCACTGTTTTTGTTTGCTGAGCCAACTCCCTCGGTCATGCTGGCCAGTTTGTGTGGCTTGCAAGTTTATATATTATCCATTTAGACGGCAGGATGATGATCA
This sequence comes from Megalops cyprinoides, assembly GCF_013368585.1. Taxonomy (NCBI): domain Eukaryota; kingdom Metazoa; phylum Chordata; class Actinopteri; order Elopiformes; family Megalopidae; genus Megalops; species Megalops cyprinoides. The sequence goes on from NC_050606.1 coordinate 3,752,126, forward strand.
GGCTCAGACCCCCCCCCCCCCCCCCCCCCCCCCCCCCCCCACCCCCCCCCCCCCCACACACACACACACACACACACACACACACAGATACAGAGATACAGAGATACAGAGACACACAGACACAGACACAGACAGACACACACACACACACACACACACACACACACACACACACACACACACACAGACACACCACACTGCCCCTGTGTCAAAACTGTGCCCAGTGCCTCAAAGACCGGACACACGGTGGTGACTGCCATCTGAAATTTAGCTGCTCATCCAAGAAACTGAAACTGTGAGGGGAAAAATGCATTTTGTGTCATTGTGGATGTGTAGGACATCACCTGATTGTTTTTTTTCGTGTTATGTTTTTTTTCTTTGCGGTCCCTCTTATTGACTTAAAGGTCCTCCACACCCTGCGTTTATACAGCTGAGTATTTACCTGGGCGGCTGGGGCCGAGCACCTTGCTCAGGTGCAGAGAGCGCCGGGGGCTCTGAGGAAGTGCTGATGTGGATCAGACAGGTGTGCAGGAGCTCAGACACCGGCGGGCGGGGGGGGTTGGCGGGGCAGATGGAGCTGGGAAAGGAGCCTGGGACGTGTGTCCCGCAGATGTGCTGGAGTCTTCAGCAGCCGTTCCTGTTTACAGATTCCATGAGACTGTTGACCGGATACGGCCGATTTTACGCACCGTTGGCCCTGATCATCTTGCTTGGAAGTTTCATCGCCGTGTCATTCGGGCAGTTTGTGCCTTAAGAACATGAGAATTTTAATGAGCAGGCCATTTAACCCAGCTAAGCTCATCATTCTGCCTGTGGTCTGGAGTGTGTGCTGCTGTGGCAGGCCTGGTCTTACACTGCCCTGCGAATCCTAGTGAATTATCACATGCATGAAAAGCCCTGAATGAAAAATAGCTGTGTCACATGTTGCGCTCGGTGTCATGCAGTTGAGAACTGAAAATTCCCCCAATCGTGAACCCAGATTCCCACGTTTGGGAGCTCATTGCTGTAAATCAGAGGAGGACAGGTGAGGAGTGGGGAAAGTTGTGCGGTGTGCAGTGCTCCCACCACATTCAAACCTAAACCACCTCAAATCATGACCAGCTATGTTTTATAAGGACGGGGTGGTTCAATGTTTGATTTGAATCCTGGGGGGAAGCATTTTGACCTCCGCCCCCACAAGGTGTAAGCAGGTCTGCTCAGAGCCCCCCTGCACCTCTTGCAGCCACAGAGAACTTTCTAGAAGACTGAGTAGCAGTATCAGGATCGGTCGGGGATGAGGCAGTCAGCCGTGGTGTTCGCTGACGCAGCGGGACTTTGGTCTATGTGCCCCAGGCCAAAGAGGGGTGGTGCTGAGTCAGCAGGGCACTGGGTACCCCTCCCCCTCCCCCAGACAACCCCACAGCATGAAGCACAACCCAGAGCGGAGGCGATGGGAACAGACCCAAATCCTCTCTGCTACAAGGTCCATTCAGACCGTCTGCCTGCTGGATTTCTGCCCTAATTTGCTTTGTACTTGTGCTTTTTTTTCCCACCCTGTCAGTATACACACATGGATCATCTGGTTTCTTTTTTGTTGTCGTTGTTTTTAAGAATTCACTCGCTGCATGTCACAGACACTCTCACAAAAACCACCCAACAGCCTTGTCTCAAAATACATCTGGCAGCAGGTCTTATCTGAGAGCATTCTGGGAACATGATGTGAACAGGCAGTTCATCTTATCTTGACTTCCCATTTTGACCGTATGTGAGATAATAATCAAGCTTTATTTTTATGCCGTTCCCTCTTACAGTAAAAAACAAAGCAGGAATAGCCACAAATATGGAAATTAGCAAAAAAGTAGAAGTACTTGCTTGTGTTTGTTCCACTTATGGTCTGAATCAGCTGATTTCCCTAATTAGTTCCCCTTCTGGCTGAAGAGTTGTTGGGAAATCTGAGTGACTGGAACACTGGGAGTACTTCTGCTTTAGGACTTTTCCAGCTCTGATAATGAGCCAGCCATGGATCTGGCTCTACAGTGGCAAAGGGGTACAATGGGCCAGCCTGGTTCCAGCTCTACAGTGGAAAAGGGGGTCTAATGAGCCAGTCTGCTTCCAGCTCTACAGTGGGAAAGGGGTGTAATGAGCCAGCCTGGTTCAAGCTCTACAGTGGAAAAATGGGTATAATGTCCCAGCCTGGGTACAGCTTTGTGGTGGAAAAGGATTACAATAAGCCAGCCTGGAAAAGGGCTGTTACTGTTTGCAGCAGTGAGCTGACCCAGTCTCTCTTGTGCCGATGTGTCTGCAGCCCGGCCCGATTCCTCGGGGTCCACATCCACCCGGAACATCCGCAGACTACTGAGTTTCCAGAGGTACCTCCACTCATCCCCCCTCTACAGGGGCGTCCCGGCCCAGAACCCCCTCCACATTCTGGACGATGACTACACCGGCCAGGCAAAGGTACGCGTTCATCGATCGTTCCGTTGGCTCCATGTAGAATAACAGCGAGGTAGAAAATGTAAGACCTATATTAAAATTAAGATCTTGCATGCTGTTTGATTTTGTTTTCATTGACTTAAGTCTTTACATTCTTTCCTCTTGCAGTGCATGCTGGAAAAGGTTGGCAGCTGGAAGTTTGATATATTTCTGTTTGACAGATTAACCAATGGTAAGTGTTTTTTTTTTTTAAGATTATTTTTTTAAGTAACTCCTGTCCAGAGGAATGTTGTAAGACTGGTATTGTTTACTTGTTTCTTCAGTTCCACCCTGTGGATAGTGTTTATTGCCTGGTCACTAAACACTGTTTCTGAGATAATAAAGGTTTTTTTAACACCCAAAAAAAAAAACATTCGTCATCTTGCACCTTCTTTATTACTCCTGCATTACACAAATTAATGTATTATACAAATGAATTCTACGTTTTGCTCTGGCAGGATTCATATGTCTAATGCAGAGTTTGTGATGCAGAGTGATATCGCCCCCTAGTGCCTGTACTGGGTCATTGAGTGAATGTTTGCGCTGGGAGTGCAGGCTGGGTAGCTGATGTGTGGGGGGGTGTAAACTGCTCTGAAGGGTGCAGTGTGTTTGCTGAACGTGTCCCCCTTTTTGTGTGTGTGTGGGTTTTTTTTTTTTTTTTTTTTTTAAAGGAAACAGTCTGATCACCCTCACCTTCCATCTGATTAACCATTATGGACTGATCCAGCTCTTCCAGTTAGACATGGTGAAACTTCGCAGATTCCTAGGTAACTTTTTTTTTAATTTAATAAAGATTCTCATGCTTGTGGTGGAATGTTTTTTTTTTTTTTTTTTTTTTTTTTTTTTTTAAACAACTGCATGTTGTAGGAGTGTAGGATTCTTAAATGACTAGTTTGTGTAGTAGAACCTAGGATGGTGCAACTGTAACTATTGAGTTGTATTTAACATGCAAATCCACTGAGGTCTTTTTAAATATGAGGTATGTTTTATATTACATTTATGTCAGATCTCAGTGTAATACGTCATGCACCTGTATTTATTTCAACACCCTTTCCCTCTAGATAGTGTCCAAAAGTCTCCCAAGTGTGTCAGCTAAGGCTCTGTCCTACAGCTCGGACCTGGGTTCGAATGGCCATTCCAAAGTTAGGAGTGAAAATGGGGAAAAATGCCCCAAAAAAGGACACGAGCATGTAGTACACAGTGTTGGCATGACAACTTTGCTAAGCAGACACACTCATCCTAGGAAGCCTCTGTTTTACATGTTGTTTGTACCTAATTGTAGTCCCAAGCCCAGTTCTGTCTGTACTCCACCGTGTCGGCGGCCCGGTCCTTCTTCTCACACACTGTTCTCTTGTTAGTCATGGTCCAGGAAGACTACCACAGTCAGAACCCCTACCACAATGCTGTCCACGCTGCGGACGTCACCCAGGCCATGTACTGCTACCTGCAGGAGCCCAAGGTGAGGACGGGGTACGGGCGAGTGGGGCGTGCCCCCTACCTCAACAGCACTTAGGGTTATGCTGATTTTGGGGCTCCCCACAGAAACAACCACAGCATCCCACTGACTCATTGCTGACATTTACCATACAGCTGCCATGTGTTATGCAGAGAAATAGACAGTGTGCTCTTTCTCTCTCTGAGAATCAGCATAGCTTTGTTGCACAATAGTAGATATAAGCAAATATGTGTTTTTTCAGCTAACCTTAACTGTTCAGTCAGTGGGTTTTGGATGGTTTGAAACATGCATGTTTGAAATAGACAACTGTTTTACCTTACATTACACTACGAATAATGTCAAAAAATAAAGCGATATCAGGAAACTTTTTGATATAAAATATTAACAAAGAAGTAACCGGAAGCCTGCATCTGTGTTTGTTTGATGTGGTGCTCAGCCTTGATTATGGATCGGAAGCTTCCGAGCTCACTTTGAGTGGGATTTTTGAATCAACCAATGAAACGCTCACTCCCTGCCCGTGCACTTGGTGCTGATCTGGCTGGGTTTTTTTCAGCTCTCCAAGTCCCTCACTTCCTGCGACATCCTTCTGGGCCTGCTGGCAGCTGCGACACACGACCTGGACCATCCAGGGGTCAACCAGCCTTTCCTCATCAAAACCAACCACTATCTGGCAGCTTTGTACAATGTAAGAGCTCCCCCTGTTGGTCACAGCTGGTACAGCTCCACTCCGTAGTTAGAGCCAGACTCCTATGTATCAGGGCTATCAGCTACATTTCATGTATGCTTAAGCCGGCTCTTTTCCCCCAGCTATGGATGAATATGCGAATTAAAAAGCAGCAGCTTGCCCACCTTTTTCCAGGTGTCTGAGATGGACATTCTGTTTGACCCCAGCGGTTTGTGTCATTGCAGAATACCTCAGTTCTGGAGAACCACCACTGGAGGTCAGCGGTGGGCCTGCTGCGTGAGTCCGGCCTCCTCTCCCACCTGCCAGCAGAGGATAGGTCAGTTCCCAGATCCCAGCCGTCCATCCCATTGGCTGCAGCCAGCAGGGCAGCACAGAGCATTAGAGCTCTCAGTGCTGACGGAACACAGCAGAACATTAGCAGCTCTGTTGTTAAACGCTGCTTTTCCTCTCTCCAGGCTGAACATGGAGAAGCAGCTGGGCTCTCTGATTCTAGCCACGGACATCAGCAGGCAGAACGAGTACCTGTCACAGTTCAGGACCCACCTGAACAAGCAGGACCTCTGCTTGGGAAACGCGGGCCACCGCCACTTTGTTCTCCAGGTGAGAGGGCCGCCCCCTGCCGTCTCAGGGACACCTGGCCGTGGAGACGTGGTGCGCGGTGCTGCGCAGCCAGTCAGCCCCCCCCCCCCAGGCCCTCAGACTGTGTTTCCCCTCCTCCCCCTGCAGATGGCGCTGAAGTGCGCGGACATCTGCAACCCCTGCCGGCCCTGGGACCTGAGCAAGCAGTGGAGTAAGAAGGTCACTGAGGAATTCTTCCACCAAGGTGAGATCTGACACCCACAGCGCCCTCTGCAGGCCTGTGGTTGATCAATTCGAGATTTTTTTTTTCTTCTGGGAGAGCAAGAATGAGGGATTGTGTGTGATTGGTTGGGTAAATGAAGCATGATTAAATCAAATGTTTTTACAAATCTGCTCCTTAGTGGATGTGTGGGTGGCGATCTTTTTTGACTTTTCCCCCCATCTCTCTTTACCAGGGGACGTTGAAAAGAAACTCAGACTTGAAGTCAGCCAGCTGTGTGACAGACAGTCGGACTCTGTTGCAAATATTCAGATTGGTAAGATCACTCTGATCATAATTACGAATCGTATGTGAATGCAAAGGGTCTCACACTCTGTGTGTGTCCGCTGCCTCCCTGGCCTGGGGTGTGCATTGAGTTTTATGCCATAAAACACTCTTTGACTACGGTGGTGTGTGTTTGCAGGTTTAGTGATGGAGGTAGCGTTGGTGCACAGGTGCGGTGAAACAGGTGGTGTGTATCCAAAGGTTTAGTGACAGAGGTGGTGTGTGTCAGCAGATGTAGTGACACAGGTACCATGTGGCCTGGGTTTAGTGACAGAGGTGCCATGTGTACAGGTGTAGTGGCACAGGTGATGTGTGTGCACAGGTGTAGTGACGCAGGTGCTGTGTGTCCGCAGGTTTCATGACGTTCGTGGTGGAGCCCCTGTTTGCGGAGTGGGCCCGGTTCTGCGACACGCGGCTGTCCCACACCATGCTGGACCACCTGGAGCAGAACAGGACCCGGTGGAGGCGGGTTCTGCAGGAGCAGGCCTGCAGTGAGGAGGAACCGGGCCGACACGCGAAGGACGGTGCCCGCAAACCGTTACCTCAGGGAAGCTCAGAGTCGTGACCCCGGCCCCATCAGAGGGCCCGGCGGGGGAGAGGATCAGAGCTGGTCTGAACCGGTCTGACCCGCCACCTCCAGCGCCAAGCGCAACGCCTTTGCCACAGTCGGGACACATGCCTACCCCTTTGCGTAAACCACTGATTTTATTTAATTTATTGTGTTTTAACTTCCTTTTGTCCTCACATAGAGCAATACATAGATACCTCACGTGGCTTTTTGCTGTACTTTGACTTTGGTATGTTTTCTATTTATTTATTATTTTTCCTGCAGTTGTATTTTTTTTTCCATTTTAGTTCTTTTCCTTTTCAGTTTCGCTATAACTGCACAGGCCACCCTTTAGAGAGAGACCAAAAGGGAACAGGGTGTGAGGGTACAGGTGCCATTTTTGTAATGCGTTTTCGTTTCGTTTGAAAGCGATGAAACCCGCAGAGTGGTCAGAGCAGGGGGGCCCCCGCCTGCCTGTGTTTGAAGCATCTGAAACCATTTGCATCTGATGCATTTGAAACCAATCTTCCTTCTTGAGTACAAAAAAAAAATGTGAAGGAGCCCGCTGTTTTTGCTGCCTCTTGAGGACTGTTTACAATGTTTCTGTTTTATGTCGTGTTCCGAATCAAAGGCGTTGCTTCTGCAATTTTGCCTTTAAGCAGAGATGCAAAGTGCCACTGTCATGGGGACTTACGAGGGCCTCATGATGGCCTAATGTTCCAGAACAAAATCATCTGACTGCAGCTCAGATGCACCGAACGCCGTAGAAGATGCCATTGTTGCATTGTGCAACAATGCAGACCGGACTCGCAGCTCCAGAGCCTGACCCGACTGCAGTGCGGAGACTGTCCTCCCGGCTGCGAGGGGGGGGAGTAAAAAAAATCAGCTCAGTCGCCGAAAAACATGAAAATCTCTTTTTACAGATGGCAAAGTATGTAGCCTTTGCTGCCTTTCAGCACTGGAATAACCACTCTTTCACAGAAGGTGCAGCTAACCAGAATGGCCAGAATTTCGCTCAGGGTATTTTGTCAGTTCATCTGCAAGGAGCTAAGAGAGAGAAAAGTTCCTTTAAAGGTAGCGACCCCCCCCCCCCCCCCATCTCCTTCTGAAGGCACAGACATGAACTTTGACTGAAGCCTCCCCTCTGAATATTTTTTTTTTTTTCTTCAACAAGCATATGTTTGAACATGCAACCTGGAAGACTGCAACAGACACCTAAGCTATGCACAAAGCTAAGTGACCAAACCAGTTCTTATTATGGGATACGTCACCTTCACTCAATGCACTGTCCAGCTGCTTTTGGAAGTTGGAATCTTTGCTTTTTGTCAACATTACAAAAAAAAAGTGAAGAATTTTGTATCTTAACAGACATTCCAGATCTCAATTGTTTGGTCATGTTTTGACTAAAAATGGCACATTTGTGCTCCTGATTTGATTTTGTCCTTATGAATGAGACCCGGTGCTTTTCCTACTAAACTAATTTGTATTTTGCCCCTGTAAGTACTATTAAGACTGTTTGATAAAACTGTTTACAATTTATTTGTCTCAGCCATTTTGGGGAGAAGACTTCTGTGTCAAGCCATTTTTTGTAAAAGCTTTGCTGTATTGACCTTTTGATATGTGCCCGTTGCAGTTAAATTTTGATTAATAAAACTTGACAAATGTAGATTTTTAAGCCTGTTTTATTGCTACAAGTTTTGCACTAATAAATACACTTTGAAACAATAGTTAATCTTCTCTAATCATTCTGCTTGGATGCCACAGCTCAGAGGATTAGGATGGATCCATGAAGAATTTTTAGGAGATCAGCCCCTTACTGTATTCCTTGTAAGTGAATTCAGGCTATTAAAAACGTTGAACAACATTCACAGTTGTGGTTTTGCCCCAGAATATGCAGGTTAGAGTCTACATTGCATTGGACTTTTTCCATGTATGTTGTTCGAACAGACCAACCGTTCAGAATGAAAATGAACATCACATACACACACGCACACACACACACACACACACACGCACTCAGACACGCACAGCTCTACAAGTTTTTGCCAGATTAAGGTATCTCGAAGGTCACTGGAGGATTTGTACATTGGAGAATGGACTGGTGATAGAGCATAGGCCTCTTCTAAGTGTACTGTTGTATGACCCGTCCTAAATCTACAATAAATGGATGTTACACATCATACTGTATAAACATTTTTTCACTCCTCAAAGGAGACCGGGACGTCCTCACGGAACCATTTAACAAAGAATGGTTCTAACATCATTTTTAAAAATCTGGACAATATTTAAGTTTACAGTCGGATGGTTAAACTGCTTCATTTTGGTGTCAGTAATTTTAACGGGAGACTTATTGTTTTTGACCGACAATGTCGGCTATGAATATCTTGCCGTTTTTGTGTGGATGGAGATGATTACTTTAGCAATGCAACATTCATGCGTTTGGAGTGCAGTCAGGGCACCTCAGAATTCCCACAAAACTCCATCATTGCATGAGTTGCCTAAATACGATATCGGGCATGTAAGTGATGAACCATGCCGTTATAAATACATCCACGGTTAGAATATGTTCGGACAATTGTTCTCAAATTGTTTATATGAGATGTGCGGATTCAGAGCAATGTCTCAGCAGAGTACATTTAACAGTAGCCTACAATCCCATGTCTGACATCCAGCAGCCGCTCTTCAGAAGTCAAGCACAACGGCACCCAACAAAACGACGCGAAACTTTACACAAACAAGAACACCGCTATCCACACACGAAGGCTGACCACAAACGCACAACCGTTCCAACACCCAAGTGCAGCACAATATACCCAACAGGAGTGGGTCCTTGCAACATAATACTAACATACTCACTTCAAATATTAGTTTTCAGATGAAAATGTAGACCGGTATCTAGAGCTCGTTTAATAGGTTAGATAACTTTTTGGCTAGCATTAGCACAATTTTTCTCTTTTTAAAAATATAATTATCTAAAAGCAGTTTAAGTCAAATATCCGGTCTTTAACGTTCACAAATATTACAATCCATATCATTCGTGGAGATTCTAGACAAACATGAAATTATCGAACGTGTCTGTGACGTCATGGAAGCATCTCATTAGAATTCGGTTCTTGACGTTTCACCACAGCTTTGTGACGTTTTGTGTGATACAGATATTTTTTTCTATAAGAACAGTTAACCCCCAATGTCATTCAGTAGTATCGCTACGATTTTCGTCTTGGAAAACAGAGCTAGGCATTCCGATATTCAGCACTCATGGGTCAGAATGGGGGTGACTCCGAGGTCACCACGAAACTGGCCAAAGAAATAGAGGTGAAGGGCAGCAGTAAAAAGAAGAGGAAATGCAAAAAGCTTTTCTCTTGGTTCAGCTGCCTGAGGGGAAATGAGGAGGAGCCGTCCAATGGGGCTTGCCATGATGTGACGGCATCAACAGGTAAGGGCTGCACACCTTCGTCATTACATAATGATGTCAAGAATATGAGCAACACGCAGTGTTTGCTGCATAAAGTCTTTGTCTATGGACAAACTATAAGCTGTTATTGAGATACTGAATAATAATAATAATAATACTTTTATTGGGGTAATGAAAAGCAAGCTGTATGCTCCACTCCTTGCGCTGGCCTCAGATTGTGCTATAAAGTCAATATAACCAATAAATGGAATAAAGCCAAGACGTGACATGTAACTGGCTAGCTAGTGAACTAACTAATTCTAGTCTTGTAGCTTATTGGCTAACCAGGTAATGCACTAGCCAGCTGTCAAATTCTATTTTCAGCCAGCTAGTTCCTTAGCTAGCTAGATACCTTATTTTATTTGCTTTGAGACCTATTAATTTACATTCAGTCATGTAGCAGATGCTCGTATCCAGAGTGACTTTAAAACTAAAGTTATCTCAAATACGCCCAAAGATAAAACAACATAAACAACAGCGACAGAAATTGAGGGGCTAAAGATATTTCCACTACATCCAAGATTCAAACATACCCCCTGGTTGTGGGTTACGAAGCTAATTTCTCTTAATTTCAATCTAGGCACTACTCTCAGGCCCTCTGTTGGTACTGGGGGTACTGACAGACATGGGGATTTGTCTGGAAAGAAAAGTGAGAACCCTGTTCCCACCAATGACGCTGTCACTCAGGTGAACCTGATGCCTGACGTACCTAACCATGCCATCCTCACGGTGGGTATTTTTTGATAAGAATCCGTTTCCCTCGTTGTATATCTATGATATGTGTGGAGGTCTTAGAATTATATGGTTCTATGTGTGCGACAGTTTTGTCTTGTCCAAATCTGAATCTTGTCTATAACTGAAACTGAGTTTTATAACTCAATTTAACTTATTATAACTTCCTTATTTAATGCCTCAAATGATTGATGTATTCCATCTAATATATGACAACTTGCTTTCATGACTGAATGATGCAACCATTTACAGGGTAATAGTATTTACGATAGACATAATTTTGAAAGTCCATTGAGGAATTGAGGAAGATTTTACACAGATTAGCAGGCTATTTTGTATTCTCACCTTCCATAAAAATGGATTCCTTCAAAGGAAGAAGCAAAGTTGGCTCTGTAGTTCAGTTTGAATCCTTCACCTTGTTATTCCTTTGCATCTCAACACCTTGTTCCTGCAGATCAACAACCTGCAGAAAGAAGTTGCTGCCCAGGTGGAGAAGAGGGATAAACTGCAGGCAGAGGTCCGCAGTTTAAAGAAGGAGACCGAGTCCCTTCAAACAGAGAACAAGGTGAGCTGAACTCACAAGTGCAGGGCCAGCCAATCTCACACAGCAAAGCCTATGAATCCCGTTTCTTAAGGCCACATAGAAAGTAAATAATCTCTTAGCAACCTGTTAATGTTGCCTGTCCTCTGCAGATCCTCAAGACTGAAATGGAGAGGCTGGAGACGGACCGTCAGGAGGTCATGGTAGATTTGAGGAGGAAGCACTCCAAAGAGCTTGCAGAGGTGGTTATTCGAGCATGGGGTATTTCCCGTATGGAAATACACTAATATTCTTTTGAGTGGGGTTGTGGTTGGTATAGGGCCCAACACTTTGAGGGTGCTGCATAAACCTTTTTATCGTTTCACCCTCAGTGGAAAACAAAATACATCCTTTTGTATGAAATATTTAAAATAAACCTTTCTGCCTGGACCTTTTTACTTTGGAGCAAGAACAGCTTTGACTCGGAAAAAGGTGAAAGTACTGTATCAACCAGCGCGGTGTAACACAGCCCCCATCTGAACTCTGAACTCCTTTCTGTCCTTCTGGTGTTCTCTCTACACCAGAGTCAAGACGTGTCCCTACACCTGCAGCATGAGCTGGAGGAGACGAGGTCGCTGTTGGAGAATATGGACAAAGACACGTGCAGACTCCGAAAGCAGTTCGAGATGATTCTCACGCAGGAGAGGACCTCTAAAATGCAGCTGAAGGGAGAGATGGGCACCCTGAGGAGACAGGTAAACATCGACCGCTCACCTGCACGTGACTGACTTCATTTTCCCAGAAGGCCTTCTGAGCTACTGACAGAGTAAGGAGATAGCATGTGGATACAGGTCGGTAGCATTTAGGATGGACACAGTTGAGGGTGTCCGTTGGGCTACACATAAACTAGCAGCTAAACAAATCAGTGTTATTGTTGTACAGTCCCAAAAGCATTGCAATGCATACTCACATTTAAACTGTTCTCTGTATTGCTGCTTTGCATTTTAGCAGCCCTGTGTTCCTTCACAAGGAGATCAAGGAAATCAAGAAGCCGGTCCCGCTCTTCCGATTAAATCATTCTTTCTCCGTTCATTGCAACCTCTTGTCGCTGTAGGTCAGAAGCCAGCAGAGGGCTGTTGAGACCCAAAGAAATGAGACGCAGAGGCTGCAGGAGGAGTTGCAGAAGAGCAACAGGGCTGCTGATTACCTGGAGAAGGAGAACCTCGATCTAAAAAGGAAGATCAAGGAAAGGGACCTGATCATTGAGGAGAAGGTGTGTCAGTGCTGGGCACAGTGCGACACAGTGCCTCCTCCGTAGATTAAAACACTGTCACGGTAGATTCCTGAATGATCACAGTCTGTGGGGTTTTTGTTCAGTGAAGTAATCAGGAAGTCAGCATAAGTTCATGTTACATTTACTTGATCAGTGTATCTCCAAAGGCTGTGTCATAAAGCTACCCATATCCTTTTTTAAAATCACAATGGGCAAAAATACATTTTCTGAAAGTGAACCCTTTTGGTATGTTGTATTTTTAGTGCCGTTGGTTCATGCATAACTCAACATGACAGTTTCAGTTTTCCCTGTCTCATTACGTTCAGACAAAGGACCTGAGCTACAACGAAACGCTCTTCGAAATGATGGAGAAGCTGATTGTTGATGCTGAGTCTCTGCGAACTGAGTACCAGGTGAGCTGAAATGACATGTTGGCTCCAGTTCATCTAATGCCAGAAACCCTTGTGAGAAAAATTGAACCATCTCTTTGCTGGCTGGACAATTTTGCCATTGACTTTGCCTTGCAGGTTCTTAAAGCTGAGAAGGAGAAACAGGAGCTGGATCATCAGGAGGCCATTGCAAACCTGATGAAGGATCATGCCAAAGAGCTGCAGCACTTAGGTACACACTCTAGCAAAGACACTCACCCACAGCTTCTCCACCCTGGTACTGTGACCGATCCATAGTAGGTGAAAGCTGTATGGAGTTGCCTGATGTCCTCACCCCTCCCCTCCTCCCTGTAGCCGAGACCACCAACCACCGCAGGCTGGTGCTGGAGGATGAAATGGAGAAGGAGATAAAGCTCAGGGAAGAGCAGCTGCAGCAGGAGTATGAGCAGCAGCAAAAGTATCTGGGGGAGATCGAGGAGCAGGCGCTTGGGCTGCTCTCCCTACGCTGTGAGGAGGAACTGCAGGAGAACCAGGCCGTGCTGACACAGGTGGGGCTCAGGGCACATACAGGCAGGCCAGGATGTGGAAGAGCTGTAGTGCAGCCACGCTGTCGTGCTGATTAAAAACTAATTGATCTCTTTACCAGAATAAGATTTTGCATAGTGTGGTATAGTGGTAAGGAGCAGGGCTTGTAACCGAAAGGTTGCCAGCTCGATTCCCTGCTCGGGCGCTCCTGTTGTACCTGTGGGCAGGGTACTTAACCCACAATGGACATGGGTAAATATCCAACTGTATAAATGGATTAAATTGTAGCCTATGTAAGTTGCTCTGGATAAGAGCGTCTGCTAAATGCCAATAATGTAATGTGTAGCATTGTTAATATTTTGCTCTTCCACATGACACACGTTCCTTCAAAGGAAGAACCAAAGATGATTCCGTATTAGAAACAGTCTAGCCCCACTTTTTCTCATCGCTCCTTTTCGTGCCGGCACTGTGTCCCTGCAGATCAGCCTCCTGCAGAAGGAGATTGCCAGGCAGGACAGGGTGATGGAGGAGCTGCAGGAGGAGCTGCAGGAGCAAGAGGCTGGCCTCCAGTCCCGGGAGAAGCACAGCGCGCCGCTGCAGGACAAGGCTGTGCAGGAGGAGGAGGTGCGTCACAACTTAACACAGTGGGAAGCGGCACTTCCTATATCGACACAAACACTGCATGATGGAGTGCTCCCTGCGTTGCCCGCCAGATTCGGCCTCCTGTAGGGAAGCAAAGCTCCTGGAAAGCTACAGCAGGAAGAGTGCAGAGGAAAGTAGTTTGCAGAATGTAGTTAAATAGTTTACATTAGTAATTAATTACATTACATTAGTAATTATGTCATATTAAATTAATATTACATATTAAATATTAAGCCCCAGCAGGGTGATGCAGGGGAGATTCTGCTCACACGTGTCCTCAGTCTGTCTGGCCCAAAAGTCTATATATAAGACTTATTTTGGTAATGCACAGCCAGGACAAGAGGGCAAAATCACAAGGGACTGATTTGTTAATCAAGCGTAGCATGTATAATAGCGATAACTTAGCGCTGTCGTCAGCTGATATTCCCTGGAGGCCTAACCAGTCATGCTCAGGTATCTACATGTCTTTTCCTTGTGTTTTCAAGCAGTGCTTTTTGGGCAGCATGTAATGTGGTTTTGTTGTTCGCAGGGATGGGCTAAAAAGCCTAAGGCCTGCCGTTGCCCAAAGGACCAGGGCTCTCCGAACAGCAGCGGAACCAGGTCTTCTTCAGGGCCAAGTATCAGGGAAAAAGAGCTGTACGAGCAGCAGCTGAAGGCTCTCCTGGAGTCCAGGGACTTCAGAAAGCGCCTCCAGGGCATCGAGCAGCTGGTCACGGATTCGGACCAGAGACCGAACATGGTCCTGGCCTGCAAATTCCCAGTGAGTCTGTTCAGTAGTGCGGTGTAGGGGTTACAGCTCTGCACTCAGTGACAAGAGGAATGTGGGTCTGAAAGGGTAGCCACCACTCTCTCATGGCTAACAATCCTGTGGTTTCAAAACTGAATTGTTAGTAAAGTTCGAATGGAGCCGATCTAAGACTCGCTTGTTAATACTAAGGGCTTCAGTAAATAGTGATTGGATCTAGCCGTGTGTGTTGTTATCAGGCGCAGTGCTCTCCTCGTTTCATTTCCTTTCACTTTCCTTTCCTTTCCCTTCCCTTTGGCAAGGTGTTTGACGCGTTGGCAGCAAGGCTTGGGGAGCTGAATAAGAAAGTCACTCTGTGTGCGCTGGAGGCTGTCCGAAAAATCACCCCCAGGCTGAAACACAGCATGGGGGAGGTGGTTAACGTCCTGCTCCCCAGCATTGTGGACAACCACCTTAACACGAAAAATGAGGCTATCTACAACGCTGCCGTCGGCGCGCTCAACGCCTTCGTCAACAATATCGGTGAGGTTCATTGCATGGCTAAAATCCCCTGAGGTCCACATTGGTGCCCTGGGGAGGCTTCCAAATCTGTGATGGCAGCAGGCTGTGACGAGGTGTCTCTGTTTTCTCTGTTCTTGCAGACAACGCCCTGCTTGTAGACATGTTCTGCAGCAGGGCCCAACACCTTACTGGAAGGGCCAAAGGAGTACTCATTGAGAAGGTGGCAGGTATGGTCCTTTCAGCTAATACACACGCACACACTCACACACACACACACACACGCACACACACACACACACACACACACACACACACACACACACACACATTAAATTATATGATATATATAATATATGACTTTTCTCCTACATACAGTATATAAAATGTATCTTGAGTGGCATTTTTGACTGAAGGCTGGTCCTGTGTTTGGTCTGTCTTTCAGTGATGGTTCCCGAGCTGTACCCTAGGAAGCCCCGAACAGTAGAGAGGAAAATTCTGCCTCTCTTGTGGCCTCTGTTGGACTCTGTCTGCCATAAGGAGGCTGCTGAGAGCCTGTTCCGGGCGCTGCATTCTCAGATGGGGCCCAAACTGAGGGACTGTGCCACCTCTCAGTCCATCCATGTCGATCGGAAACTGGACATGATGTTCAGGGCCTTGTCATAAGATTACACAAGCATGAAAATTCAAAAATAATTAAAGTTGAAAGCAATCAATGTCCATATCATTGTCAAAATATCAAATATTAATATCTATTTAAAACACAGAGTTGAGGATATGTGGTGTGCTGACCTCCCTCTAGCTTTCTGTCAAATTCAACTTTAGCTTTTATTTAGCGTGACTTAACAAAATACAATTAAAGAAAAAAAAAACACAAAATATGATACAATAACATTATCAATAACAATATTGTTGGATTTATATTTTATTACATCACAATGTCTTTAGGATATTAAATCCAATAATGTTTTAAAAGGATATGTATAATTAATAATTGTATTGTGAAATATAATTATAAAATAGGTATCATTGTGTTTTTCTAATGGTGAATGCATATTTGAAGGGTAGAAACATGCTCGTATGTAGCCAGCTACATGCATGACCTTTCCACCGTAAGAAAACCTACTCTGATTGGCTTTTCATCGACGGCTAATTTGTCCAATCAGCGACGTCGACACTGGGATGCCGAGACCGAGGCATTGATTGTGAGGAAAAAAATAATTTGATCGGACGGTAGCTAAAGAAATAGCCAGTTAACTAAGCACATTTTACGTAGCTACGCATTTAAGAGTAATCTGGACGATCTAGGGGGCTAGCACGCCGCATCCAGAGAGCTGTTATCTCTTCTCTTTTTCATGTGATCTCGCTTTTATGTTCTGCTACACATTGCTCATCTGAAGAGGGATCTCCGAGGTATGTTGGCTATTCCAGGGTGTTTCCCAAAAGGTTATGATGAAAGCAGCAGTGTGACAAAACAAGGATGTCGTGGATGCTAGTCTGCTAGCCAGTTTTTAGCCATTTATCCTGCTAAATTAGCAGTAGAGGATAATGTAAGTAATGTCAGATAACTAGCTAGGTTGCTTTATTGTGGACGGAGAGTTAGAAGACAAAAGCCGGAACATTCCAATCTGAACTAGCTATGATTTAGCCAGCTAGCCAGTCAGCTAGCTAAGCATGTACTCTCACGCTAGGTAGCTATGAAAGGCCGTATAACTAAGGTTGTGGAGCTGTCATTTACGCCGAAGTTGGCTAGCTAGATGCACATGGCGAGTTAATGAAACTCGTTGTCAGCCTTCCAGATTGTTGTGTCGTTATCTGTGGCTAGCTGGCCAGCTGATATTAGTTGTTAAGATTAAACTGTAGCTAGCTTGCTATCTGACAGTCGTCCTAATGGTTCCGCTTATAACAGAGGATCACAAGGTAGCTGTCTGGCTTCCCAAGGCCCTACCATACTTATTTAGTACTTAGCTTACAGTTTTGAAAGATAGAGTCTTGCACTCAAGACTTATAGCTGAGAAACTGTCTGGTTAACGTTAGCTGGATAGACGGCAAGTTAAAGCAAGGGTCCCACCCAAGCTGTTGCACGGCTGTCGTGGTTGGGATCGTTAGCCGTCATCTTTGATTCGCGATAGTTTTACCAGTGTACTAGGAGCGATCGATCGCCTTTGCGTTACATGCGTACTGTCGTGCTTGGCAGTCATTTCCCATTTGAAATACAAAACGTTGTTAAAAATGACATCTGGGAAGACCGTGTGAAATGTCGACACCGAAACAGTTGTTACATAACTCAGCTGGCAGGCTAGCGAGCTTGACATGCCTACAAAGTTTGTAGTCCGTGCACTGAAAAACGAAAAGCAGGCTGATTTTAAAACGCAGCTATGAAATATCAGGCAAGACGTGACGCACTCTTACGGGTATCCGGTGTTCATTCATTTGATTTAATGCACTGATCTGCAGAGTTTCATTCAGACGGTGTATAATTTCATGGTTACAAGTGTTAAGGTAGAAAGTTGCTTCTAAACAACTAAATGGAAAAATTAGCGCGAAGTCAACGATGTCATCGTCAAAGGACCATAACTAACGTTTTTTAAAAATAATACCCAGTTAATGACATCGGCTGACACATTACAGTGTCAGCCGTTTTATTGATCACTCTATTTTTAAGTTTGAATGTGAAATTTAAATGTGAAATCAGTTTATTTTCTACGTAGTGTTAGCGGAGGTAAATAAATGTTTTGCAAAACATAAACACAGCCCAATTGCGGTGTTATTTTTCTGTTGACAGAGATTTCCTGAACATTCCTTACTGAAGAGTACTCCTATGTTTGTGTACACTAAAAACATTTTTGGACCCATATATATGTATTTTTACTTTTCCGTAGTGACTTTGGGGGGGTCACATTTGAAGTTCTGCAGGGCCATTTGAGGCCCTAGGCTTGGGGGTTAACCACCCCCTGCCCTTGAACTACAAGGTTAAAGCTTGTATATTTTTAAAAGTAGGGCTTTGCTTGTCATGTGAAATGTAAAAAATAGCCAATCCTCACTAATCCTTGCAGATCTTTTAATTAGGGGGAAACTGCAGATATTGTAGGGCTGTTTTTCTGGTGCTAATGACCCATGCCAGTAAAAAAAAAAGAGCCTCCTCCACGGTTCCAGTTTCTGGTCTCACTTTGTTTTTTCGGTCACACAGTGGAAGTGGGCTGTTTGGATGTACATGGCACACTGAGTGACCGCATGATGACCGCAGAGCCGGATGCGTTGGCTGTGGTTAACCAGCTGCGGGACCTGGCCGCCGACCCGCTCAACCGGCGAGCAATAGTGGAGGACCAGGGCTGTCTGCCCGGACTCATTCTGTTCCTGGACCACCCCAACCCCCAGGTGGTCTACTCCGCACTGCTGGTAAGCCCTATTCCCTCAACTGCAGCGGTCACAATCAAGGCTACATGGAGTTATTTCAAAGATCTTATTAATACAAGGGGCTCAGCCATGCACTTCTATTAATTATTACATTTGTTATAATAACCTTCTCCTTTATAAGTTTGTCTGAGCCCACAATTTTGTCTTAAATCTTTTCTGGGGACGCAGTGGCCCTGTGTCCCCAGTGACAAAATAATAATAATAATAATAAAAAAAACAATGACAGCCATCATGATAACACATGTATTATCTGATAGTACTGTGTCCTCAAACAGACCTTGCTCTCAGCTGAAAACTGTCTCATTGTGGAACTGTACACATCCTGTCCCCGTACTGTCGCTGTACTTACTGTATGCACTTTTGTAAGTCGCTTTGGATAAAAGCGTCTGCTAAATAAATAAATGTAAATGTAAATGTATTTTAGCTGTATGCTGGTTTTTAAATTTTGAATGATGTGGTTTTGTTTCAAAGAGACAAATTAACATGCTAAGCTTACACTGCTTTATACTGTAGGTGCTGTGCATTGCTATGGCGTAGGGTGAGCTGTTTAATATTTAGACATTGGATCTGATGTTATATTTTCTTTCATGCAATTAAAAAAGAAGATTCCCTGTTAAAGCTCACACCCTAAAGAGCAGATTAAATAGTGGGACACCATGTTGTTTGTTTGGTGCAAAATCACGGGTAATTAGGTCTTTAGCAAAACATCTGTTCCCGCTCAGTGTCTTCTGTAAAGAGGGAAACCCTGTTTCTGCACATGGTGTGGAAGCGTGCTGTGCCAATCTGCAGTGTTTATTTACTCAGCCTCTTCCACATAGATTTTAACTTAAAAGCAGTTAACCTGAACCTCCAGACCTGCTTTGTGCTGCCACGGAAACCAGAACTCACTTTGATTATGCTGCCACGGAAACCAGAACTCACCGTGATTTCCAATAAGCTGTGTCTTCTCTGTGGACGGTTCCAAGAAACCCGGTGTTGTCAGAGAACAAAAGCGCAAACGCACGCTCACACACACACACACACACACACACACACACACACACACACACACGTGTGCACAAACACACACATTGGATGAGTGAGTTCTGCATTGTCACGGTGAAGTGTGAAAGCAAGCCTCAGTGCCACAGGTGTGTTGGTGCCACGCCCACGGAGCCCGTGTGAGATGTGGCTGGTGGGCGCGGCCGGCCTGTTCTGCAGCGGCGTGTTGCCCGTGTGTGTGAGCGTGACTGTGCCCCTGAGGCGTGCCTGTGTCGCCCCACAGGCGGTGCGTTACCTGGCAGAATGCCGTGCCAACAGGGAGAAGATGAGAGGAGAGCTGGGGATGATGCTGAGTCTGCAGAACGTCATGCAGAAGTAAGTCCCTGCGGCAGGACGCAGCCCAAACCGGGCCGGGTCTGGCAAAGCCTGGGGTTTCACATGCCGAACCTGCAAACGCTCGTGCCCACAGTCCCATTTCCTGACCGGTGTGCCACATGCTGCCAAACCCCAAGCCCCCTGCATTTGGAAACCAAGGGTGGAGGTTGCCTCAGTATGTCTTTTGCATTAGCGGGGATCGTATTATGTGGTGTGCCAGACACCAGGCTGAAATGTGTTTTTTCCTATAGAATGTGGAACGGTGGTCTTGTCTGTCATGTTTATTTGTTTTCAAGAACACACATTCTTAAATACAGTAGCGGTTCTGGAATGCAGCATTCCGGAATGTGTTAGGCATTTGCCCAAAGTTCCAGTGGTTCCGTCTCACTATTACGAGTCATGGGAGCACAGGAGAGGTCATTTATAAGTGAAGTCTGTGTGTTTGTATGTGTTCTGGTCTCTAAGCAGGACTTGTGTACACTTTCCTTACAGCATGCTGAACATTGAGAACTGATACTTGACCCTGTTTTTCCTCCCCTAGCGTGTTTTGCACAGGAGTTGTTTACCTCCCATTGGCCGTAATTGATTTGGCTGCGTGCTTATTTCAATGTAAATCAGCTGAACATTGGGATCAGGTGGGGGGTTTGGATTTGTTTAGGGGCCTGCAGCCCCCGGGAGTTGAAGCAGAGAGTGTAATTGGCTCAAAGCCTTTCTGAGGCGGCTGAAACTTGCCTGTCTGGAGCCTCCTGGGGTTGTTACAGTGAGAGAGTGACAGCTCGTGTTTGTGGCCCGCGAGCGCATTGCAGGACCCCTGGTGGCTGTGCGGGTCTCACAGCGATGTGGCCACAGGCCCGCTGCGTGCTCTCCGGCACAGAGACCACGCGCAGCTCAGAGGAACGAGGAAGCTCATTTTCCAGGGCGTTCTTTCCACCTCTGTTCAGAGTGTGTCATTTCTGCTGTTGTGTCATTTATGCCGTTGTTTCCTACTCCGGGTACACTCTTTATAGTTTCATCTTTTTTGTGCAGACCTATTTTCAGGTTGCCTGTTGTGTACAGTAGTAGGCTCTTCTTGCTGCGACAGCCCTTGTAGTCCCTCAAGACGCATGCAATCCCCTGGTAACCTCGTGCACGGCTAGCGGCTGTTTTTCACACTTTAAGTCACACTGCGCACTACAGCGGAGCGAGTGTTCACTGGAAGACTAATAGCGTTGATGAGTTATTTTATGCAAGAGATCTGTGGCCATATTTTGTGAATACTGAGAAAGAAGTGAAGTTTTTTCTTCATTTCTTTCTCGGTGATAAACAACCATTTGAATGCTGACCCGAGTACTTTGCTAGTTACCTCACGGTGAGATTCTTAACTGGTCGACTTAGTCTCATTCCTGTTTTGGGGTCGCCTCCTTAATTAACAGGCTCATATCCCGAAACAGATTTTTAGAAAAGTAGAAAGTGGAAAAACAGGGGGGGGGGCGTTTTGTGGCAGCGGACACATTTGAGAGCAGAGTTATAACCATGTGAATGGTCCGCAGACAGCACATGCTGGTTTGTTTGGGTGTGTTTACAATGGGAAGGCTAGGCGGTCATTGGCTTGTCATTGACTGTGTTTTCCATTGCACAATCAGGGCCCCCTGGCTATAAAGACAATGCCCTTTTGCCTGTGCTCTGCAAAATGTAGGAGCACTGAGGTTTCCAGGCTGCCTTTCTGAAATGGTCTAAAACCTGCCCTCATATCAAAGCATGTTTCTCTGTCAGTCTGGCTGTATTCAGTAATACTCACTGACTGCAGGGCTCCTCAGCGGTGAAGGAGCTGGGTTTGTGGCTTGAGGGTTGCAGTTTTAGTTCCTAGGTAGGGCACTGCTGTTGGTATCTTTAAGCAGAACACATAATGTGATGTTATTATTCAATAAATATCCAGCTGCATAAATGGGTAATCTGCAAAAGTGGTAAAAAAAGCTGTGTAAGTGCCTCTGGGTAAGGGTGTATGCTAAGCACATTGATTGCATCATGTATGTCTTGTCCAATAAAAACATTATCTGAGGAAGGTGTGGTTTATACAAAGCCACTCGGGAGTGTGCAGAGTGCATGGTCGGCCGGTGACGTGCGATGCTGTCGCGCTTCCAGGACGACGACCCCCGGCGAGACGAAGCTGCTGGCCTCGGAGATCTACGAGCTCCTGCAGGCGTCCAGCGGCGGGGGGGACGAGCAGGCCGAGGGCGCCACCTCCTGCAGGCGCAAGGCGCAGTTCTTCCTGGGCTCCACCAACAAGCGTGCCAAAACTGTGGTGCTCCACATCGACGGCCTCGACGACTCGGTGGGTGGCGCACGGCTGAACACCCCCCCAACCCCCCCAACCACCGTCCCAGCCACGTCACACGGACGCATTCCCGTCAGGACGTGTCACATTCTGCTGCTTAGTCATAGTGAGGGCACACGAGTGCGTCTGATGGTCACGCGGTCAACAGCGCTCAGAGAAAAACGCAGACCGCGCTGGAAACACGTCACACTGTCAAAAGCGCTACAGTAAATTTAAATCAGCGCAGTAATGAGTACATCAGCAAGGTAAAGGTTTCAGTTGTAGGGAAAGCCCTGCCGCTCTGGTGTGCCTGAACCACTTCCTGACCTGCTCTACTTCTCCTGTTTGCGTAACTGTTATACCCTCACGCATGGCTATCTACTGAGATAATCACCTTTTCATCTGACATGAAATCCCAGCCTCTGTGGTGTGTGTATTGTGGGTCAGTGTTAAAGCACCAGGCTAATAAGGCTAATGTGGCAATGAAGCAAGACGGCGTCAGGTCTCTGATCTTACTGAACCAATGCGGTCCAAGGAAACCTGGTCATGTGGAACGCAGCTACCGTGAGGGGAGTCTTACAGTGCACAGAGTTAAAGCTGATTCGGAGGTCATGGTTTGAACGAAGCGTGTGTTTTTTCTCTCTGTGTATGTATTGCTGTGTGTACGTGTGTTTTTGTGTGTGTGTGTGCGTGTATGCGCATCTGTGTGTGTGCGCGCGCGTGTGTGTGTGTGCTTGTATGTGTGTGTGTGTGTGCGCGTGTGTGCTCGCATGTATGTGTGTGCTTGTATGCGTGTGTGCGTGTGTGTGTGTGTGCGTGTGTGTGTGTGTGCGTGCGTGTGTGTGTGTGTGTGTATGCACATGTATGTGTGTGCTTGTATGCGTGCGTGCGTGTGTGTGCGTGCGTGTGTGCGTGTGCGTGTCTGTGTGTGTATGCAGAGTCGGCGGAGTCTGTGTGAGGAGGCACTGCTGAAGATCAAGGGCGTGATCAGCTTCACCTTCCAGATGGCCGTGAAGCGCTGCATCGTGCGGATCCGCTCGGACCTCAAAGCCGAGGTGAGCCCCGCACCAGAGCGGCCACGCCCTGCCCTGCTGTCTCACAACACAGACTGTGCCGTGTTCAGTTTCGCATCATCCTTCTCGTTACTGAGAGTTTAATGCAGCAAAGTTGTGGCCGTAATGCACTCATGTCTGTAAAACAGTAACGTAGGTCCTTGACTCCTCTGCAGTGCAGCATCGTGGGTTACTGTTTCTTTAAGACATTAATGCAGATCGTAAGTGACACTTTTCTCTCTGTCATAATAATGTGTGACTCTTCGCAGTAGTGTGACTCATAGTAATCAGTGACTCTTACCCACTGTAGTGGTGTACATCAGTGACTCTTATCCAGTATAAAGGTGTGTATCAGTGATTTATGCCCAATATAACAATGTATATCAGTGGATTCCCTCTGATATAGTAATAGCTCAGTGGTCAGAATGGGCAGCCCTGGGGCAGTTGTTGGGCTGCGGTGCATTCTGGGTACTCCGGCAGGGCTGTTGGAGTGACACGGGGTCTGTCGCACTCTCTCCACAGGCTCTGGGGTCGGCCATCGCCTCCACCAAAGTCATGAAAGCTCAGCAGGTGGTCAAGAGCGAGAATGGAGAGGAGGTGAGTCCAGCTTTGTGAGGTCACTTCCTTCTTAATGGGCCCACTTCCTGTCTTGCGAGGCTGAGGTGAAGGAAGCCTCTTATCCCACAATCCTGCTGTCCCACAATCCTGCTATGCCATTATTCTATAGCTTCTCCCTGTAGTTCTGCTTGTCCCCAGCAGGTGGCACTCTCAGTAATCGACAGATAGAAATGCACATTCAGTCCATGGTCATACAGACCTGTATTTCCCCCTGTACCATGTGACACCACAGAAGATACAGTTTCCACAAACAACCACACCATACCATGAGAGGCGGCAGTGTAGTGGTTAAATGGTTCATGTTACATTATTGTCATTTAGTAAACGCTCATCCAGAACGACTTACATGTGTTATAATTTTTGTCCATGTTATTTGTTTATACAGCTGGATATTTACTGAGCAGTGCCCTAGCAGGGAATCAAACCAGCAACCTTTTGGATAACATGTGAAAAATGTAACCTATATAAGTTGCTCTGGATAAGAGCGTCTGCTAAATGACAATAATGCAATGTCATCGATACAACATACTGTTGCCAGTTTGATTCTCCACTGGGGCACTGCTGTTGTACCCTTGGGCCTCAGTCCAGATGTATAAATGGGTAACGTGTAAAAGCTGTAACCTATGTAAGTCACTCTGGATAAATGACAATAATGCTAAATGCCAATAATGTAGCATAATGTCAATCAGAGTGATGGGGTTGTGTTCTCGGGACCAGGTGCTGATCCCGTTCCAGGAGGACGGTCCGGTGGAGATGGAGCAGAACACGGACTTGCCGGACTACCTGCCGGAGGAGGAGAGCCCGTCTCAGGAGCCGGACAAGGCGGTGTCGCGCGTGGGCTCCTCCCAGGACGGCGCGGGCTGGCTCAGCACCGCCGCAAACTTTCTGTCCCGCTCCTTCTACTGGTGACCCGCCGGGGCTGCCGGGCCACCGGGCGACACACTCCCCCCGCCCCCCCGCCCCCCCCACTGTACTGCGTCAGGCTGCCTGTCTGTGGGGTGCAGGACTGCCGAGAGCAACCGCAATAAACGACCAAAAGAGCTAGAACAACCGCAACGGGCAGCGTGCACCTGTATCATACACACACACACGTGTACACAAACACACGTCCGTACACGCGTGCATGCACACACACAAACACACATCTGTGCACGCAGGCATGCAACCTCGCACACACTTGTCCTTGCATATGCACGCAAACATGCGTGCACACCTCCACATACATGCACACATGCATGCATGCAGACATTTCCTTACATACACAAACTCTCTCAAACACACACACACACTCTCTCTCACACACACACACACACACACACACACACACACACACACACACACACACACACGTTTGTCCTCACCTCACAGAGCTGAAGCCATTCACTGATGAGCGCTGGGCTTAGAACTGGTTTCTCACTGTCTTTCTTCGGGAGGGAGATGGCTTGCGTAAGGTGTGCATTCCTCTTTCTGGTGATGAAACGGGTCCACATTTCTTAAAAAAAACTAAACCAAAAGGTCTGCTGACACAAAGCTTTACTGCGTGGGTTACCAGCGGACACTCTTTCCAGTAACCACTCCTCAGACTGGGCCCAGCGAGGGAGCTCGAGACAGAGCGGGACTGCAGCGGATCTTCAGAGAGC
This sequence comes from Megalops cyprinoides, assembly GCF_013368585.1. Taxonomy (NCBI): domain Eukaryota; kingdom Metazoa; phylum Chordata; class Actinopteri; order Elopiformes; family Megalopidae; genus Megalops; species Megalops cyprinoides. The sequence goes on from NC_050606.1 coordinate 3,777,542, forward strand.
CGTCTCCGGTCCCCTCCTCGCTCCATCGGAAAGCTTCTTTTGATTCAAACGCGGAAAGGATTCAGCTTGCTCTCATTTTTCTCGATGCTTTTTTTCCGTTTTCTCTCAGCATGCTGTAACGTGCGTTGCTTTCACGTCGCCTTCTTTGTGGGTCACAGCGTTAGCCCTCTGCTGCGTGTGCCTTTGCTCCCGAATCACTGCTCACGTCCTCCTCGTGGTCCCCCTTTCCCGTGGAAGCTCGTCCCACCCCGAACCGACAAGATCATACGCTGTCAGAATTCTCAAAAACACTCACCGTGACCAGATAAAGAGTCTAAAAAACAATGTCACCGTACCATGGCTGATGTCATGGGTTTCATGGGATGGGTTTTGGCTAGCTGCCGATACACATCGACAGCTGAAGCCGCCACTGGCTGTTCTTCCGAATCCAGTGTCCCTCTCGGTGGATGGGCCGCCGCTTGGATTTCCTGCACAGTGATCGGAGAGGTGGGAGATTCTTCTTGAGCAGTTCGGGAGAGTAAAGGCCAAGCAGAGAGGTAGCTGGAGTGAGTAACCGCGGAAGAGGGCGATAGCGGTAGGGAATAAGAGCCGAGGAGATATATCACAGCCTTGAGTAGCACTGTGCTTTTCCCCCCTCGTCTGCTGCTACACAGCACATAGATGCTATGTCTCTTTTATGCTTGGTTTTGCAGATTTCATCATCTCCATGCGTTCCACAGGTCAATAATGCTCTGAAGACTCTACAAAACCTTGTATTTAAGACTTACGGAGTGACATTTATCGATACATTATTTAATCGTGTTCAAACTATTTTGTTGTTTTTTTTTTTTTTTTCTTCTGATATGAAATATGGCCATCTTGTTTTTTTTTCTCAAGAAGTTTCCGATCTGATTTTCTTCTGTCTGTGAAATGTTCTTAAACGTCTTAAAAAAAAAAAAAAAAAAAAAGCTTGATTCGTGAAGAGAAGTCTCAGAACTTGCCAAATGAGTGTTTTGGTGTTTTGTTGTGTTTTGAAAACACCTAAAAATGAAACAGATCTCCAGTTTGGAAAGCCTCGTACATTCACAGAGCCAGCAGTGTCCTTAAAACGACACCCGTCAAACGATCACAGACAGGTGCGACTTGTCATGAGTGTCCTTTTAAAACCAGGTGTTGTTCAAATGTTAATGGTGCCTGTTCTAAATTTGTCACTTGGTGTACTCAGTTCTCACTCAGCGTCTTAGAAGGGTTATGTGATGTTGTGGGAAGATTGTACAGGAGTATTGCGTGTTAGAGTTGGATCACCAGGCTGATTTAGTGCTGCTTTTTGGAAGAAAAACAGGGGTGGCTGATAACGAGCAAATTGGGGAGGTTGAGTTGTGCCCTCTAGACTGATGCTTACCCTGAATCTGAATTTAATAACTGACAAGCACTCAGGTTTAATAAAGGATCACCCATGAGTAGCTGGTTTATGTTTACATAAATGTCTCAGGCAGTAGTATTACAGTACCTTTGCTTCACGTTAATTAAATTTATAACGGATAGATCGGGCCACCTCAACCAATTTTGATCAAAGAGGTAGAGGAAGAGAGGAGGAGTTTCTTTTTTAACCGTTTCACCTTAAAACCTTTTTTGTATTTCACTAATAAAATCATTTCATATGATGTGCTCAAAGGTAACACTCCCATTAGGTAAGGTAGAGTAAGTACAATAGCTGCTTAGGAGAGATCCTTGTTTAAAATGACATGCTTGTTAAGTTGTGCAAAACAGACTCAAAACCAGGTTCAGGATGATCATCAAATTAGGGGTGTCATTCCCCCCCATTTGCAGTGTACTGTTTGCCCCTGGATGAGAACATTGGAGGGGCAGAAGTGTTGGTGCGGGACTGTTGAGTGTAAAAATACTTGTCAGGAGTAGAGACACGACACAAGAGCATGTAAGGATGTCCTGATAACTATAAATATATACATAGAATTGTAAATTCACTTGTCTTTTTTTTTCCATGTTTCACAAAGTATGGATCATCTTTTCCCTCACCCTGAAAGCTTCCCCTGTGAGACGATCTCATTGTGCAATGTCATTCCTGAACACTCCATGTTCTGCTTCCTGTTTAAAGGCACCTAGGGTGGACGGTTTACGAGCAAAGTCAAACCCAGGGAAAATGTTCAGCTGGCCATACCGGGAAATCGTACGCCAGTCTTGTGAGGGCTGTTCTGTTATGCTTGCTACGTTCTTGTTATGTCTAACTTTAACACTTTTCCTGGTGTCTGTTTTTGAATACTCATTGGTCGTTTCCACAGAACAAAATTAATTTCAGGACCAGAGTACATTTAAGTGTGTGATACCATTGTCTCATTTTTATACCGGGAATCCTAGGTGCCATTTATATTGGCTTGAGAGCATTAAAATATTCAGTGTGTGAAGTGTAAACTGCAGGTTTAGTTATTTACACTAATATCCTGAGCTAAACCTTAGTATGTAGCACATGTACTAACCAACGGAACCGTGTGATAGTTCCTCGCATATTTGGGAAAGGATCAACATGTTCATTCCACATTGACATTTGAAGTGACACCCACACTCCTTTTTCTTTTTTTTTTTGCAACACGCACAAGCTTTTGACTTCTTAAACTGTTTTTAGTTAAACGACTGTAAGGTCAACCTTAAATTGTTTTTTTTTTTTTCTTTTTTTTCTCCCCTCTTCTCCACTTGTACGTTGCTCTATTTTGTGATATGTACAGAATCCATATTTACAGAGGTTTTTTTATTAATCACTTTCAATTTCATCATATCTCTGTGTCACTGATACTGTCTGTGCTTTGAACTGTTAGTGTGTCTGTATATGTGTATGCATATATATTTTTATGTTCACCCTAAAGGTATACAAGAAACAAACAAGAAATAACAAAGAGCTGTAACTGATTTTATGGCTGTTTTTGTTCCACCTAGTGGTGAAGCGTGGTACTGCTGTTACTGTAGGGGAGGTCATATACTCAGTTACCGTTTGTAGAGCTGCTACCCCCAGTAGTAGTAACCTGAGTGTCCCCTGAATTTGGGAAATGCTTGAGTAAAAGGTTTCACGTCTGTCCAGCTTTACCTCTCCGGTGTGTGTGCTATTGTACAGTATGTCAAGTGTTAAAAGTCTGAAAATTGTTACATTTCCCATTGACAGAATACCTGCAAAGAACATTGAATAATAAAATGTAAATCGAATGTGTGCATTTAATTTTCATTGGCGCGAGGTTGTGACCTCACCTGTGCGTCTGCCTGTCCTTGTGAACACAATGACTTGAGAGTTAGTACCTGTTTCCTAAAAAGATATGGATGGATGTTGGCGAAACTTTGATGAAATTCTGATCTTTTGGACATGGAAGAGATGATTTGATTTTATGGGTCCTACATCAGTTAATTCAGATGTTTATCAACTGCTAGTCTTGTGTTTATTTACATGTTGCACAGGTAATTTTTAAAGTTAATTTGCTAACTACCCTGGAATTGGTCCGACCACCAGATCGTCTCTGAACTGCAGAGCCAGCTGTCTGATGAATATGGAGCATATTTGGTGAAGTTTTAGGGCCCGATTTTAGTTGAAGTAACAAATAAAAAAAACTCAGCACTGCTCTCATTTCTTCCATACTGTGCTGATGTCAAATCACCAGAGTTGACTGCAATGCTGACGACACTACTTTTTGGAGGTCAGGCCCTTGATGTAGCTGTCTGTTTACATGTTACATCCACCCACTGTATGGGAGGCTTGTCTAGACCATATCCTGGCTGTGGAAAGATTACTATTCTTTTGCAATGGTGGTGTCACACTTCTGTGTAGTATACACAGGAGATGAATTCAAGATTTTATGTTTCTCTGATGCAATGGAAGATTTCTGTTAATGTATCTAACAGAAGTAACCAATAAAGTCCATGCAGTTACACAAGTACTAGTTATCACCTTGTGGTCAGCTTAGTTATACTCTCTTGCATTTAGAAAAGTTCACTAGCCAATGCACTAGGCCTTCCCTAGGTTCCTGAAACTGAGGAATCAGAACTATTCCACCAGCAGAGGGAGACAGAGTAAACCTTAACAGGATTAGTGAGACCAGTTGTATCTTTTCACTACAAGCAAGCAGCTTCAGACCTAGGTTCACTTTGACTCGACAAAGAAAGGCAGGCTAGAGGGGGAAAAAAAAGAACAAGCAGTGTATTAGCCTTTTCGCCTCCACTGTCAGGAGTGCCAAAGCTGGTCTGATGAATGAGTTTATCTTTGGGAGCAAGGTTCCTCACTGGAAGAGCGGTGATTGAAATGAAAACAAGGTTGGTCATGCTGCTGACACTAAAAACCTAAAAACAATCAACTGCTTTTATATGCATATCAGATAAGTGCATATTCCATTTTACAGCACAGTTTGTGGCTGGTTCCACCAGTCCTGTTGTCTCTACCTGGATCTGTTTATACCCTGGTTAAGTGCAAAATGTCATACCCATTTGCAAATGTCAGGAGGCTTCCTTAAAGGAGAAGGAGCTGATATTGTGGTCATTGCTTTGATGTGCACCATTATTGCTGATGACACAATGAAGTGGCCTGGAGACGTACCCTCTTAATGCACACTGCAGGAATCACAGGGAAGGCAGGATAGGATAACGGCCTTAGTAACGTCTCACCATGGAGACGCCGTGGAGCTCTCGAGGGGCCGTGGCACGCCCACCATCAGCAATCACTGACATACAGAGAAATGAAAAGCCCCCGAGGCGAGAATAATTCATGGAACGCATATCTGTCACTCTGAACTGCGGGCGAACGGCTGCACGAGAGGCACCAGAATCGTCATCACGCTGAAGTTCTACCGCATGACCAGGGGAGGCGCTAATTCACTCACGGAGTGCGGGACTCACTGGATTAAAAGGTCGGGGAATGGCTCGGTTGGGAGGGGGGCCCCCTGTCCTCTCCTCCCAGGTGATTTAAGACTGGGATATGTCAGCACTGGGATATGTGCTGCGTTCACCCCAAAGCGACCACATCAACAGCCACCTAGCCCCTGTTACATGTCACTTACAGGGGCTAATGTTTTTTGACATTTTAATGGAATGAGTGAGATTGTGAGGGAGCGACTTTGCTTAACAGACTGTATCACTAGCGAAATTACGATGGAATGTTGAAATTTTTATTGTTATTTAGCAGATGCTCTTATCCAGAGCGATTTACATAGATTACAGCTTTAGGCCTACGTGTTATCCATGTATACAAGCTGGATATTTACATAGGCAGTTCTGGGTTTGCCCAAAGATACAGCGGTAACCCCAGCTGGGAATCGAACCAGTAACTTTTGTAACGAGCTTGTTTCTTACCACTGTACCACACTGCCGAGAAGTTAAATGCTATTTGTTTGGGTTTGATGGGGGTGGCCGGTATTCCCCCATGTACAGTGGATGAGAGTACGGTAAAATGGAGTATTTATTTATAGCGTACCGCTCCTCCTCCCTCCCAACTGCTCTCCATCTCGTGGTCTTTTCGGTTCCTTTTCCTGGTATTTCGCGTGTCTGTTGCTCTTGCAATTGGGGCTGTCCTCCCCTGCGAGCGACGCAGTCATTACAGCTTTGATTTAATCACGGGGTGCGGGTTGAATCAGCGGGGGTGCGATATTTCCTGGCCGTTAGCTCCCTCGTTAATCTTGCTAATCGCGCCCGGAGAGCTCCACATCGCCGGTGTGCGGGTCTGGTTTCCTGACCCCAGGGCCTCTGTCCCCTGCCCCACATTAACTGCCTTTGAGGGTGGCTGTTTGCGACGTGTTTCTGTTTGCGCTATTTGAATACTGCTCTGTGTGCTACAGTGCGCTCTAAATCACCCACCGCAACGCCGACTGCCTGGTAAATCAGTGATGATAATTACGGGTAAACTCCCCCCATTGCAGGTGGATTGGTGAGGTGTAAAACTGAATATAGGCCTATATATTTTCAGTGCAACGGTAAATCAATCAATCATTTTTTTTTATTTGCTATAGCGCATATTTGCTTTTGAAATTCTCATAACGCAGTAAACATGGTGCACAGCGCATCGAAAAAAAAAAGAAAACCCAGGACCAGTTGGGAATAAAACCGGATAATTATTCACTGAGCCGGGAGAAAGGGTGGTGGAGAGTCTCCCGGAAAACAGTGGAAATGACGACAGTGAAATAATTTGAAAAAGGAATCACTTGTAGTCCAGGGGCAGTGTAGTGGGCAGGGGTGTACAGCAATGAATTCCCTTCCTAACACGCACTGCTTACAGCGCAGATTCTGAGTCTGACGCTGTAGAACAGCGCTGTGGGTGCGCATCAGTGAGGGCCTCTCGGAGTGGTGTCAGAGTCGCTGACTGCGAGGCTGGCAGCTACATTGTGGCGTGCTGCGTGTTCAGATAGACAGGAGACTGCGAAGCTGTGCTCGCCCTGTATGCAACATTCCATTTATCTCCACAGAAAGGAAACTATCCCCGCCGTCCTGCGAGCGTCTGTGTGACCACAGCGCTCAAGTGAAAAAGGTGAGCGGGAAACATCGACATGCAGGCCCGGGAGCCCGGGTTTTCATCTTTGCTGCGCTGCTGATCTGAGCTGTCTTCTCTCCGGTTACCTACCGGCTCCGCTTCCCCTTCCGAGGCAGCATGCAATCCATCATCATCAATTAGCCAAAACGTTTTACATCTATTATCGTTAATTAAGACAATTATCCTTTTCTGCCAGTGCCTCGTTTGCAGTGTGATGTCATGAGAATTCCGATCCTTTTTTAAATTATGAGATGAACATCTTGTTCTTGATCTTGATCTTTCTTCATGCTGGTACCGTGCTGATTACATCTAAGAGTTAAAGTTTGTTTTTGTATTTAACATCAGACATCGTCGTTAAAAACACGCACAGAATGTGACAAAGCCAGTCTTGTTACACTTGTTTACGCATTCTTGCTTTGTGTCTGAGGACACGTTGCCGACACGACACTTAGCATCTCTGACAGCTCATGAGGGATTTTGCACGAAACGACCTTTTTGAGAGCCGAGTGCTCGAATCCCAGCACCGCAGCTTTGCTCCATCAGCGGGATTTTGCGGTTGTCTGACTGGGAACAGCAAAGAATGCTCCACAACACACGGGGCTTTTTTTGATCGGCGAAAGGCCCTCTGGGTGGCAGAGAGAAATGCAGGCTGTCGGGTCATAAAGGAGGCTGTCAGGGTGAGTAGATGTAATTTCATGGCTAGTGATTCCCACGGAGCTGTGGCCCATTAGCGCAAATGATTTGGCAAGCAGTCTCGTCAGATGCCTTTTTAAATGATCCTTCACGCAGTGCATTCCTCAACAGTTTCAGATAAGTAAAAACTACCGAGATAAAAAAGTATAAGAAACTTATAAAAATGAACCAAAAAATAACCTTCTCTCATGAGCCCCATTGTGAAACCAACTCGACTTTTGCGTGTCTCTGTAATTTCCTGTTCAGGCAGAGAAAATTGGTCAATGGCACGGATTTCTTAAACCGATGATAAGATCTGTGTTCTGAACGTCGTCTATGGCATTGGCGAAGCAGAACATGGTGCTATCTGCTTCCTCATTGTGATGATTCCAGGAAAAGTATGGGAGATAAATACTGTTCTAGAACTGGCTATCAGAAAATAGAACATCTTGGGCATCGACACTAGAACCGCCAAGGATGAGGAGGTAAAAATGCTACAGGATAAACTAGCCTTAAATGATCTCCTCTGCCGCCCTGTTGTTAGGATGCAGAGGATCGCGCTCATGTGTCGTTTCTGTGGAGCCGGTAAACGGTGGGAGCGCGTTTATCGCAGTATAAACATAACAGAACCTCACACATGTGCCATTCCCTTGTTTTTGAAGGGCTTTCATGTAAGTCAGACAATAATTCATGTTAATTAGCCTCATCAAATTTGATTAACATACTTGTCAGTTTCTGGGTCATAACGCTGAATGTATTATTACATGCAAATGCAGAGGCAGTGCACGTGCAGAATGGGTATGGATTCCATGCGTGATGGTCGTCATTTGGCGGCACTGTGGTTTAGCGGTAAGGAGCAGCAGGGCTTGTAACCTTAAGGCTGTCAGTCTGATTCCCTGCTTCCCAATTCCCTGGAGGGACACTACTGTTGTACTGTTGAGCAAGGTATGTAACTCACAATTGCTTGAGTAAATACCTAGCAGTATATCATGGATGATACATAGTTTGTGTAGACAAGAGTTTCTGCTGAGTGAAGAATTTGCCACATATATGGACATTAAAAACAATGTTAACATTTAATTTATTCCATGCAGGCTTTCTACAATTGCTTGTGCTTTGCGTTTCCAAATGTTTTGGCAGAGTTCATCAGGTTACAATTTTTACATGCAGTCCATCCAGCAGCTGGATATTTACTGAGGCAATTCAAGGTTAAGTACCTTGCCCAAGGGGACAACAGCAGCTCCTGAGCAGGGAGTTGAACCAGCAACCACTGGGTTGGAAGTCCTGCTACTTACCATATCACATTGCTGTAGGATCACTGTTTCTTTTGCTTCACATAAATGAGTTCAACTAGGTTTAGCCAAAGAAATCTCAGTCATTAATAAATATCCATACCACCCTGAAACCCTTTTCTGCCTAATGCCTGAAGATAAGCAGGTTTGGACTTGGTTAAGAACTTGGATGTGAGACTACCTGAGAAACGACCAGGTTGCTGCAGGAAGTGGTGCTGGGAGTCCAGCAGGTGGAAGTCCTCCCTCTGAACCTTATACCCCAGCGGAGTGATGTGGACACTGTGCTGTAGGAGGTGTTTACTTTCAGATGACACATTAAACTGAGATCCTGACTCTGTGGTCAGTAAATATTTCATGTCACTAAGAGTAGGGGGTTTCCCCAATGCCCTGGCTAACTTCTCTTTCAGTCTGGCCATTTAATAATCCCCTAGTGTAACTGGCTAACTAACTCCCTCTCAGCTAATGAGTGGTGAGTGTTCTGGTGCAAAATGTCTCCTATTCTTCACCCGCTTGGGTGCTACACATTAGTGGGGGTTGAGGTAAGTCACCCTCTTCACTGTAAGCACTTTGAAAACCCTAAAAACCCTAAAGGTGCTGTATAAATGTAATTCATTTTTACTATTTAACAAATCACCAAAGCATTGTATAGTAGTACCTTCTTCCAAGGTCATGTTTAATAGTGGTAGTGATGTTCTGGAAAATGAGAAAATTGATAAATTGTGTCCCTTCACAATTACTGTTATGATTTTTTTGGATGCCAGTGTATTTTGTGGTGTGGAGGGACACGGAACCAGGAATGAGAGAGACATTTGAGTTTCCAAACCGGCCCTGTCTCTGTACAGTGACTATGAAAGCCTAAGAGTCCAAATGGAATCCAAATGTGCCGTGTTGCTTATTGTGCTGATGTGTGGGTGTCAAATTATTAACATTTCTGACAAGATCTGAAAAAGATCTGAAAGATTTTAAGCGTAGAGTCCATAGTGATCCCAGCCTGTTCTACTTTACGTTGGCTGAAGTTTTCTTTCTTTTTTTGTGAACTCATGCCAAACTGTGTTAGTTTCTCTGATCTTAAAACAAATTAAAATAATGGCAAAACCCCCCAACGTGCACACACACACATACACACACGCGCACACACGCATACATGCATGCACAAACAGGCACGCACACACTTTTTACATGTTTTTACATACATACGTCTTTATAGTTGAGGTTTGTAGCGGCGGGGCTCTTGCACAGACAGGCCCACGAGCATTGCTACATCTGCAGAAACGGGGGGCCGTGCCAAAACCGGAGCTGGAGCTCGTCCAGGATCGTCATGGGGAAGTAATGGGCTCCGCTGAGCTGTGGGGGAGACCAGCTGCCTACAGACACACCCGGACACGCTGCCGCAGAGAGACGAGGCGGCGCTGCAGCGGAGCCGCTCCGCAATCGGACAATACAGGAAGCTCGGAGGAAGGATGCGCCTGTCATTAGCGATACCCAGCATGCGCCGCTAACGGAGGACAAGACGGGCTTGAACAGTCATACCGCGGGAATGGGCAAACACCGTGGGCGTGATGAAATGTAGGAAAGGCCCTCTCTGGTAGAGTACAGCAGTGTAGCTCGTTTGCGTGCAAACATGTTGCGGAGATTAGGGTTAATCAGTCACTACCACAGCTCTTCAATCAAACTAATGTCAGGAGCTGCCAACGCTGGACCCCGCTACCCCAGCACAGGTTCCACCCAAATCATCCGCCCGCCACAGACAACCAGGACACCGGAGGTACAGGTATGAAAACTTTATTGGAAAAACAAAGTACCACAATTCATGGATGGACAGCTCACGCTCTGCAGACCTCCCCTCCTAACCCCCTCCAAGCCTGGGCACACTGAAAATACATTTCCCCCGTGCACATACACACGCACCACACTGTGGCCACTCTCCAGCTCGTCTCCTGCGCCGGCCCTCGCGACAGAGATGAGACCCCTCTCGGCCGCCCAAGGCGGGGGGGGGTCCCACACACCAGGAAGGAGGAGGTCCCCTCACTCACACGCACACACGTACACAAAGACAAAAAAAGGGTGGGACGCTACTCGGCCCGCGCCTCTATGCCGGGCCTCGCTTGCGTCCCAAAATAAAAAACAAAAAAACAAAACCCAGACAAAAAAAAAAAAGGGACGGAGTGATGCTGGTGTTCTTGGACCAGGCTACAGCCTCCTACAAAAGGGCACAGACACACACTACGGTAACCCCGCCAGACACGTCCCTTGCTGCGCGGGGGCTCCGCCCGGATCCGCCTCCTGCTCAGTCTGGGGCTCTGTTGTGCTGGCTGCCCCACGCGTTGAAATGCATAACTGAGATAGACGGACTCCTTTGTAAACTTAAAGAGATTACCTGCCTTATGTCTACAGTTGTTAAATTTAGAAGTAGATTCTCACTCATGCTAACTAACCTCCAATTCACTTTTCTCCATTTAGGGGAAGGTCCATGCATGCTTATCTGATAGCTATCACCTGACTTTTCTGAACAAGACAGGCTTCACGCACAACAGGTAAGCATGGCTATCAATCTGTCAGGTCGCGCTCCCCCATCCAATCGCCTGTGTTACCGTAAATGATTATGTGTGTGTTTTTGGTGCCCACCTTGGTGCATACACAGTAGCATGGAAATGTCAATAATCACCCATTAATCTCTCGGTGGATCCGCATGGATCTTTAATGCCTCTAAGTGTCATAATTCATGCCTGGCTGTGGGAGACGCCATCCACACGCGTGCACAGACTGTGTGCTGTGTCATTAAGCTCAATAAAGAGAATGAGCCACTCGCTTTGTTTAAAAGGCAAATGCGTCTGCACCGCATCCATCCCTCTGTGTGTGTGTGTGTGTGTGTGTGTGTGTGTGTGTCTGTCCGTCCGTCCGTCCATCCGTCCGTCAGTTCAGTCTCCCCCACACTGCTGGCTGTTGTCTCAGGTGCTCCAGAGTAGCAGGTGTGGTGGTTAGCATGAAACAGGGGAGGCAGAGACTGTATCCTCACACTGATCACTGAGCCTGTGTTTAATTCTTTTCATCCTTAGCAAGCTTGCTAGTTTTTGTGGGATTCATGTGGCATGCAGCTTGTGCCATTGCGCTTGTGAGGTTGTATAGTAAAACTCTCGGTTCTGTTCTCCCAATAGAGGCCTACCCTAATGTTCAGGGATTACTCTATAATGCAGTGTGAAACTCAATGAATGGTTTGTGTTTCAGGGAAAGGATGTCGACAGGTATGGACAGAGCCACCAGATGGCCACTCAAAGTGTGAAAAGTGCAGTTTGTTTTCACAGATAAGCCTCTGCTCACAGAACCTGGATTTCAGAAGGGAAGTGTCGCTCCTCCGTTATTCGTAAAAGACTGAACAGAAACTGGCTGGAAAGTTCATTGTGTCTGAAACCAGAAAATATCAAGACAGGATTCACACCGCAGTGCAACGTGTGAAGGCTGTTTAAGCTAGATGAATTCATCCTCTCAAAGATGGTCTTGCTTCCTTCTGAATGAGACTGTAAAACAGAAAATATCAAGTTCAGTGAGTGGTGCACATTCTGATGGCTTGGTTAGATCTCTGTGGTTCAAATTATAGCAGTCGTGCCCCTCTGTTCTGTCCTTTGCCAAATGTAAAATGATTATCATGGGAAACAGGGAGGGGAACAGCTTGGACAGATTATTCAATAAGGTTAATTAAAAAAATCCCTGAATGTGAACACAGCAGCGTCATTCCAGAACAAATATGGAATTCATTTCATTGTTCTGAACCCCAGTGGTTCTACTTTGCCTTCCTTCCGCTTCCATTGTAGTTCTTTTAAGGACCTGATCCGAAGATGTGCGGCAGTGTAGCCTAGTGCCAAGGTACAGGGCTTGCAAATGAAAAGGTTGCTGGTTTGATTCCACACTGGGCCGCTGCTGCTGTACCCCTGGGAAAGACACTTAACCCAGAATTGCGGATAACAAGTAAAAAAAATCGTAACCTATGTAAGTCACTCTGTATAAGAGCGTCTGCTGAATGATGCTAACATAATGATGTGCAGGCTTTTAAGTGGCACTACATTGGTGCCCTGTGAAGAGCACTACAAATATGAACAATTAGGCAAACATGTGCTTTTGCAAGCAGTTACCTTTGAGATCCTGCCAGCAAAATGGATTCCTCAGAAAGGATGCACATATTCTGCATTCCTGCACCACCACCTCAACATCCCTGCTCTTCACCGATTGGCTGTCGCCCTGAAAAGGCTCATTTCCCCAGGGACAGAAAGCGAAGGAAGTCAGGACAATAGCAGTCTGTTGGGCTCCTGCTGCTTGCTCCTTTCCACTGAAGAAAGTGGACACATTTCTTTGAAACCGCATCACCAGTTCATCTCACTGCCCTTATAATAGATTTATGTAATAGCAGGGGGCTATGAGTTGTCTCATTTACTGGAAGTATTTTGCAAGCATTGGAAGAGGAACTCCAAGTGAAGTTTTTATTTGAATGTGCCCTGCAAAGTACACAATGTATTAATGTTGCACTGGGGCGATTCAATGATAAGTCGTGTATATCTCAAGAAACACTTTCTCTGGGGTGTTTTCCAAGGAAGAACCACCCTTTTCAACTCATGTGCATAGTGGTAATAAGCACTGTATTGAATAAACTGAGATAACCTTTGCTTTTTTAATGTGCAATTGTTCTCTGCGGTTCAGCCAAAACCACCTGTCAGTCACAACGATCAGCAACTGTGTTATACAAGGAGTCCTGTACTCCTACTTGAAGATGGGGTTCAAAAATATACAAAATCTTTGAAGGTCACATGCCACAGACATCCAGCTATAAAAGGACGCTTACTCAAAATGACAAGCTTGTTAAATACGAAAATACGATCAGATTCAGTTGTTCTCCATTTCCGCTTTTCTTTCCTACCAGTGGTATGTGCTCTAGCTACTGGCATCAGCAGACGTGCAGGGAGGGAGACTGTTGCTCAGGGTGTGTTTAAGATGCAGCAACAAACATCTCAAACATTTTGTTTTGGTGTTCAGACATCCTGAGATCATTTCAGTGTTGCAGTAAAGAAAGAGATCGCCGCAGTATTGCTATTACAATAGTAACGGTTTACGTAGCTGTGTTTGTTGTATGAAACATTCGCAGTTCGGGCATCCAGATGGAATCGGAGAAATGGATGAAGGATTTTTTTTTTTTTTGCGTTGATTAAACCCCCGGCAACCGCAGGCGAGGACCTGGCACTCACAGGACGAGGCGAAACTGTGGACTCGGGCTCCCGAATCGATTGGGGCAAGTTGGGGAGATTCCGAGGAAAAGAAAAGTGAAATTAACTCCCTATCACAACGAAGCACTGAGGGATTAGCATTAGACAGATTTATAACTGTTTTCATCAACTCCCATGAAACCACATTAAGAGGTGAAATAGCTAGGTGGTGAGCTCATTTTTGTCTCCCTGTATCCGCTAGAGACGGGCGTGAGATCGTTCTAAATGCAGCATAGATGCGCTGTTTACCAAACACCGAGAGGGGGTCACTTTCGGGTAAAGTTTTATAGTAAACCAGGTGTGATGCCCCCTGCAGTTGAAACCAATTTGATTTTTTAACAAGATGCAGCAAACAATAGCCGAGCATGAACAGCAACATTTTAAATGCAAATATATGTGTTTTTTTTTGGCACAAAATTGGTCTTGTAAATTTTAGAATAGAAAAAAGCATGAACCAATCCCAAAACTGGAATTAATTGGGAATGAAATTCTGTAGATTTTGTTTCACTATTTTAACAGCACCTTTCATGGTGAATATTTTATTGTATCTCTCTTGGCTCACCAATCGCCCTGATGTAAGCATTTCTGCGCGACCCGGCTCGTTATAAAACTTCCTTATTAAGAGTGTCGCGCTCATCCACACAGACGCTCATTGTCCCCAGGTTTCTATTCCGCCCCGAGTTTTCACTTAATCATAATCATACCTCTTATTCGATTTTTTTTAACAAATGCCATTGCTCTCCCCAGACTTCAGAAAGGTTTTATTATAATAGCAATTTGAATCAATTGTGACTTTTACATTGCCAGTTTTGATTTTTTTTTTTTTATTAAGTATGTTCACTTGAGCTACTACTTGGATGAATTAACTTGACTGAGATTTTAAGTTGAATGAAAAGTAGAACCCTTAACTATGTGGGACAGTAACTGTACTCCCGTCAGCCTGGGGGAGCTTTCAGACCAGTGACTTATTTAAAACTATAGATTTTGAGCATTTGTAATGGCTGCAGTGAGAGTTTGTCATTGGTCAGTCAGCATTACCTGTCGGTGTTTTAATTTTTATAGAGCTGTTGCGCATGCAGGGCTTGTAACCGAAAGGTTGCTGGCTCAGTTCCCCACTAGAACACTGCTGCTGTACACTTAGGCAAGGTACTTAACCCACAGTTGCCTCAGTAAATGTCCAGCGGTATAAAGGGATAATATATATATATTAAAAAAACAAGTAACTGGTGAAAGTCTCTCTGGATAAGAACGTCTGCTAAATGCCAGTAATATAATGTAAAGGTAATCTAACATAACATTACTTTAACTACGTTAAAAATGTGATGTGCTAAACATTCAACTCGTGCTACCCTGCAAACCCAACCAGAATGTTGCCAGAATCTGGCCTGCATGTGTTTGATCTTGACCCAAGAGTGGCCCGAGAGAGCTTTGTTGTCCTTCCATGGCAGCGTGTTGACGCTGGCCCAGATTCAGGTGCAGTTAGTTTTGTTTTTAGCTCTTCCTGGGCTGGGATCAGGCAGCTATCGCCAAGCGGACCAGGGAAAGTTTATTTGGATGCTGAAACAAGAAATCAGAATGTTTTCATTTGCACATGGCTTCCAAAATTAAACAGTGCAGGAGAGGAAGGGCTTAACTTTTTGTTTTATTGCATTACAGCAATTAACCTAACAAATGAACAACGGTGACCGTGTAATAACCTTTAGCTTAAAAGCAGCTTTTGTTCGTTCAGGTTCCTACTGTAATGACTGTTTGCATACTGTGGGAGGATGACCAGGTCTCCTTATTAACTGGCTGTATTCCTGCTGGTATAAGGCAGAGTGACGTTAGGACTCTTGCAAACAGAACTGATCTGGGGACACATGGCTGAATGCTGTGTGCTCTCACAAGGTCAGCAGAACCTCATTCCCTACTGTGACCTCACAAAAGCCCATAGTTTCCACTGGTAAGGAAAACCGTAGGTTTTTTGTAAGGTAATTAGCAGATTGCAACCAAATAAATTGCAAACAAACTTATGGTTTCCATTACAATGCTAATCACATATAACTGAATTATAGCATGCAAAAACAGAATTAACTAGATCTCACCGTGCTGTATTGAATCTGGTGGCAGGGTAGAACAGCATTTCTTTCCCTGTAGGGAATATTGGGTCAGAATATGGTGACTATATCCATGTCTATGAATTTAGAAGTGGAGCTCAGGGAAAATCTTCCCTGCATTTTTTACTCCATAGAAAATTGCATTATATGTTTTGCTGAGACTGTTGCTTCCAAGTTTGTTTCTTGCATTTTACAGTGATGAGGAGTGCCCAGCAGTGTGGTGTATTGATAAGAGGTAGGGCTTGTATGTGAGAGGTTGCTGGTTCAATTCCCTGCTGGGGGCACTGCTGCTGTATGCTTGGGCAAGGAATATAACTCAGAATTGCCTTAGCAAATATCCAGCTGTGTAAATGTATAACATGTAACACTGTAACCTATCTAAATTGCTCTGGATAAGAGAGTTTAATAAATGACAATAATGTAATATGTACTGTGTATCGCAGTTGGTGTTGTCTCCTCGGTGTGTTAGTCACAGGTTAATTTGGGGTCATGACGTGTCTGTGTCTGAAATGTGATATAACACCAGTCATCTCCCAATTGGTCACCAAGTGCTGGGTGTCCCAGGACACTGAGATTAACTTTTAATGACCTGGGGACTATCCATTACATGGGAAGAGCATTATCAGCCTATCAGCCTCTTCTCAAACAAATATGGGTTTAACACGCTGTTCTTCTCTAGCTGTCATATCTTGATAATGTGTATATGACACACACACACAGAGTTTCTCTGGGAACAGTCTCTTTCTCTCTCTCTCTCTCACACACACACACACACACACACATACATACACACAGTCATCACCTTAAAACCAGTCGGTTTGATTCTGTGATGTTAAAACAAAATTTTTCGATCACATTAGGTGGTATGTGGCAGGCTGCTGTGCCATCCTCAGCCATCCAGTGCTGAACTCCCTCCTCACATAAGTCATTTTTTCAACTTGTTGTTAATGGAGTGCTATCCCAGTGCCTCCAAAAATCACACCTGGCTCTAAAAAAAGGCACCATTAGACAGCAGTGAAGACAACAGGAAAAATACAGATTAGAAATAGATTGCATTGGCATGGATTTCCTGCTGGCCTTCACGCTATTTGACTAATTTCGGTCAGGTCATCAGGTTGTTGTAGCTGTGGGAATGGGAACAGTGGTGGTATTAATCCATTGTGATTCATGAGTAAGACCGCAGCATTAATGCTGTGTGGTCAAATTAGGATTTTAATTTG
The DNA here is from genome assembly GCF_013368585.1 of Megalops cyprinoides. Lineage (NCBI taxonomy): Eukaryota > Metazoa > Chordata > Actinopteri > Elopiformes > Megalopidae > Megalops > Megalops cyprinoides. The sequence continues at coordinate 3,794,561 of NC_050606.1, forward strand.
TTTCAACTAATTAATTTAGCAGGCTATGCTGATTATGAGTAAATACTCATATTTGTTCTATCCTCCTCCCCCATTTCTCCTGCTTCTAAACAAAAGAAATATTCACAAACAGAGGTAGAGAGGCCAGGGGCAGCACTCACCTGCTGTGAAACCACAGGTGCACAAGGCCTAAATCTCGAGTTCTTCATTGGGGTGGCTGCTACCTTCTGTGTGGACCCAGGCCCTGCAATAACAATAGTGGAGTGCACAAGATTTTGCTCCCAAGAAATTACAATGATGATGGTGCTGATGATTACGCAATCTGTATGAGTCAACGATGGGGGGGGGGTGAGTCTATCATGACCCCTCAGTTTAGCAGGGTTGGCCAGGAATGACTCACTGATCTGAAGCAGTCATAGTGGTTTTCTCTGGACCGCAGTGTCTTCTGTTTGGTTTGTAGGGAGTAGTGATCGACAGTACACAGCTGCTGGACTCATTTAAGGGTTTTTTTGTAAGCCTCGCTGTCGTTTCACTGGAAGGAGGCACTTGCAATGGTATCGCAAGCTCCACCCTGCAGCCAGGTGTTTTCAGACGGGGACAGTCTAGCCCCAGAAAGCCTCACAGAGGACATAGCTGAACAGGAGAGAGGGGGAGGGCTGGATTTCGCAATGGTCTGTGAGGAGGAAGGGGCACCTGATGAGTTTCCATCCCGAAAATCCCCCTCCTACACTTAACTCTTCCATTTTTACAATGAAACTTGTGTGATTAAGACAGCAAGTCAAATAACGCATGAGTAAATTAAGTTTCAGCATCTGCTACCCTCCACTCCACGTCATGTTATGAGTCTGTTCTTCCAGCCCAGATAAATCCCTGGTCAGATTCCCACTCTCCTCTGGTTTTAACAACACCAACACCCCCCCCCCCCCCCCCCCCGTGTTTTTCGGGTTATGCACTGTCACCATGAGGCACCTCACCCTCGTAACAGACCACTGCGAACACTGCACAGGAATAGCTTCCCAGACAGGTGCCTCTCTCATGCACCTGTGGCAGCATTTTTGTGCTAAAAGGCTCCCCAAAGGGCTGCCATGTTGGCTGAGCCTCTTGTTAAAGAGGTAGACTTTCATATGATCCATGATATGCCCAGTTTCATGTTTTAATAAAAGACCAGTGCTCAGTTTACTGTATTGCAAAGAGAGATTTGTGATCAGCTTACCGGTTTGTGGACACAAGACGGGTGTGGGACAGTTTTCCTTTATGCTCACTGACCTAAATGGCTGTTTTTCACTCTCCCTGATTCAGCCCTGGGAGACAGGGATGTTTTGTTTGCAGTTGGGGGTGTTGGCTGTAATGTCAGTACTCTACGTCCTTTATGAACGATGAAGATAAACTTCCTCTGCCTTTGTTGTAGAAAGTTCAGCGAGGGCCAAGTTCAGCAAAGGCCAGAACAGCCAAATAGGATCTCAGAGCCGATACAAAGAGCCGGGCCACCTCTTCAATGCCCATCATTCTGTGCCTGTCTCTTACACTTTCTGCAAAGCATTCATTAAGTGGCCACAATGTCCATTTCGGTTCTTTGAGATTTTTTTTCTTCTTGGTTTATAATAGATGTGTCCCGTGTGCTATCCTTTGCTATTCAGGTCTGAGGATAGCTAAAGCACCGCAGGAAGAAGTGTATTCAGGCTATGTTATGTCAGAGTGACCAGGTTATGTGAGACTCAAAAAAGTCCACATGGAATACTTTTGAAAATCCATTTTTGCCTCATCAGATAGAAGGATTTAAATTTTCTTGCTGGTCTGTAGGAAGACCAGATTATTCTGTTGCTGTGATGAACATTGTCGCAAAGGGCAAGAGCAGCCACCCCACCGGGCCTCAAACCCGGCGTCTACGGGGTACCAAACCTGCAGCTTGACCGCAACGCCAAAGAGCCAGCTGTGAGCATGTTGGGAAGATGTTGTGTTGCTGTTGTCACTACTACAAACTAATACACTGGAATCATTCATCTGTGGAAAATTCAGTACGTTTCCACATTCTTCAGAAACTGGAAATAATACATGATTTGACATTTCTGTCAAATTCAAGGCGAAGTGTGATTTTTTTTTTTTTAAATGTCTGCATCGAGTATCTGTGTGAAAACAGCAAACAGACCTGAAAAACTGAACAATGTTATCACCAGCGGTATGAACAAAACTTGTTTTTGTTATCGTTGCTCAAGCAAGAATGAATAATTGAGCAAAAAAAAAAAAAAAAAAAACGTCAATTTTTGTACACAGGGGAAACCCGTCTAGACGTTGTACTGCTCAAAACCATCGGGGAATGTCCAGTCTGCCGGAGCAGAGGAAGAAACCAAGCAGCTAAGAGTGTTTTGCTCGCCAGCATTCTTGTAAATGGGGCCTGATTGGTAAATAGTGTTAGCCATATCAGTGAGCTCTGCATTCCTTTTGGCTTGCCAGTGTTCTTGATAATGAGGGCAGATTGTTCGATGTGGGTCAGAGGTCATGGTAGGTCAGCCAGAGCTTCCTTGTCTCACCCTGCAGTTCATCGGGTGCCTGCGGGTTCCTCCGATATCCATAACATATAGCATTGCTACAATAAATAAGCGGCAAATAATACTAGTACAAGCAGCAGGTGCTAGCGGGTGGGGAATGAAGTTGAACCAAGATGCCGACTGATGAGCGTGTACCATGAGTGTAAAAACCTGGCAGGTTAAATCAGATTTTCAAGGACGGCTACTGAGTCTGTATAAGAATGGATTCCTGGAAAAACTGCTGCATCTTTGAATGAAAGGACATAATGAAACAGTGGAAATCCTAATAGGAAATCTGAATTTGAATTCTGTTCACTGGTTCCAGCCCTTTACATGATGGAATTTCTCATTTGAGCTGCGAAGCCAGCTTAACCTTTGCTGTGCACGCATGGTTCATCTCCTTGAAAAGACAGCACAGGGCATTTAGTCTTCCTGGCCTGGTCTGTTCTGGGCCTTGGCAGGGGGTGGTAATCCCCCCCCTGATAAGAGATCCTGTTTCACAACACTGATTTAGCACCTCTGCTGGAACCGCTCCCGTACGGCTGAGCCACATGACCTGGCTGCTCTCTGTCACATCCCATAATCCCCGTCTGACAGGGTATTCTTGCAGCCAGGGGCAACATGCAGAGCTTGCATTGGCTGTGCACCTGACCCCAGGTCAGCCCAGGAGCCATATGTTATAGCTTGGGCTTTGTGTGTGCTGTTCTGGGGCCAGTTTCAAGAGATGGGGCAATGTGGTAGAGAGGAAGAGGCAAAAAGAGACAGTGGCATTTTAAAATAGATCTTATAGCACTTGCGAATTGAGGATAAACCTCTTAATTAGAAAAAAATTTAGTATGTACAAAAATAAAAGATGGAATACTTCACACAGGATGATCAGCATAAAATGCAGACCCTAAGAATGAGGAGCTCAGATCTGGAATTTCCTGAAAAATCTGTGTCTGAGTGAACTCTGAGTGACTCAGCTGTGAGGATGCCCAGGAAAAAAAAAAACCTTTCACTCCCTGCCTTTACCCTGTGTGTTCCTTAAAAACAAACAAAACCCAAATCAAACATGTCTGACAGCTCTCGAAACTATTTATTGTGCAACAGTGCTAATCAGCGTTTCGGTAAAAGTGACTTTTTTTTTTGAGATCCAGCCCACTATGCCAGAAAAACAGACAGACCACCCCGCTTTCAATTTTTGCACAGGTAAAGATGAGAGTCATTAGAGTGGTTGATATGATAGGTATTAGGTTTCCCTCCCTGCTCCGTGGAATAGATATCCTCAGGGTATGTAAGTCACTGCTGATTCAGTGACTTCCCTAAAAGGAAGAGTTCCCACAATCTACACTCAGTTGTGGCATCTTTGTACAACAGAAAGTTTTACATGTTCTGGCAAAAGGAATAGTTCATTTCCAAGCAAAATAACAGTGTAGACATACACTAGGTAATTAGATACAACACAAAAACGAAGAAACAGGAGATTCTTCCTCCTCCTTAACCACTTCTTCCAGGGCAGATGCAACCTGTCATCTGTCTCATAATGTAAACATTTTCTTCCCATCAGATGTGAAAGCACATGTGTCAGCTAAGCTACATACATGTTACATCCAGTTCAAGGCCTCACACGCATACACATGTCTCCTACACCGTGTCTTTGCGAAACACAGACATGTCAGAGCACGTTTGCTTGGTGGGTTCCCAGTGAATGTTGCTGCAGTCAAGCACACTGCACGCACACACACACTCACACGCACCGTGTACACCACTGCAAGCCATTCTAACAAGAAGGCTAGATGTACTGGCACAGTGTGTAGTTTTGCAAAAACATAAAAAAATAGAAATGATGTGCATCCTTTGTCCTGTCTGTATTATCTACAGCAAGCTATACTGAGCAAAATCTGAGAATGACTAAAATGTGCTGCCATATTGTGTGGGAGGGAAGATCATAGGGACTCTGAGGAGTTGGGGGACCTTGCAGTCTTCTACAAATATGCATACCAACAACCTTAATACAAATGCTTGCAGCAATCCTCATCTGTATTACATATACAGTGATTGTTGGGATTACCCTAATTTTGTTTTTCTCCAATGCAAACAGGAGTAGTTTATGGATGGGATTGGGCAGTGGGCGTGTCCACCCTCCCATCACTCACTCTCCCCACCCCTTCCTTTGGAGCAATGGAGACGATGGAAACCTTGGCTCCTCCCCAAGACCCCAAAACCTTCCCACCACACACACACACACACACACACGCGCACACACTTTTGAAACACACCCTACATCACCGCATACGCACATCGTGCAGTGAACAGTGTCAGGGCCCGGAGCGGGCAGTGTTTGTGTCTCCTTCCGGCCGTCTGTGTGCTGGACGCAGCTTTCTGAGCGGTGAGCCGAGCCCGTTCGCTGCACCCGGCTCTCTCTCTGTCCGTGCACCCCCCGAAACGCTCCTTTCATTAGCGGGCCTCGCACCGAACAGTGGCCCGTTTGTCAGAGGCACAGATTCGACCATTGTGAGCGAGAACGCTTTGTTCCCGGCTTTCTCCCTCTCTCCCCGTCAGACTGGGGCACAGGCTGGAGAGATTCACATTCACATCCACGCTCCCACACCAGCTGACCCTGGCTGCTTCTCTGTTCCCCGCGGTCTGCCATTACAGCCGGGCATTTTATCTGCTTGATCGCATACCCCGCGATGTCTAAACAGTTTTCATAGGCACATGGGATTCAGCCCTGGTCACTTTTTTTATCAGGCTGTGATTAGTCATTATTCGTTTCAGCAGAGGGGTTTTTTCCACAGGGAGTTTTCACCAGAAGTATCTTGCTCAAGCAGTGCCACAGCTGGGAGTTGATCCTGCAACCTACTGGTGCTTTGCCCTCAGTGATGTTTCTCTGACATTCACTCACAGGAACTCTTTAGCTGGATCCTACAACTACAAGCAACATTTAATCCTCAGCCTTCCGTGCACACACACATACATACACACGCACACACACACAGATTGTAAAGGTGTTTCTCTGAGGTCTCTGGACCTCTCACTGAAAGGAGTAGGAGAGAACGTGCTTGATACGGGGTACTCGGTCACATGACCGCGCTCTACTCCGACAAGTTCTCGCACTGCGCCCGAGTCAAGCGGCTATTTCAGAACTTGGAAGGGAACGAGCGTCAAGCCGAGCCGTGATCTGGAAATGATAGCGGTGGCCTTAACGTCTTTAATCGCCTTCATACTCTACCTACTAACCGAATGGCGCGGGAGAAAAAGGCAAGTAACTCTTTCACTACTTTTAAGAGAAAGGATCTGTCCTGCTGTGTGTTAAGTAAGAACAGTTGCCATGGCATAGCTGATGCTGGGTTCTTTCCAATGGTGTATTCAGTAAAGAGTCGCGAACAGGGCGAAAAGTGCAGTGGTTCATCTGACGGAAATTTAGGAAACCTCATCAGTTTTGACATTTTAAACGTTTGTTTTCGGTTTACGTGTGTGAAGTGTTTTGGGGGAAACTGCATTCCTGGTGTTTGTTTTTTTGGGTACGAGCATGGTGACATTGCTCAGAATGATCCGGAATGCATGCATCGGCTTGCATGGGTTATTAGTTTGCCAATACCACTTTCCTCTATAAGCGCGTTTTCGTATGCAAAACGTAATTTCCCTTCAAATGAAACGTGTGACAAAATAAGTTAACTTTACACACGGTCTGACCATTTATACTATATACTGACTATTTATCTAGCGGTAATCTAATTAGTGGGTATTAGGACGAGACGCTTAATGCAGGTGTGTTTGACCGGCACCATGAATAAAACATGGTTTGTTTGTTGTCAGGGTTTGGTGTCTCTCCAGTCATACTAAGAAACAAAGATCGAAGCTAGCAGTGACTCGTTGAGTTTGGCTTTGATAAATATCGCAATAACCTTAACAAAAGCATGCAGGTCTGACACACGTGAGAGAATGTTGATTGGATGGAAAAAAGCACCGATTTTCCGTGGTAAACGGAGCTGTGTTCCAGGCTGAGTCCGCTGACTGTGGACGGTACCTGGACCGTACGTGCCCCTCGCAGTGTGGGAGTTTAGGACGCGCATGGGACGAGCGCAGCGGTGTTCCTTCGGAGAGTCGCGGGTTCGTTTGGGTTTGTTTGGGAAGCAAACAAACAACCCGAAAGTGGACACACGATCCGTGAAGTAGCGGTCGTTTGGCAAAACAGCTCGGGACGTTAACCTTGGAAAATGACCTGTATGTACACAAACATGACTTAATTGTCTACCAAGCAGGAACCGAGTACATTACTTTTTTTTTCAACTGGACTGTGGGTTGCTGGAATAGCGTAATAGCGAATAGTGTAATAGCGACAAGCAGCCTAACCAGCTGTTTGTATCACGTAAAATCCACAGCATATATTTTCCACGGTTCCGGAAAAAAACCCGCACGCTATTGCATTCCCTTGTAGTCAGTGGTGTTCTCTACGCGAACACTTTGTGACTTTGTTCTCAAAGATAAGGCAGCTGGAGGTCAGCATGGCTCCATTGTCTTTATTCTGATGGATTTTTATATGAGCTTTTGAACTTTGGTCATGTCCTTATCGGGCTTTCCCCATGGCCTCATAGTGAGTCATTCTTTTTGAAACATTTAAGTGTCTCATGGCATTGAAATGCTAGCGGCAAAATTAGTCAAATTTCATATGTGAGAGCGTTTTATGTAGCTTTTTGACAATAACAGTAGGGCGTTATAATTGTACAATCCTATAAATACATTTTTTCATACAATATTACAGTAGCTGTTTGTGTGAGTGTCAATGTGCTAATTATGCCAATGTATGAGTGCTCGTTAGTAATAACTTCAAAGCCTTTATATTTAACAGTCAATACTGGTGTTGATTTTATTTGCCAGTAAGAACACAACACCCAAAAATGATCACTGAAGGAAATAAGGCATTGTGGGTAAACCTGAGTTGTACATTAAAATTACTGCTCAATATCAATGTGAGAGAGGTCTGTGCCAGCCATCTTTGATGGAGTTTGGACCAAAGCAATTATGTATTTTCACTCTCTGTCCTTGACTGAACTCCTCCTACTGGTAAACTCCAAAGAAAGCAGAGAAGGTAACGCTGAACCCCCTCAGAGCTTATGGGTTTGGGGTTCAGATCTGGCCCCATCTTTGTGGAGTCTATTTGGACTCATCCTACTGTCCGTCTGGGTTGGTCTGTGGTTCTAAGATGGAGCTCACATACACACGCGTGTCCTGAAAGGGGCTGCTGACCCATCCAGTACCTTTTACATTATTGGCATTTAGCAGACTCTCTCATCCAGAGCGACTTGCATCCATTACAGGTTTGGATGTGTTATCCGTTTATACAGCTGGATATTCCCAGGGGCAATTCTGGGTTAAGCACTTTGCCTAAGGATAGCGCAGCAGTGTCCCAGGAGGAAATCAAGCAAACTTTCAGCAAACATTCGGTTACAAGCCCTGCTTGTTACCACCATGCTACACTGCTGCCCTCACCCCAATCTACAGTCTTCTTGTGTCTTTTGCCTGTAGGGTTTGCTCAGAGTAGGTATCTATAGTTTAGTACAGCGTTTCCCAAACCTCTCCTGGAGGACCACTTGTCCTGCATGTTTTAGATCTCTCCCTGTTCCAACACAGCTGATTTAAATTATCAGTTTGTTATTAAGCAGCTTCAGGGGCTCGTAACGAGTTGATCATTTGAATCAGCTGTGTTGGAGCAGGGAGAGATCTAAAGCATGCAGGACAAGTGGTCCTCCAGGAGAGGTTTGGGAAACGCTGGTCTAGTGGAATGGGCCAGGAAGCACAACTTGAAGGATGGGGGTAATACTCCGGCACAGGTTCAGAGTCTTTATTGAATACTTTGTACCAGCAACTACAGAGATCCTGAGACACTGCCCAGTTGTATCAGGTCACCTGTCTGGCTGGTGGTCTCTAGGTTTAATTTTTTTGTAGTTTGTCTGTTTGGAAGCAATCAATAGTCTGTACAAGGGTTGAGGGAATGTGTTACTCAGCAATCATGTGTCTGGACTTCAGTCTCTCCCACTAGTCAGCAGTCTACAGTAGTCTTGTGGTGGTTTGCCTCCCCCTTCTTGACTGACGACAAATTCCCTCTGACGAATCATCATCATCTTGTGAGACAGATGCCGTCTTTGATAATTTGCTGATGTAGTGAATTTCAATCCTCACTTAAAGGTTAGTCAGCAGCATGTTCTCATGTGTTTAAAATTTTGCCTCCAAGTTGAGATTTTCAAAGACAGCTGACAGCTGTTGAGTATGTGTATTGTTTTGCTTTTACGTTAACATTTACATTTATTTATTTAGCAGACGCTTTTATCCAAAGCGACGTACAAAAGTGCATACGGTAAGTATAGCCACAATACGGGGATGGGATGTGTACAGTTCCACAATGAGATAGTAGTTCTCAGCTGAGAACAAGGTCTGTTTGAGGACGCAGTACTAGCTAATTTATAGCTGTTCGCGAATGTGGTGATTCTCAAGGGCCGGCATGCATGCTGTTCTTGTGTAAAACAGCTCTGCGGGAAGAAAGCCTGGTCTGTTTGTAATTTAAAGTCCCCAATTCCCATAACTGTCAGGTTTTCAGCAAGGCGTGATCGCGGCCCACAGGAGTGCGATTGCAAAGAGTTATTGTGAAAGCTGTCTGGTTTTGTTGTCTGATCTACGCTGTGATCCAAAGGTGTGTTTCTAATCATGTGGTTCCCAGGGGGGTACACATTCATCCTGTTCCAGCTTCCCACAGAATGCTCCTCTTACCCGTGCAGAAATCAAACCCCACTGGTCATCTCAGATTCAGGCAGGGACCGCTGCTTACAAATGCAAGAGGCACTTTTAAAAAAAGGCCTTAATATAATCAGAATCCCACTGTGAAATCCTCCCAGAACACTGAGTTCCAGGCTAGTTTGGGAAATTCCCACGCATCGCACACTTCCTGTACTGCCAGATGGGCTGGGGTCCCGAAGGAAAAGGGGCACAGGTACGTGGGGGGATTTCTAAACTGCAACAGGGGAGAACACCTGGAAATCCGAAATCTTTCATTTTCACATCCGTTCTGTCCGGTTGTTTTCATCCCATCATCTTCTGACCCATTCGGACCGGTTTTATAGGACGTGCACCCGGTCATGTTATGGGACATACCTTTAACGTGATGAGCTTGTCAAAGAATATCTGAGAGATAGCATTACATTACATTGGCATTTAGCAGACACTCATATCCAGAGCGAATTGCATCGGTTACAGGTTTTTTTTTTTTTTACTACAATGTTATCCATTTATACAGCTGGATATTTTACTGAGGCGATTGTGGATGAAGTACCTTGCCCAAGGATACAGCAGCAGTGCCCCAGCAAGGAATTGAACCAGTAACCTTTTGGTTATGAGTCCTGCTCCTTAACCGCTGTGCTACACTACCACCATAGCAGCTTGATAAGTGTCAATTTCCATATGCAATGAACATGAAAGATATCTGCAACTCCACAAGTAAGATCCAAACCCCTGTTCTTTTTGCACAAGTAAGTTCTAATGACCAGCGTTGTTACAAGTTGAGCTAAAGTCCATTTGCCCCCCAGTAACATAGGCAACGGCACTAGATGACTGGAATCTTAGGGAGTGATATCGCCACTGAAACCACTCTGCTACCTGCCAGCTTCATGCCTGACTCACTCCAGCTACTAATTTCAGCTCTGCTACCCATACAAAGCATAAAGATTTCTACTGATGTGATTGTGGTGGTGCTTCTGTTCTGCTTAGAGTCTGACAAAGGTATGTTTTCATTACTTGCATTACTTGCTGTTCATTTTACATGCAGTATTACAATGTGTTTTGGGCTCTGTGATTTAGTGACTGTGACGTATGGTGATGTGTGCACTTGACTTCCCTTGTCTAGTCAGGTTAGCACAAATTTGCTTGTGGTAGGGCTTGAATGGTTTTATGCTCACACTCATTGGTCTGGGAGTGGTGTTAGCCTGGTCTGATCAACTGTTATTCATTCAGCTTGAATGGATACACTTCTGTTCTTTTGTGCTGGAAGTCGCTCTGGATAAGGGCATCTGCTGAATGAATGTAATATAATGTAATTTAATGTATAGCACCTGCCGTGGGCTGAGGTTGTTGATATTGGGCATAGTAAGTAGAATTATTATACTTTTGGAGGTGCGAGGTTGTCTGGGTTTGGTCATTTGGTTAGGGATTGTCTGAAAATTCACCTCCTTAATCTTTGCATGGGACCTCAGTAAAAATCAAAAAGCAGTATCCTACCAAAGGGCAGAGCACACCGGGTCTGAAAGCAGGAGAATGGGTGTGACTGCATGTGGTTTTAAGAAAATAACTTAGGAGCATTGCTGTGGCCAGCACAGAGCTCTGACCTCAGTGTGTTAGAACATATGTGGGATGAACTGGAAGGCAGAATTAGGGCAAGGCCGAGATGGCCCTCTTCAGTGGTGAAGCTAAATGCTTTAAAGGTGGAATGGAACACTATGATACCAAAGTTCTACCACAAATTCGCAGGCAGTCTTCCATGATGTATTGAAGCAGTCATTAAGGCAGGCCAACATGTTATTAATTTCTTAAAACGGGCAGGTCCGCAGGCACTGTTCTGTAGCAACAGGTTTGGAAATCATTGGCTGAATGGAATATCTTGATTGCGAATATGAAACTAAAGGTAGTCTGTAACACCTTAGAGAGATCCTTTGTGATGAACATTTTAACGTGTGTGTGTGTATGTGTGTGGGTGTGACAGTTAAGCGGTCTGTTCATGGAAAAGACATGCGCCGAAATGTTGAAAAATACAGGAGTTGTTCTACGACTAAGGAAAACATTGGACTAACCGCAGGATACCTCACTTTATGGGAGAATCTTTTTTTTGGGCTGTTTGAGTTGTTTTGTTTTTTTTTTCCTCTTCAGCTTGCTGCAAGGGTTTACCGTCGTACTTCCAAACCGTAATAAGAGCATTCTGAAAGGATCGCTCTGTCTGAGACGCAGGCTAAGGTCCAGGCTTCAGTTTACCAAAGGTTGGCACATGTTGCAGCTGCTGTCTGGCACTGTGTGAACTGCGCTGCTTAAGGATTCAGTACTGGTGAGCCTCCTGTCTGTTATTAATTCTGACGCATCTGCAGGAATTGGGGCAGCAGCGGCATGTAGCATTTTGGGAACTGAGGTGGGTTTTTTTTTCTTCTTTGGTTTCCAAATTTTGGGAAAAAAATGAAAAAGATCTACAGGACGCAGAAGTGGCTCAGCACCTACACACTGCACACAAACTGACTCCCTGCACAGTTTATAGATACGTTTATCAGAGTTTTCATCAGTTTAAGAAGTAGTGTTTGGTTATTTTCACCCAAATAAAGAACACTTCATGAGGTATTTAGTAGAGTAGAGAGTTAGATTTTTATAGAAAGTGAGACTTGTTCAGAAGTGCCAGCTGTGGCCTGTTCAAAAGTTAAGATACCTGAAAATGAATGAATCAATCAAGTCTCTACAGTAAATAGTTTTGACTGAAATAAGTTAATATTTTTTCTGGGGTCTCTCAGCATATGGCTGATGTGGGTGACTGCATAGTTGTGATATTAATGAGAAATTGTGCAAGCCCTGTGATTGGATGGGTAGTCTTGTATGTAGGACTGTCTGCCTATATTGCAGGGTAACCTGTATGACCACGCCGTAGGAAATTCAAAGCACCACATGGCAGGAAAATTCTAACCATCACCATCACTGCAGGGTATTCCAAATGACCATACCGGAGGGCAATCTAATCACCACAGTCCGAGAGAATCTACGTCACCACACTGGAGAGACCTCAAATTTGGCTAACCGCAGATTTGGCAACGTTGTCATACAATGTAGGAAATTTCCCATCTCATCACTGCCTGTCTTTCCAAAGCACCACGCTGGGGGGTAACCCAAATCGCTGCTGTTGTATAGCAGTCTTCAGTGTCATTCTTCTCAGTTGCGGGCGATGGGTTTGGTGTCGGGTTCTGGGGAGTCCACCATGCGGTCTCCAGCCTGCAGCTTAGTGGGCCGTGCTGTAGGGACCCAGGCAGGGAGCAGTCTGATTGGACAGAGCGGGGTTTGTGGGAGAGCGGGAGAGGGAGTATGGGAAGATGTCTGTGGTATGTCACAGACTGGGAGCGTAACCGTGTCTTGGCAGCCGCGTTGCACTCAGCCCACGGGTTTATAAAGGCCGCGACTGTGCCGACGCAGTGCGTTGGAGCGTAATTTACTTTTTGTTGCTAGAGCGAGCTGTGTGCCTGTTTACCCAAGGTTCAATTTAATGGCCATAACTGTTCCCAAGTACATGTGTGAACGCATGGTTTTTGTCTTTGACAAAAGATCAGATTTTTTTTAATTAGATGTTTGATTTTTACATTTAGCTGACGTGAATTTGAGAGGGTGGTGTGTACATTGTAAAGTGCTTGTTTGGTTTGCAGGATAGCTTTTACTGTTCTGTATGATACAGATTCCCATGCAGACTAATTGTATAAATATGTCTTTCTAAATCTGAGATATTAGTGTTTTTTTTTTTTGTTTTTTTTTTTCTTCACAAAAGCATGATGCTTGCATAAGCGGAAATGTTAACTGAAAGTTTGGTTAAATAAAAGTGTCTTCCTGCCCCACTTACCACTAAGAAAATTGAGGAGGGTTTAGTCTCAGTAGCCAATAATGCAGCAGAGTATCAATAACATGATCAAAGACAAAAAAGCCCCACATTCTTCAGTGAGAAAAATAGCCGTTGGCTGCATGTAGGTGATTTACGAGGATTTCACTCGTCTTGCTTCCTGGAAGGTCTCGGAGGCTGTTGTGATGAAATAAGCCTGATATGTAACTTGATTCCAAAAAGTGGTGTTTAAAGGGAAAATCGTAAAAAGCACAGATGCTTTGCACTAGATCTGGCGTGAGGCCAAGCGTGACTGTGAGGTACTGATTGCTCTGGGTTTATACTATCACTGGAGTGTTTGGCTTAGCCGTGACTGTAATATCTTGCAAATACTTGATTCAATGCCATATTTACGCTCCTTTTATTCATGAACAATTTGATTTCCTGCCCATGTTCAGGAATGCAATGTCCAGGAACACCGTGGAGACCACCTTCAGAGAGATATATGCCCTGTTTATGATACTGTTCAATAATACAATACTGTCAGATTTCTTTGAAATCTGTTTTCCTTCGCAAGCTGCTCTGTTAAATATAACATCTCGTGGTTACAACATACAGTCAACATAGGTAGACAGACGCTTACACATATTATTTTTCAAAAATAATGCTTAATGTAACATTTTAAAATTTTTTGCCGAAAGTGAAGTTTTGGTGGAGTACAGGGGTGACCATGGTGGTCCTCTCTCCCTTTATGCCCCTCTGTGGATGTGAGAGGGAAGGGACAGGTAAATATGAATGATGAAATTGTGGGCCGTCAGTTTATGATTGTACAGCATAAAAAGTGTTAAGCGCTCTGGAGTCTCTCTCGCTGCTGTTGATGGTTAATGTAAAGAGTTCCCCTGGGGCACCAGGACACATGCCTTTGTAAGCCGCAATGACTCCTGACAGATTGTGCAGGTCTTTGTCGTAGGTCAGTGAAGTGAACAGAGCCGGGTGAATATATCCGTATGAGCCAGTAAATTCATTAAAAAGCTAACGCTCATCATTCAGAGAAGAGATAGGGAGGAAAAAAAATGTTTTTTTATTTATTTATGTTTTTTACGTGTAGTATCAGTGAAGGACGTGTGAAGCCCATGGGGTCTCCCTTTCCCAATCCGAAAGATTCTGTCTGTCACTCAAACCACTGTCACCTTTAATCATGTGACTTTTGTCAGTCATGTGACTTCTGTCTCACAGTGGGTTGAAATGTGTCACTGCCCCGAGGGTTAGACCTTTCCCTCAATTTAAGGGAAACGAATAAAAAAAAAAAACGCAACACCTTGTGCTTCTGAACATCTCGCTGCTTTGGGGAGGTAGTTTTGGGCCTGGGTGTTGAAACTTGCCTTTGACTCAGGCTGATTTTTTTTTTTCCAGATGGGGGGAATGCATTTCTCAGAGAGTGTGTGCGCTGTGGGTGCCCGACACAGTGTGGCGCAGCGGTGATTCAGACTGCGCTAGCCTCAGGACACACACAGGAACTGAGAGGTGTGTCAGAAAGTGGAATGACCCTTGGGTCAGGAAACGTTTAAATATGAGCGTGCTTCACTTGAATGATGTTGCAATTGTTTCGTGTGGGTATGCGTGTGGGGGGTGCAGGGTGGGGGCATTCCGATTTTATAATTGATTCTGGCAGGAGGGTGAAGCTGTCGTTTCATGGGGGTGTTTGGGGTAAGCAGGATAAAGGGCAAACCCCCCCAACGAAGCCCCCCCCCCCCCCCATCAGCCTAATGAACCTTCTCTGTCCCCACATTACCCCCTCGGTACGCCGTCCTCCCCCCATGGGAAATCAGTAGTGTTATTCATGCCTGATAACTGCATGTGACTGATGTGAGAGGGGGATGACACAAATCCACTACAGGATTTCCTGAGAAGCGCATTATACGAGGTTTGAAGGACCCCAGCTGCGCTTCAATTTTAAGTGGGGCCAGTAATGAGAATGAATGAGAAACCTTGTTCTCTGGAAGTGTTTATTTTGGAAATCAGACGTATTTGGATGCAGGATATGAATGTTGAAATGAAGTTTTTCTTGTAATATAAAACGACTAAAATCCAAAGTCGTCCAGTAAGGCTACATTCTGGCATGGACAGTGTCCCAGATGAAATGGCCAAAAACTCAGATTTCTTCTGGCAACAGTATGTGCATGTCACCGAAACGTATCAATAGTTTAGAAGTGTTTTGTTCTCTTTCCATCATCAAAATTGCCCAAATTGCCTATGTTTGAATTTTTTTTTTCTTTTTTTTGTGTGACCAGAATCTTTATGTAATCATTATTGTGACATTATCGGAAACATGGCAGGTCAGCCCACAGTGTGAACACAGTACTTGCAAAAGCACACAATGCATAATAACATGCATGCAGATCGTATAGTGCTGACTGCCTAATTCAGTACACAGTGTTTAGAATAGTGCAGAGTGCTTGCACGTAAAGTAAGCTGTTGTGCCAGATTCTTTTGGTCACACAGGGTCACTTTGGCCTGGGGGTCCATCTTACCCGATGCAGTCATTTTCTTGCTTCCTGTGATCTTTGTGATACAAAACCCTTCTGACAAGTGTTGGATACGATCGTCAAATTCTGGACAGACAGGAAATATTTCCTCAGTTAATGTTCCAAAATGCATAAATGTGTGTTAGTCTTTAGGACTCCTGTAACCGTACACATGATAACATGTCAAACACAAACCAATATATGGATTACAGATTGAGTTAGTGTTCAGCAACATTACATCACACAGACAGCTTTATATGTGGTGACTTGCATATCTTACCTTTTTTACATATCATCCATTTATGCAGCTGGATAGATTTACTGAAAAAATCCATGTTGAGCACCTTGCTGAAGTTGGGTAAAACAGCAGTGTCTAAAACTTGCAATGCTCTGTTTGAAAGTATTTTTCTAACCATTCCTCAGCCCCCTCAAAGTACATTACACACAGTTTCTTGTTAGCGCAATTTATGGATTAAGATAAAACGGTTTGGATTATTCTACACCAAATAACTTTTTGCACATCTGCAACACCATACAGTTCTGTCGCCGTGTATGAATTTAACAGCTCATTTCTGGATAACAGTGCAGCTCCTGTGCTTGATCTGAGAGTCTTAGTCATTCCCTGGGGCTGCAGGAACATGTTTTACTGTGCTCTGTGATTAAAGGAAGAGAGGCTGGATCTGCTGTCTGTCAGCAGTTGCACAAAAGGCAAAGTAACAGAGGTGAAAGTTTTATTTGAGAGGTGCTGATGCTGTTGATCTTTGTTCTTTTCCACTGTTAATTTTGCAGTTCCGATGTACGATTTTGGTCCAACATGGCCTTTATTGCCCTTGTCCTATCCTTTGGTTCTGCTCACCCAAGCGGATTTTGTTTAGATTCATTCCTTGCTCTGTGGGCGGGTCTCATTCTCAGTTTTAGAGTTTAATACCACGATGGCCATTGAACCGGAAGCTCATCTGGATGTGGCATCTGATATCTACAACAGCTCGATTAGCTGTATCATCACATGTCTGTTATGAAGGAAATGCCTGCTGCATTACCCAGGAAATACCCTCAGGGTTCTATCAACAATGAAGGAACCACAGAGGAACGCTGCGAGTTTGAGGGCCAGAACGCAGAATTCTGGGATTTGTTTGATTTGCTGTGGGGGGGAAAATATTACCCACTCATACACGGCCTGCAACTGATTTGTGCCTGCTACACAACTGTAAAAGAATGCTCCATAGCACGGAGGATAAAAGGATATCATACGAAAAAAGCATATGCGATGTAAGTCAATCTGGATTTGAGCACCTGCTAATCAACTGTAATGAAATGCAACAAAATGTAGCCAAAAAAAAAAGGCAAGACAGCAGTGCTCACCTTAGACTTCTGAAGAGCAGTGAGCAAAGGTGGCACTGGTGTTAAGAATGGAAAATCTGAACGGGCTTAATGAACGGTCATTATTTCCATGGAGTGGCTGAATCCGTGGTCATACGCAGTAAGGTGCTCACACACATCTCACACCCTGATGTGTTTTCAGTATGTTCTCAGCATGAGCATGTGGTTTATATAACAAAGGTGTTCAGTCTGCTAGATAAACCAGCTGCCTAAAAGGCCTGCACTGAAGATCCTTCAATGGCTCCGTCACGTGCCCTGCACTGTAGCAGCCTCCTTGCTTTGGTCTGGTCTCCTCCAGCTCTTTAAAAAACCAGCGGCAGCATCGTGCCCGTTACGATTACTGCCACCGCCGGGTGTCTGCGTTTGCCCGCGATGCTGCCGTTGGAGGTTGAGCGTGACGCCGGGTGACGGGGCCTGGTTGTGTCTCTGCTCGTCGGGGTGACTGTGTTCAGATGTGGCAGCTCCTGACAGCGCACTGCGCTGATTTCGGCTGACCGGCGGCTGCACTGTTTTCGTGTTGATTTGTGAAAGGAGAGATGGGGGGGGGGGGGTGGTTAAGGGGAGCTGCATCTCTCCGCATACTGCTCCAGGACCCAGTGAATAACACCCTGCTGCCAAGACACATCTACATCACTGATGGATGTGAAAGGTTGGGTAGTCATCTGGTCCCTCTGTCTCACCCTCTAAGGACCGTTGCTAGGGAGTGTGTGTTGGCAGATCACAGATAAGATGAGGTACAAACATCTTTGCAAATATTGTCACTTTATACAAAGGCACTTCTGGGTGCTTCAGAGCACAGTGTTATGTCAGATATTCTATTTTTTGACCAGGTTGCCAGTTTCTGTGCTGGATATATCTACTGTACTTCCTTTTCTCATAGGTTCAATACAACCTGCTTAGCTATTAATGGTTTGTTTTGTGACTGTTTTTGAGTCTACCCAAGGGAATATAATTTAAATAAATTCAGTTTCTGCCACTTTCCATAGATTGAACTTCATGCATTTACGGCATATATGTGTATATGTATGTGTGTAAAATTTACAAATTTTTAAGACGTTTTACAACATAAAGCAATATGTAACACACATAAATATAGCACAAGCCCTTAAATGGAAGAATTGAAGAGTCACATGTCTGGTTTATGTATTTAAATCATTAAGACAGTTTTCCAGTACTGAGTAAACTTGCTATTGCCCATGAAGCATGCTGTGTGCATATGCCTGCTTCACTACCAGGGGCTGTGTGCTTTACGATAGGTGGCTGCATGCCTAAAGGAATCTCCTGCCCACTTCCTGTTTGAACAGCTTCAGGGGTGTGGCCAGAGGAGTGACGCATTGGCAGGAATGTCACGTTTGATTGGCCAGACTCCAACCGACGAAAGGACATGGTTGGACACTGTGAATGTTTGGCACGGTATTGCATGGATGTCATCCAAGGGGGCAAAGGTCGTAAAGCCTTCCCTTAGAGCCTGATGCTTGGCTGGAGTCTGAGAGGCCAGGCCAGAACACTGCATTCCTTTGGGTTTTAACAAAAACAGTGTTGCCAACTCAGAATGGTGTCTTTCTTTTTTGCAGTGTAGCCATCCCTTATTTGTGATGGTAACGGTGGGAGAGTAAACAGTATTGGCTCTGAGAATGGCTGAAGTAATGATCCCTTATTTCAGGGTTAGGGGATCTCAGAAGTCAGATTTATTCCTGTAAAGCTGGTCTAGACCTTGCAGAACCCTTAACTGTGGTGTTTGTGCATAGTTGTAAAGATTGGCAGCAGTGTAGCATAGTGGTAGGGAGCAGGACTTGTAACCGAAAGGTTGCTAGATTGATTCCCCACTGGGGTACTGCTGTTGTACCCTTGGGCCAGGTACTTAACCTAGAATTGCCTCAATAAATATCCAACTGTATAAATGGTAGCCTAGTTTGCATAGGTTATATGTAACCTATGTAACACTGGTCACATTTTGTTAACCATTTTTTTTAACCTATGTAAATCGCTCTGGATAAGAGTGTCTGCTAAATGACAATAATGTAATAATGTAATTGAACTGCTGCTGAAAATGCTAATGCTAAATAAAATGCTAAAGAAATGTGATTTATGTCAGGTTTGTAGGTGCAGAGATTTGATCTGAGCTACTGTAGACATTATTAGAGTTGTTATCGTGGAACAGGCTTGTATTCCTAATGGCTTTGGCTTGTTCACACACAGAACTAGGGTCTATATTTATGGAAAGATGTTAGTTTTTTTATTATTACAAAAAAAAACAAACAGGGAAATTAATTCTGCTTTTGATATTGACAGAACTGGCTGTAGAAAGTGTGTGTTTGCATTCCGCAGGGTTGTGATTAAGTCTATCTGTGTGTTGCCTAATTACCTGGTATAGAACACTGTCTCTGTGTTACCTGGAATACCGTACCTGTCTCGGTGTTACCTGGAATACCGTACCTGTCTCGGTGTTACCTGGAATACCGTACCTGTCTCGGTGTTACCTGGAATACCGTACCTGTCTCGGTGTTACCTGGAATACCGTACCCGTCTCGGTGTTACCTGGAATACCGTACCCGTCTCGGTGTTACCTGGAATACCGTACCCGTCTCGGTGTTGCCTGGAATACCGTACCCGTCTCGGTGTTGCCTGGAATACCGTACCCGTCTCGGTGTTGCCTGGAATACCGTACCCGTCTCGGTGTTACCTGGAATACCGTACCCGTCTCGGTGTTGCCTGGAATACCGTACCCGTCTCGGTGTTACCTGGAATACCGTACCTGTCTCGGTGTTACCTGGAATACCGTACCTGTCTCGGTGTTACCTGGAATACCGTACCCGTCTCGGTGTTACCTGGAATACCGTACCCGTCTCGGTGTTGCCTGGAATACCGTACCTGTCTCGGTGTTACCTGGAATACCGTACCTGTCTCGGTGTTACCTGGAATACCGTACCTGTCTCGGTGTTACCTGCAGTACAGCACACCTGTCTCTGCATTGCGTGCAGTAGAGCACACCTGCGTCAGGGCACAGTTCCCAGCGTAAACAGACTGCAGAGAGCCTGGGATTATAACAAATCTGTGGGTTTACACACACACACACACACACACACACACACACACACGCACACACACAGGCAGACACGCATACACACAGGCAGACACACGCACACAGGCAGACACACACACAAACACGCACACGCACACACACACACACAGGCAGACACACAGGCAGACACACAGGCAGACACGCACGCACACACACACACACACACACAGACACACACACACACACACACAGCTGTCATATTGTGTACTTTTTCTGGTCTTCCAAAGCACAGTATTTAAAGATGGTTCCAAATGCTGATGCAGGATCGCTGGCCAGAACAGGAGAGAGGGCTCGTTTTACCCCAGTACTTGCATCTCGGTACAGACTGTCTGTTTATTTCAGTATTATATTTAAAATTCTTTGGCCCCAGAGGACATTGCTGATCTTTTGGTGCAAACTTGCCCTTAGATCTGTGAAGAACCTCTCTGTATTTCCAAAATAAATAACAGAAGAATGGGTGAAGCTTCCTCTCACTCCCACCCTCCCAGACTGTGGAAGACTGCCTCTTCAGATTAGAGAGGCACAAACAGCAGCTAGTATTAAAAGTCAGGTGAAAACATGTCTTTTAAAGTTAGCCTTTAGCTGATATGGGTTTGTTTTATTGATTTTTTTTCTGGTTTTATTTGCTCCCTGTCTTTTCACTATTTTTAATTTCTTGAGTATTTTAACGTTATTTGACTATTTTTTTTGTATTTCTTGTTTTACTCTATGAGAATGTATTTCAAATGAGTTGAATGAGGGGTGCTATATGAATAAAGTTTATTATTACTTTCAGGGAAGCGTTGATCTGATGGGGTGTGTCTGGGATTAGTTTTCGCTTTTTCCCACCTTTACAGCCAGGATGGAGGGTGTGACAAGCTGCGCTCTGATCTCTAGGGATCTACAGATACAATAAAAAAACGCAACTTATAATAGTCTGACTGTGGGAATCCTGTTATGGAGTTTATACTTTAAATCCAGCACCTGATCCTTTTGTCTTTGATGCTGTCAGTGGCAGTAAACATGTAGTGATGAATTATGCTGGTCTTACCTCTGTAGTTTAGTTCATTCTCTCTGACAGGTTGACAGTTCTGCCTTGTTTGTGGAGATTTGCCTCAATCTTCCCTGCACTGTGTGTATGCTTTACTGGGATTTAGAAAGATCCAACAAACTGTGAGATCTTTTGGGTGTTTTTACTTTGCATGGAGTGACACAGCAAACCAGGACATGCCCTCGATTGTTTAATGCGTTAGCTTTTTGTTGCCTCCCTAACGTTCAGGAATTCACCCTAATAGGAGTAGACACTGAAATATTTTGCAAATGTTTGAATGTGCAATGCATGTAATGCTCCAGACATGCAAGAAGTATTGTTTGAAATGTGTTTTCCTACAGTTACTCTGTAAATGGACATTTGACTTAAACGCAAGGGAAAGACATTTGGACATACTGGACTTTATGCAGTGCTTTATGTTCCTAACACTTACGTTCCTGCATTTCATGGATTGTACATATTGCAAGTTACATTACATTACAGCTAAATAATATATTGTCATTTAGCTAATATAAAGTACGTTTGCATAAAATTCTTATTGCATTGCTACATGCATAATCACATTAATCATTTATCTACTGCAGTATCGAATTATAGTAAAAAAATTTTCTTCTTCTTCTTCTCTTGTACAGGAAGGAGGGGGAGCCGCCGCTAATAAAGGGGTGGATTCCGTACATTGGGAAAGCTCTGGAGTTTGGCAGAGATGCCCACAAATTCCTCACCTCCTACAAGGAGAAATACGGAGATATATTTACTGTGCGAATCGCAGGTGGGTGCTTATAGTGTGAGAACAATGCAGGGGTTAAGTATCAGTGAATTACTTTTTTGTTTTTTTCATTTCTTACACAATGTGCTTTGTTAATTAGAGACCTCTGAACTTGAAATTTTGTGTTCAGATTGGAAATAATTTCATGTTGAATCTTTAAAAAGTTAAAATTAAACACGCTTTGTTGTGGCTTCACTGAACAGACAGTCATGGTTGGTGCACCAGTCAGCTCAGTAACCCACAGATTTTTTTTTATATATAGACCAGATAGCACCAAAAAACTTCTGTCTCTGCCATTGAAGCTACTGATTTGCTGGCTTATTATGAATATTGTAGAGGTGGTGTGGTATAAAACAGAACATCAATAGTTGGCATGGGAACGCAGACAGCACTAGAACCTCATAGACGGAGAATGGAAGGAACGCTGGACCTCAATATCTGGACGTAGTAACTGTCTGTCGTAACAGCGACGGGGGCTTTTGAGGTTCCCAGTGAGCTCCACTGAAACCTCTGTGGTGTGGGTTTGTGGAAGTCATTTCCCTTTGTATGACAAAGACTCTTGTCACAGTCTGCCTGCTGGTTTCTAATCCCATCTGTGTTTACAGTGTGGGGCAGGGTGTCTGGTGCTGTCAGAATGGGATCTTTGTGGCTGGTTGTTCCGAAATGTCTAAAGAGACGTGTGTGTCATTTCAGCAGATTGAAAAGTCTTTCCCCCGGAAAGCAGGTATAGGCTCCAGATACGTCTCAGAAAATCAGCATCCTGTTGGTTTTGTGCGCTGATACAGTGCAGTTGCCTTCCCAAAGACGTCATTTCAGCAGTTTGCCTCTGTGTGTCGCTGTCACCAGACCAGACAAATCTTTGTAATCGGGTCAAAAAGAAAATCTGACGTGTGATGTTCTCCGAGAACACCGAAGGAAACGGCGTGGTGGCCGCATTCCCAGAGGGAAACTCTCAGGAGCGCCGCAATCGAACGTCATCCCCAGAGCAGGATCCCAGAGAGAGAAGTCTGCTGGAGACATGTCCGCAGCGTCCTGGACGCTGGTCACGGACAAAATTTAAAATCTGAAAATGGAAATTACACCTGTGGTCGTTTGTAAGGGGCGTGTCAAAGTCTGAGAGAGGAAGCAGGTAGTGTTTATGCAAACGTGACGCGTGTAGATAAATTGAGCGGCTGCTTTAGGCATATCAACAAGAGGCAACTTACAACGTCAGCCTTTTTCTAATAATGCTTATACTGTGCTTACACACTGATGCCTCTTATGTACCTGTTTATGGGATTGGCCCCATTAGTAATGCTTCTTGTTCTGTACCTGCAGGTAAATACATGACGTTTATCATGGACCCCGTGCTGTACCCCAACGTCATCAAGCACGGCCGGCAGCTGGACTTCCACGAGTTCTCCGACCAGGTGGCGCCCGTCACCTTCGGCTACCCCCCCATCCGGAGCGCCAAGTTCCCGGGCATGGACGAGGAGATCCAGAAGTCGTACCGCCTCCTGCAAGGGGAGAACCTGTCCTCGCTGACGGAGAACATGATGGGGAACCTGCAGCTGGTGTTCCGGCAGGACTACCTGGGGGAGGAGGGGGAGTGGAGGACGGGCGACATGTACAGCTTCTGCAACCAGGTGATGTTCGAGGCCACCTTCATGACGATGTACGGCAAGCCCACGCACGCCGCCAGGCACGCCGGGATGGCGGCGCTCAGAGAGAAGTTCGAGAAGTTCGACGCCATGTTCCCGCTGCTGATCGCCCAGATCCCCATCTCGCTGCTGGGGGCCACCAAGGCCGTCCGGGACGACCTGATCCGCTTCTTCCTGCCCGAGAAGATGTCCGCGTGGTGCGGGTCCTCCCGGTTCATCCAGCGCAGGACTGAAGTGTTCGAGCAGTACGACCTGCTCGGAGACCTGGACAAAGCAGGTGTGTGTAACAGAATGCCAGATTGTTCATCGTAACCTAAAATAAGTGCGTGCGTGCGTGCGTGCGTGCGTGCGTGCGTGCGTGCGTGCGTGCGTGCGTGCGTGTGTGTGTGTGTGTGTGTGTGTGCATGCGTGTGTCACCTTCAGTCATCTAACATTCCAGTTAACTGACTGAATGATAAAATGTTTTATTGCATGTCAACCCTTTCAGATAATTGAATTTAATGGTGATAATGAGACATAACAAAAGAAGAAGCCTGCATATTCCCCCACCCCCTCCCACACACGCCCCCCCCCCCAACATCCTGTTTAAAATGTCCTTGTTAAGCAGCTCATTAAACCTCTGAAGCCGATTGGTCCCTCATTAGCATACACCGATCCTCGGCAGGGTTCGTGTCCTGTCCTTAACGAGTTTAATTAGAGCATCATAAACGTGTCCCATCTGCCCCCCACAGCGCATCACTTCGCCATCCTCTGGGCCTCAGTGGGTAACACGGTCCCCGCCACCTTCTGGGCCATGTACTACCTGGTGACGCACCCCGACGCCCTCGCTGCCGTGCGGGGCGAGCTCGACCACATCCTGCAGCTCGAGGGGAGGGAGCCCGGCCGCCCACGCAACATCACGCTGACCCTGGAACAGCTCGACAGCCTACTCTACCTGGGTAACGTACCAGTTTCGCCATGTCTCTGACTGACCTCAGGCCTCCGGGCTGTAGCTATGTTGCATGGCATCTGTGCCCTTCACTGTTGTATATGCCTTTTATCCTACACCTCCTCACCGGTAGAGGTGATGTGACCCTACCCGATTAGGCAAACGGGGGGCAGTCCAAAAGAACATGCATGCAAGTCACTGCAGGTCCCCCTACTGGTGAGAGTGGGGAAAACGAGCTGTTTTCCATGTCCAAATTAAGCAGATTTAATTCCTCATGCAATCACACAAGGTTCCCTCTGCACCTCCTCCATTTACAGTGTAAAACGGCGAAGGTTCTCTTCCTGTGTCCGCCTTTTCGGCATACCAGCCACGGTACCCCACACCAAGCTCTCTTCTCACAGAGTAACAACCATCTTCACCAGACGGCGGAAGAGCGCTCTGCTCTGTGTATCAGAGCGAGTGTGTGTGTTCTGTTCTCGTGCCGTGATTAGATGGGACCAGACACGACTCGTGGGTGCGCGTGGCGGAGGGAGGGAAGTCCGCTTTGATTAGACTGAGAACGCCGCCGCTGCAGAAGGGGCCTTCGTGCCGATACAGGTTCCATCAGAGTGATTTATGCAGATTCTGCACATTACTCCCGGTGGAATGTCTTATGGAATTGCGGCGATAAATTACGGGAAATTAACCATAAAATTCAGTGTTGGATGGGAGGGGGAGGGGGAGGGGGAGGGGGGGGGGGCAGGGTGAAGGTCACTGGGATGTCAAGGACATTAGGCAGTCATTCTGCCGGTGCTGTGATGTGATTGTCGTGTGTTATGGTAGGCGTGTGTGATGGTGGCATTATGCATTATAATGGTTATGGATTATGGTGGGCATGTGTTGTGCTGGCAGTCATGGCTGTCCTTGAGCATGACCTTGGTGCTGACAGATTGATACAGTAAATACTAGCTGACATTATCAGCAGAGATTACCGTTATCCGCGGTTGGATTCTGTGTTCTCTGGCTGCCCGGTTGCTCGCTCCAGTCATTGATGCACTCAGCGGTGCTCAGCAGCAGTCAGTGAATGTGAGCACCCTGCTGTGTGTGTGCCATCGAGCTCCTCGCCTGCTGCGTGTGGCGGCGTTTCTCCCTGTACAGGAAGTGCAGTCTCACTCAACATGCTGCGTCTTCCTCTTACAGAAAGTAGGATCCTTCTCAACATGATCTGTCTCTCTCCCTACAGGGAGTGCAGTCCCTCTCAATATGGACTGCTGCTCCTTACGTGAAGTAGGATCCCACTCAACATGATGTGTCTTCCTACAGGAAGCATAGTCCTTTCAGTACAGTCTGAGCCCCCCCCCCTCCACACACACACATACACACACACACACACACATACACATACACACACACACACACACACACACACACACACACACACACACACACACACACACACACACACACACACACACACACACACACACACACACACACACACACACACACACACACACACACAAGAAGTGCAATCCTACTCAACATGGTGATTCTTCCCCCCACAGGAAGTACGTTCCCACCCAACATGATCTGTCCCTCCCTACAGGAAGTGCGATCAGCGAGAGCCTGCGTCTGTCCTCGGCCTCCATGAACATCCGCGTGGCTCAGGAGGATTTCACCTTGCGGCTGGAGAGGGGGCGCTCCATCGCCGTGCGCAAGGGCGACGTCATCGCCCTCTACCCGCAGAGCGTGCACACGGACCCCGACATCTTCCAGGATCCAGAGGTACAGCACCAGGGCCGGGGTTACGGGGGCGAGGACGGGCGAGTGGGTGTGCTGTCGAATCACTGACTCGCTTCATCCAATCGGAAGAGCTTCTGCTTTCTGTGTGGGAACACTGTGATTGGAGGCAGCTCCCCCTTTTGTTTGGGTTCCTGATGCCTCACTTTCCTCACCTTTGGAAGGGGGTCCTCTGTGCTTGTGCACATGCATGTACTGATGTCTGATTTTCATGAACAAACATGTAGTGTTTTGGGACAATGTTCTATGGATTGCGTTTCTGGTTTCTTTGACAAGAATCTGTGTAAACAACTTGATTAATGGGCATGAACTGAAGTAGACTGTAGGTGTTGTCGATGAAATCTGTCCAGTTGATACAGTGTTACACCACACCCCGTACAATAACAGTATTAATAGTTTTTTACAGCATTACTGATGATAGTTTCTCCTCTGACAGGTTTACAAGTTTGACAGATTTGTTGAGGACGGGAAGGAAAAGACAGACTTCTACAAGCACGGGCAGAAACTGAAGTACTACCGCATGCCCTTTGGGTCGGGCTCCACAAAGTGTCCGGGCCGGTACTTTGCAGTGAACGAGATGAAGCAGTTCCTGTCTTTGGTGCTTCTGTACTTCGATGTGGAGGTCCTCGAGGGTCAGAAGAAGGTTTCCCTGGACTCAAGCCGGGCGGGGCTGGGTATTCTGCTCCCCGCCTCAGACGTTCGGTTCCGCTACAGGCCCCGTCAGCCCTGAGGGAACATGAAGGCGGAACCCCATATTAAGAGCTTTGCTTCCGGTACGAGTTCAAAAGGGTTGCACATCACTGCTTGGTGTGATGGGAATTGTAGTCCACATGAAAGGGGGGAAAAAAAGTGAATTCAGTTATCCCATAGTTTGAACTCCAGATGTGGGTCTGGAATTATGGGCTACAACTTTTGGCTAAACCAGATAAACAGCAGGATATTTTAACATTATGTTACAGATCAGAGGTTGTGATCAACTTACAAACTGGGTTACTCACTATTTTAGACTTCTGAATTTTGCTCTATTTTTGGTAAATAACGGACATGCATCTTCAATAATTATGACACCTTTTCAGGTGAAAAGTGCTATAACTGTAGTGACTTCAACTCTTGCTTTTACAACATATTGTAGACAGCAAATATCACAATACCAGAAAAAACTACAAATGTATTTACTACATTATAAAATATGAAATGTTTTTATTTATAATTACAATATAGTATAACAAAAAAAAAACAGAATAGAACAAAGATGAAAATTTGAAAATTTTGATAAATTATTTTAATGTAAAACCTCACAGTTTCACTTTGGTTTATATATGCTGTACACTATCATTCTTAGCCCCTCTGTTTTCACCTATGGGAATTGTCAGCACTCACTTGAAGTGCACATCCTTACTAAACTGTGAAAGCCATTGATTATTCGCCCAGCTTTGAAAATGAATTAATCCCCATCGACTTTCAGCAGTGGGTTTAATGCTGTTGTAAGGCACCTGCGGGTGCCTAAGACCTGTACTCTTGTGTCCAAACGAGTGACTCAGGTTGCCTGGTGACATCACAATTCCCTGCCTCACTCTGTCTTTTGATTTGCTGGAATCTTCAGGTCACTTCCTGGTGGAACATGGGCCTCGGCTGACCTGAGTCCAGGGGGAGCATCCCAGAATCCTCTGCGTGCTGCACCCTGTGGGCATGTGATGCTGTGGATCAGTATAGTGCATTCTGCAGGGGACTGGAGGGATTGATTTCTCCTCAGATCAGTTGACTTCTAAAATCTAAATGCACATTATACACTGATACGGGGGGAGAACTGCCAGCTGTTTCCTTCTCTTGAAATGGTAGCACTGTTTTACTTCATACTTTCTTTCTCAATCCAAACAGGCACTATATCTGTGTGAGAGCAAAAAACACTACATTTCTACAGTTGAATAAACGCCCTTAAACATTTAACAACTAACCTTTTACAGGTGTAACATATCTGTTATGTGTAGGGGCTCTGATCATTCCGTATCATAAATAGCGCGTTTTAAAGAAAATAAGATAAAGATTAAAAATTTCTTGATCTTTAATTTCTACTCATAACCTGTGCATTAGTATTAAAGACAGTGAGAGGTGCAGAGACACTGTCTCAGTTTATGGGTAAAATTGTTGTGGTGATTACGTTTTTTTTGAAAACGCGTTACATTTTAGATATATGAAAGCTTTGTTTGCCGTTGCAGTAATATAAGGCACAGCTAACCAACAGTTAATAAGAGTACTTACTGTGTTGTGCAACATGGCTGTGTTATAACTACAATTGCTTGCGTCAAGTATATTTATGAAAGTGTGGTTATCTACTCACTCATCTTCTCACTGTAAAAATCACTTTGTGTCAATAGTACACATTTGATTTGATAAGATTAACCTGATCAGTGAGATCATATTAACTTCTGTAACTGTCTTGTCTTTATTTTTTTTTTTTAACGCTTTAACCTTTTTGGAACTGTACATTAGACTCGCCTCACTGGAGGTTTCTGAGGCGATGCAGGAACGCCAAGGTGAGACACATGCAATACGCTACTTTTGTACTAGAAATCCCACAATGCACTGCGGTCAAATGGATGTCAGTTGGATACTGATGGATTGCAGGCTGCCTGAGAATGATGAGATGAGGAAAACGTTCCAGCTACCAGTGTTTTGAGCCATAGTCACTCAGCTGGGTGAGCCACCCGGGAGCCCCCTCTTATGCACAAAGCAATTCATGACTCTGGGGGACTGCAAACTTATACTTATGAGGCAATCAGTGGTGAAATGGGTCCCTGAGAGAATCACCTCCCCGTGGGAGATGAGTTCGGGCGTTAATTGCGGATAGTGTTTCCTCAGTAATGTGATCTGAGGAGATGACTTTTCTCCCCACTGGCCTCGTGCTTCATATGCAGTGATTGGAGCTGTTTATGGGCAGTGGATTGGAGAGGGGAAACCATCACTGCAGTCACAGAGGATCGTTCACACGCTTGGCATAATCTGGGGTCTGGGGGGAAAAAAAAGGGGAAAATGATGCTTTGAATGGGCACCTTTTGAAAGGTTAAACACAATCTGGATTTCAAAGGGGAAGGCAAAGGCAAGCAGGAGTTTGGATCTGTCAATGATTTTTTTTTTTTGTTTTTTAGAATTGTTAAATGCAATTTATCTTTTTGTTTGCTCATTTTATGATAGTCTAAGCCTTCTCAGTCTGCTACGTTGGCAGTCTCCTCAAGACTCTGAGCGTGTTCCTTGCAATGTGAAGCTTCAAGCATACACACACACACACACACACACACACACACACACACACACACACACACACACACACACACACGCAACTGTAATAAAACTGAACAAGCTGGAGCATGGCTCCCATCCATTAACAACAGCAGATGACAGGTCACATGTTAAGCAAATGACCAGTCAGCTTTCGCTATTCACAGTAATTAGTTAATATCATTTTGCAGTGACTTGCTTAGCTTTCCATTTTACACATTATCTATTTATACAGCTGAACATTTATTGAAACAATTTTGGTTGGGTGTCTTTCCCAAAGGTATAACTGCATTGGGCTATTGGGAAGTCCAGCTGGCTACCTTACAAGCCCTTCTCTCTATTGCTAGACCACACTACTCCCCTTACCAAAGTAAATGGAACTAATTGTTTCATTTCTGTTGCTGTTCGAGAAAATTTGGAGAAAAGGGAAAAAAATGAGCTGTGACTTTTATTTAGACAATGTATTTAAAAGGAGACTGGGAGCAAGTGGCTAAAGTAAAAAATGTAAAAATGATAGAAACCTCAGGTTTCTATGTTGTAATAAAATGTCTTTTCAGGATGTTGGATATGTACTGTGTCCTTTTGAAACAGTCCCTACACTGGCGTTGGCATCAGTGTGCTTTCCATACAAGACGTTCTGTTGCACTGTTTAAAGTTTTTTTTTTTTTTTTTTTTTTTTTTTTTTTGTACATAATTTTTATGCATTATCCACATCTTGTGAAGCCATCTGATTAAAGCAAATTATTGCAGCTTGTCTTTTGAATGATTGCACCCTTAATAAACAGCAAATGTTTTTGTGATGGAATCAGTGCGTATTTTTTTTAACTGTAATCAACAATGCAATTGCAATCAATGGGGGCACAAAAAGTCATAAATACTACGTAGACATCGGGATATGAGGAGACAACTGGGGGTGCACTGCACCCCTAAGCACCCCATAGCGCCGGGCCTGGGTCAAATACTAGTCCCAGCCTGATGGGTCTTGGACCGCTGCAGTACCCAAACGCGAGTTGCACGCGTGTTCGCTGTAATCAAGACACATAAATTTTAACATAAAATGTTGTTTTGAAATTTCTGAACGCGTTTAAGAGGTTTTGACAACGGTGTCCACAGTCGCCTCAGTACATTTAGCTTGATTCAGTCATTTACATTATGAGGTCATTTACATTCTAAGTCCTATTTTTAAACATAAACTATATTTAAGATGCAGTGAAAAGTACGCTATAATTTTGAGTGTTCAAGCTTTAAAGATATGAAGGCAATATAATTCGTGACTTAACTATTTTCTGCAATGATGTTTTTGTGTTCAAACTCTAAAGAATTTGACACATTTCCCATGTTTTCCTCCGGTGTGGCTGCTCTTTTCAATTGGTAAAACGAAAGGAATAGGCCTTACATTTTTTTTAAATGACTGACAGCAACCGGTGGATATCGCGATGGAGAAAAAAAAATCAAAACTTGAATGTTTACATCTTGGTAAAACAGACAAATATAAGAAGTAATAATGTTTTGAAATGGGAGAAAACGTTTAACGGTATAACAATCCAAGTGAGATCCCTCCGATTGAACTATGTGAGGGAGCAATTAGCCACAGATGCTCCATGCTTTAAAACAAAAAAGTGAATTTCAGAGTGTTTATTATTTCGTTACTTATGCAGTAGTGTTTAGAAATGCGAATATTCGCTATTGATTTTGTCATATTGGTAAGCATCACTTTAGAAATTGAGATAAATGTACCCATAATTCTTTATGAAAATAAAGAAGAAGATGAACGTTTCGGATTAATTACAGTGTTTGACATCCAGTTTTGGTAACGGACAGTGTTACATTTTCTTCAGTCATATCTAGGGCTTTTAATTGCCTTAACAACGTGTTCCATTTTACGTTAAATCCGGCTTTTCGGCCGACGGTTTTCACGCACAGTGGTTTTCAAAACATTACAGTATAGATAGGCCTACCCATTGAAATTATTTAATAACCATAGGACTATACAAACGTATGTTAGAAGATTTATTGTGTCTTCAGAGTACCCTGTCCACGACGTTTGGACCGCCTTCCCTGGGTCTCGTGCTGTTTTATCGAAAAGTTACGGGTTATAATAAATCCTCTCTCTGGCGCGCGGAGCAGAAAGCATTAATTTTGTTCCTTCTACGTTTAGCATTAATTCCGAGGGTGCAGAACCGACTTGCTAATCGTATAAAGTCCAGTTCAACAAAAATTATGCATTAGCAATTAGCCAGGCTATCTCATGAAATTCATTGAATGTAAAGAAACGGACGCTTGACATAATACCCGTTAAAGAACTCAGGTGAGCATACGCATTGCCTGGAGCACAAGTTCTCAGAATGTTGAAATACTTACGGTATTTTGTAAATAAAGTTAATACATAATTTAATGCTTTTGTTCAAAATATTTTAATAAAGCTTTCCAATACAATGTCAGATACAAATATCTTGATGCAGTCCTATTTTGACACATTGCATATGTAATGATCATTTGTATTGTTTACCTGGCCACCAAGGTACGTTTTAATGACAGCAAATGATGTAG
Source organism: Megalops cyprinoides (assembly GCF_013368585.1). Taxonomy (NCBI): domain Eukaryota; kingdom Metazoa; phylum Chordata; class Actinopteri; order Elopiformes; family Megalopidae; genus Megalops; species Megalops cyprinoides. Next base: position 3,826,603 of record NC_050606.1, read on the forward strand.
ATACACTCCCAACAGGCAAACCTAAAACGTTACTGGAACTTGAAATATCGACGTCACCTTTAGAACTGGTTTGATTCTACCTTCCAATCTGACTTCAGCTGAGAACCTCGCCTGACCCAACGGTGAGGTCTCGTTGGTTAATAATACATCAAACAAACAGTAGGCTATGCCATGCAGGCAACATTAATAAATACACAAATTAACCACAGACAACAAAGACATCCAAAATAAATAAGGTTTGGAAATAAAACACCTGAACAAAATATCCGTCAAAGATTTACCGAACTAAGTATCATCCAGGTAACCCGTAGATCATTGTCCGTAGTGGGACTGAATGCTTCGGGATTAAGAATTTACACTCGTCCATATCTGTAATATTTACAGCAGCGTACCTGCGTTATCTATGCTTAATAAAGAGGGACTGTGTGTGTGCATGTACATACATGCTCATAAAACCATAAGATATTCAAACAAACAGATATCACTGGGCAACCAGGCACAATTGTTCTTTAAACCGACCTCACATTCAGTGAATTTCGCGCACAGTACAAAAAGTGTTTTGGATGATATGATTCCTTTTAAGAATGATGTATGTTGCAGTGCGGATTTCTGTCTCATTACTGTGGTTTCCTCATTCATATATGGAAAAGTTTTAGTCCTTTTCGGTTGTCCTTTTGCTACATCTAAGGCTTGTCCATGCATTCTTTGTAGAGGTTAGACGCCAAGCTGCTGAAAAGGGCGCATTTCTCGGGACACGAGGAAGCGGCAGCTCCGGCACCGAAGGGGTAACCGCTCGGTTGTTCGTAGCTACCCAAACCCGCACTGTGACCAGAAGAGGCAGGCGCAGAAGGACCAGAAACCCCCTGGCCTTGGTTGAGGTAAGCCACCAGCCGTCTCATTTCGTCCAATGCCTGGGCCTGCATGAGGATGTAATTTTTGGCCAGCAGCAGGGTAGCGATTTTGGAGAGCTTCCGCACGGAGGGGCTGTGCGCGTAGGGTATCACTGACCTCAGCTCGTCCAGCGCGTCGTTCAGGTCGTGCATGCGCCTCCTCTCGCGCGCGTTGATGTTCAGCCTCAACACCCTCTGCTCCTTGTTCTTCCTACCCGCAGATGCACCTCCGGGCGCCGCCGCCGTCCTGTCTGTCATGTGAACAATGTCACATCTGTCGTCGCTGTCATCGTCTGGACTCTGTTCCCCGCCGCTGCTCTCCGCCACCAAAGCCCTGTCGCCGCTTTCCACGTACTTTTCGCACAAAGACCCGGTCGGTAGACCGAGCGCCCCTGGCTGGACTGGGTCCGAGTCAGTCCGATCGAAACAACTGAGTGGTGATTGGCGGTCCCGCGATGGATGATCAATACTGGCATCTGCTCTGAACGAGGACATTGTTTTGCTTGAGACGGCGCTGAGAGTTTTGTGGAAAGTTGCCCCCTCCGCTCTCTCCAAGCCCGTATTCCTATGCATAGTCCTTTCGGGGTCTGCTCTCCTCCCGCGGTCGAGCGACCACCACTGGCGTCGTTTCAAAGTTTGCAGCCACTCAAGTTGATCCTGATACCTGTCAGGTGACCTACGAGGCGGCAGCTCGCGCTGTGGCGCCGTCCACTTGCCTGTATCGTGCTTTGACTCGCCGGCACCAGATCTTGGGAGCGCGCAGCTGCAACGGCAGTCGGGCGTCTGTTACATCCTTTCTCCAAGCAGGTTATTATTATGAAGATTCGCCCACCGGGACTGCGCTCTCTGCCCAATCAGGTTAAAGATTTAATTAAATGGGATTAAAACGGTATCAAGCAGGCTAAAACCGAGCGCTATCTGCCCCTCCTCTCAGATAGCCCATTCCCCTGATCTGATGAGAATTGTTCCTCGCAGGAATACAAAAGGCGTAGGTTCTTTAAAAAAAAAAAAAAAAAAAAACACCACCACCATCTGCACACGCATCTGGCTGCGAGTGTTTGGGAAGAGATCTGTTAGTAGTCTGACAACTGTCTTAAAAATGGCATGTGACGACTTTCACCCCTGTGATCACAGCAACCGCTTTTGTGTAGCTTCAGACATAGCTAGGCTGTACCAATGGATGCGAAGGGGCTTCTTAACATGTCATACACAGACAAACGCCTCCCTTTCCGGCGGTACCCAACTCGTTTTCACTTTTGTCTTTTTCAAACAGTGTGTTTATCAGCATTCCACCATTCACGTTTAAGTTTGTATTCATATTTCTTGCTGCGATTGGTTTTAATAGAACGCCGGTCTATGCTAACAAGCAACCTGTTATTTCTCCATCTGTGCTGAATAGCTCATTTCAGGTGTGACACTCTGACAGAATATTTTTTATCTGTGCAAAATGGCACAGATAAACCCACTCTTGAAAACGGAGGCCACAGATGATGGTTGCGTCAACAACCTTTTAATTGTGCGGCTTGCGGAAGGCCGCAGGTGCTCGTTTCTTTTCATTGCCTTTCACTGATGAAATTCTAATTCTCGTTGTACCATATGGTTGAACTATTCCTCTGAGATCCGGTCCAAAGGGGCGGGGGGTCGCAACGTATTAATGTCTGTAATAGAATCAGAAATGAGTTTCCACAGACCCGGTTGCAGGAGAGATTATCATAACAGGTGGGGGTTCGTCCATTGATCAAGGAATAGGCATTTTTAACGGAAACCTGGGCCACCGGGGAACGCTTGCTTGTCGCCCTATGAGCTATCCGAAAGCTCTTTTACTAAATTACTTTTATAGCGCTGATTTCCGATGCACGGGATCACTTCCTGTCACTTTGCACACAAAATGTGTCGAAACATGTTTCCAAAAGTGCATGTAAGAGTTATTAATGTATTATTGTGATTTAAAGGTAAGGTCAGAAAACGAGGCAAAATAAGTGATCAAACAGCTGAGTCGGCAGTCTGGGGTATCGGCATCCATTTCCATTCCTGTGTTTTTTACTATTTTACTGCGTAAAAATTAAAAGCACGAATTTTGCCACATTTGTTTTTGTTTTTGTCGGTCTTACGTTCAGCTATCGTGAGTGAGATGCTTTGACTTTGACATAAATTGGGGTGGCATCGCCATCTAGTGTCTGTAGCTACTTGCTGCAGACGCCAGAGGGGGATCTGTCCAAAAAATACAACCTCGTCCGAGACGCCCTGTCCACAAATATGACGTTCTTCTAGCAAATCTGTACAAATTTGGTTACTGTTAGCGTTAGGGTTAGGCTTGGGGTTAGAGTTAGGGCTGGGGACGTCACATCCCTTGACAGAATCGCTTTGATGACACTGCCCTTTGTGGACAGGTTTGCCTGACTGGAGCCAGACTGCTCTTTCGAGTGGTGAAGATATTTCCTCCCGACAGTGCTGTTGCTGGATCTGTATGAATTCAGACAAACAAGGAAATATAAAGCTGCATATCTCACGTCGCTTCTCAAGCGCAGGGTCCGTACAAAATTGTCAAGGGCTGCGAAGGACCTAAGCGGTCTTACAAAATACGTAGCCTATAAGTTATTTTACAATATGTGGTTCAAATATTGACGGGGCCAGCATGCTGCAGACGTTCATAAAACGTAACTCTGACGTGCCCTCCTGACGTGGCTGCCGTGCATCTTTCAGGCGTGGGCTTCACGGTTGGTGTTGGCGGTAAAAGCGAGCCATTTAAGGTCATTTAAGAGGAATGAAAAATGCTACATCAATGCCATTCACTCTATCACATAAACCCCCTTTTGCACGTCATTCACCCTTGACATGTCAAGTAGACATTTAAATTACACGTTGCTGTGTGCTGGTAAAGGTAGCCTACAACAAAAACATGTCAGGGAAAGACCGAAGGGATGGGTTTTTCAGAGAACCCATTGATATTCTATGGCCTGAACCAATTTAGGCATCATTTCTTCGCAAAAGTGCTCATGTCTTCTTTCTTCATTAATCACCTGTAAGTCATTCTGTTTATAACTAATGACAATAAATAGCGTAATTATAAGTACGCCCAGTTCAAGTTCGTTTTTAGCCATTTTTTGATTAAGTCTGAGGTCGGTATTTTCATGGTTTTCCTTATGATATTTCCAGTTGGAAGGTTTTTGAAAGGAATTTTCAGTCTGTTCCAAGCACTACTGTAAACAACACACTTATATTAGCACAGGTGACCTTTCTTACCCTGTCTATGAGGCGGAACTGTCAAGATTGCTGTGTGATAGCTCCCCTTCCAAGGGAAGAAAGGAAACCGCAAAAAGGAGACCCACTCATGTTGCAGTAAGCCACTATTGCCACGAGATGGCAGCACAAACCAAATTTACACGCACCAATCAATGTTTATGGATGACGGGCTTCCAAGGAGTGTTGCCGGGCAACTGAATCCACAAACTTGAAACAGTGATGCTCAGTTTGAAGCTGTCAGCTGTCAGCAGTGACTGATTTTTGGATTGGAATTTAAACACGTTCTCGGTGACGTGCATGTCTATCTGTCTATCTAGCTATCTATCTAGTGTATGAAATGTCATTTGCGATGATATATGATCACCATCATCTTGACTAAACAAAAAAGGGAGAAAGTAATTCCATCGTTGTGTGGAGAAATTGTAGATAAATAAAACATTACTAACTCAAAGTGGATGTGACATTACAATTCTCATGTGTTCTTCTCCAGCTGAAGACTAGTGTAAATTACATATTCACTTTGCCATTCGTTTCTGCTGGAAAGTCCTCCGTGCACCATACTGAGGACAGGTGAGTAATGAACAGCCTTTAACAGGCCTGGTGAATAATTTGTCATTTCTGTCACTGAAGCAGCGCAAAGCTAAACAATGGATGGGTGACGGTGCTCAAAAACAGATGGACAAATGAACTACGCTTTTCTTATGTCAGCTCCTTGCTCTCGGAGAACCGCAAAGCAGGGTGTTCAGAAAATTGGGTCTTCTTGGGTCAGTGATGGTTGTTTGAGCTGCGCGTCTGTATATAAAAGTTAGCATGGTGATTGACAAGTAGCACAACCAACGGAGAGAGAGAGAAGCTGGAGAAGACAACCAATAGTGTTATACACAGCTGTATCAACAACCTTATATACGTATACTGTGTTTACAGTGTATACTGACATTATGAAATGTGTAGCTCAATAGAGCAAAGGAGGGCTGTGCACATATAAAACAAGACTATAGGAGAACAAAGCACTATTCTGCAAAGCACAGGGATCAAAAGCACCACTTAGATCCTTTTTTGGATGAGGATCCATTCAAAGTCACTGCACTCCTGAGAATATTCTATTTGGAATTTCCATGAAAGGTGAATCACTGTGGTGACTAAAATACGTACCCAGATTTTTTTTCTGCTAAAAATATGTGTCTATAATAATATATCAAAAATATTTTTTCTGTACAAATAAGTAATATGCCACATTAAAGCTATGTAATTTACCCTGCATAAGGGTGCTTGTGAAGGGAAACTGTCACCTGTCCCCCAAAAACTGGGGAATTGTTTGAATGTGAATTGCTAAAATGTTATACATTTCAGGGCTCTCTTTGTCTTCCATCCAATTCAAATCCATCAACAGGCAGATCTTGTTACATAAATGTAATTCCGAACAGGTTAATTGTTTAACGTGTAATTGTCATTGTCTGTGTGTGAACTAGCTATTGGTTAACGAGCCACACCTGCCCTACTTATCAGGCGTTAGATGCAGGTGTGCTCACTTATTTCTCTCCCTGAGTGTGTGATCAGGCTGGTTCCTTTGTTTGTGGATTTTATTAAAAAAAAAAAAAAAAGATTGTTTTTGGTAAGTATTGGCCAGCCTCTTTACAGTGCTGTAAATGATTAAATAAGTTTTGCACTAAGGAATTTATTTTTGATGCTTAAACACCAGTTATAATTTTACCTTTAACAATACAATGCTTTAAAAATAGATATATGATGGAGTTTGACAAATATAATATTGCCTCACCATGTCTTTAAACCTTTAACATTTATTTACCATTTTTTAGCCATTGTTACCAGTTAAAAATAATACAAATGAATCAAAGCGAGACTTTTTTTGTCACATGCCAAATGTTTAAGCACCACCATGGATGATCAGAAACACTTTACAGTTGATAGAATTTAAAAAATGAAAACACTCTTGTGGTTTTAATCTAAAGTATAACGGTGTTCATGGGTAGGTGATGCTTTTTTGAAGTGTCCTTAACTGCTGTAAATCAAAATGTTTCATTAACGCATGTATTTACACACCACAAAACACAACTGAAAGTGGCAATTAATTGCATCCTCTAATTTGAATATGCAAATCAATTTAATGCATTATTGCAGAACTTCAGGGCCACTAGTGATATATTTACATAATTATCTGGGCATACAACTACCAAAAAATGGATCAATTAATGATGCCAAAAAATACTGGAAGTGAATACTTGTGTATTCGTGAATAATATGTGCATCACAACAGTGATGCAATGAGAGATTCCTGACATACAGTATGTATAAATTGTGGAATTCAGTTCCTAACTAAAGGCTTACACTAAAATATTAATGATCAACTTTATTCAAAATACATAAATTTTCATGGTCAGTGATACCTGCTTCTTTTTATTTATAAAGCAAATATATCTGAGTGGCAGAAATGTGAGATCTGAGAAAAGGGCTAGAGGCTCACAGTAAACCCCTTGACCTCATAGGGCCGACAGAGTGGGAGAAAAGTAGAGAATTTTCATTTTAAGGCATCTTTTCATTGGAAGAGTTTTGGCATCTGATCAAGAGACATAATTCAGCCTTCCGTTTTCATAACTTCCAATTTGTTGACAAAGAGCACAGTGACCTTTATTCAGCACTGGTACTTAAGCATGTTTGTTTGTGGTTTGGAGCCTCCTTGTTGAGGCTGAAGACCACACTCTGCTTTTATAAAGGGATTCAGACTCCGTAGTAATCAGAAACCATGCGAAGCATGTACTGCTATGTCTTGGTCTTATTTTTTTGCTCTTTTTCATGCATATTCTGCAGTATATTTGTACGTGATTAATATTTTTCAGGAATTATATCTTGGGAAAACTCATTTCATCTGTACATGGTCACTTCAGAGCAGTCTGTGTTTATTCACCAGACAGAATTGACTTAATATTTATGTTAATATCTAAATTACCATCAGGTTTGCTGTTTTCATTGTATAATATTTAACATGTGTAACCTGGCTGTGGCAATACTGTATACTGTGAAGCACAATTTCACTGTGCTTTGGGTCCCTCATCAAGCGAAAGCTGGTTAAAAACTCACCACAGTTTGGTTCCACATCTGAAATTGCACCATCTGAACCAACCTATGGTGTCTTGGCTAAAATTGTTTTTTTTTTCCTAATGTTTTTATTGGTTTGTTTTATTATAAGAGATTGGGAGTGAGCCCTACTTGCTTCAGCCATGACAAAGAAGACAAAGAAGAAGTGTCACCAGTGAGAGATGAAAGAGAGGATGTTCCCCCATTACAGGTGAGCACTGGAGTTCGGAATGTCTGACTCCGGATGAAACATGGCCCAAACACCCCCTGTGAATGCTGTTCATGGTGGTGGCAAATTTGAGGAATTTATTGTGAGAATGTACCTCACCATTATGGCACATGAATGGTCCCTGAAATATTTAAGATGCAACCTGAATTCTCCTGAATCAAATTTTGTATTTGTTGGCACTGTATTTGTGGACATAATTCTGTTTTATCAGAGGAAATATTTGTCCTGTAGCCTGCAATCCCATGCTACCCTGAGCCCTAGAAACTGGCCCTTATTCAAAACTTGACTTCAGAGGAGTTAAAACTCAGCTGACACCTTTATGTATATTTGATTATTGCCACTATTTAATATTATTATTATTATTATTAGTAGTAGTAGTAGTAGTAGCAGAAGTAGCAGTAATAGTTTTTATAGTAGCAGTAATGATAGTTGTAGTAGGTATTAGCCTTTCCTTGACGGTTCTTCGGTCTGCGTGTATTTTCTTCAATCACCGCGGGGAGGCAGGAGAGTGCACGAAAGTCGTCAATATTATTACGTTACAATAAAAAAATAAGTAAATTTATGTTGTAGCATTTGCGGGAAAAATAACTTGAGTCAATGTTCAATCAGATGGGTTGACTGCTGTAGTTGTTACTACGCACAAATACGTGGTAATTTCGCAGGTTAAAATAAATCTTTCAGAACTTGTGATCGCGCAAATGCACGTAGGCTAAAAAAGAGAAAAACAGAGATTCGTACAGAAAAGACAATCCCTTTGTGATGGTCTCCATTTCAGCACAAGAAGGCTTCATGACAATTCTGAAAATATTTCAGAAAATTCTGATTATACCGTATGAGTGATGCAAAATGTCTGGTGTGCACAGCTGAAAGGGTGTGCGGCGCTTCACTTAAAACTTAAAATGGCTGACACTCTCTTTATTTATTTATTTTCAGCGCGCCATTATAGAACTTTTTTTATTTTTAAAGGATTTCTTTTTAATAGCCGATCAGGATGTTGTGTCTCGCTGCTAGGTCCCAGAAGTAAATGTTAGATTTGGTTTGCTTCGACCTGAGTTGCACCAAAATTTGCAGCAGACAAGGGCCATTCTTGCCCGCCAGAAGAGGGAATATTTGCAGCGCCCGAATAGTTGGCCAGGCGCAGAGTTCAGCACTAGGAGAAGCGGACAGCGCTTTAATGTCTTGCTACACCTGTCTGTGCCGGCCGTGTTCGCCTTGGTGCCTTTCAGCAACAGTAAACGCGAAAAAACATGACAGATCACCATTTCCTTGTTTTATTTTTATCAGTAAAGGGCTACATATATACCTTGACATTTACACTGTACCCTGCAGTCGTTTTAGTTCATTATTAATAATTGCAGACTGGTCATGTTGTCACTCATAATTTTATTAAGAGGAAGACGAAGATTTAAAACAAAAATAGAAAATGAATTATCCATTGTTCGAGCCTTGTCATAAGGGTTTTTTTTTCAAAGTCCCTTTGGTCGCGAGGTTTAATTGGCGCGTGCTGGAGGCTGAAGGCCTCGCTCTTGGCATTCACCGCGTGCCTTAATTGTATGACATTAAATCAAGGTCCGCTGTGAACACGGAGAGCGAGCCTAGGATCAGAGGGCGGCTTGCGTGGTGAACATCAAACGCAGCAGCGTCGTCTCCATTTGCATCCACATATTTTAGAGAGATGATTAAAAAGGCAAAAAAAAAAAATGCACGTGGGTTCCTAATGTCGAGGCACGGTGTCCACCAGACATTCCAAGATCACTCCAATCACCTCTCCCATTAATTTTTTGCGAATCCGTAGTTGCCGGGCTTAAATGGCGTTTGTCTATTCCAAACGACCGCCAAAGTCCGTCTGTTTCCAGTATTCTGCGAACGAAGGCGAAATCTCGCCTGTGCAAGCATTTACTTTGCAGAGTCCAACGCAACAAACCGCATTAAGAGATTACCCGTTTCGGACGGCCATAAATTCAACGCTATGCACGTTGGCTGGGCACTTTGACCACATAGGGTTAAAGCTGTTCCCAGGCGCTGGATTTTTTTTGGAGCTCGATTCAGAACGGTTGCAAGCCAGAATCCAGCCCGGGTGAAAAGGGGCGGTCCGTTTGATCTGCTTCAAAGGCTGTCTGCTTTGACAGCGAGGCATAGACGACAAACCCTCAGTACCGTCCGTAGCCCCCTCCAAAACACCTACGGAAAGGTAGACACAAAAAAAAACATTCATTAATCTCACATTCGAAGTCATGAGTAAAATCTATTCAATAAACGACACATGATAAAAAACGGCATATTATGGGAATGCAATAAATGTATTTTCTTTTCATATCCTTCATAACAAGCCAAAGACCGCATTAATTCCGTCGAGCAAGAGAATGAATGTGATCTCAGAACACAATTTTCAACAAAGCGTCCCACTATTCCCCACTTACACGCACACGATTCGAAATGACGCTCGTAGAGGAAGACTGACCGAATGGAAGAGGGATGGAAAAGAAAAAAAAAATCTGACAGCAGGTCATAACAGTTAAGATGCCAAAGCGACTCTGTAAAACGCAGCCGCGCAGCCGATCGGCGTTCCATCTCCAAACTGGACCCTGTCAAATTCGAGAACTGCGTCCTGTTCCACCTCGCGCGACAGCCGACAGAGAACATGCTGCATTCTCAGCCCGGTTCATTCCGGGGCCAAGGAAAATGCTCGAATGGATTTTTTCCCCCATTAGCATACCTTTAAAATTGCACCAGTTTACTCCGGAGCCTTCCCTCCCGTGCGCTCAAACCAGACTTTGAGATTAATGGCTCTCCAGCCAAACAAATACGGCATCTGCCTTCAGCAAAAAGAGGATTACGTGGGGGGTCGGTGACGTCACCAGGCAGACAGATGTTTGCTACCAAAGTCCCGATCATCTCCCGGTGCCCTTGAAACTAAAGCGCGTGCGTGTAAATCCCCATCTCGACCCGGACAGGCTGTTCCTCACCTGTTGTAATTTGGCGAATGCATTCCATTCGCTCTTAAAAAAGAAGTATTGGTTTAATTTTAATTTCACATTCGTCGGTCTGTGCACAAACGCACGCGCGCATTAACGTATCTTCTGCCTCTAGTCCCGCTCTATGCCTCTTAAATATTCATAACGTCTGCGCATGCATGGAACAAACAAATGTTTCAGTGTAGCTGGAAATTCTGCTTTAGATTTAATGAGCAGAAACATTTTGAGGCTGTCGTTAAGGCATTTTGTATGTAGGCAGTGGATAACCCATTTACTGTGTTCTGCAATATAAAACTGCATTTCACTGAATGTATGTAGACATCTCTCTTTCAAACATACACAGCGATCGCTGTTGTTTATGTATGGTTTTTCAACCCAGAAATAATATTTCGACCTACTTTTATTCCGTTTCGCTGTCCAAGGTTTTGAAAAGGAACACTGTACCGTCCTCCACACAGTACTTTCACGCATCACACACACGCGCGCGCGCACACACACACACGCACACACACACTCCCTCTCTCTCTCTTACACACACATACACAATAAACACATACGTACAGGTCATGCCAAGTCATACCACAAATAATGTAATATTACTTTTTAAAACTGAACCTGGGATAATTATCCAAAAAGGATAAACTTATGTTCAACCAAAACAGTGATATAAAAACACAGAAATAAGAATGCATTTTGATGACCACATTTTGACTTTTGCTAGGAAAAAAGCCATTCCTCTTTATAAACACGCTGCAGTGCTAAACCGTGCACCATGCAACTTCACATTACTGCTTTTGCCATCCACGTCCTTCTCTTCTGGATTTTATAAAGGCACGTGCGGCCTGTTACAGAAAGTATATATAGCACACAAGCAAGACCGCTTGCAACTGCAATCATGAAGGAAAGTAGAAGCAGTATCAGTGATTGTAGCAGAAGTTGTACATTTGTTACCAATACATGTATAGTTTTATATGAATATGTCAATGATATGTGTGGATGTGTGCGTGCGTACGTACGTGTTAGTAATACATCATTAAACTGCACACAAAACCTATGAAAAAGGTTCAAAGGAATATGTATTCTATCGCGCCGCAATAACGCCGCAACTCGACACCCTTGGCCTCGTTCTGGATTATGTAACCAAATTCCTAGCTCCGCACGTGTGGAGATGGATAAACGGATAGCTAGATGGCTAAATCTTTATCATTGGAACAAGCACTGGAACACTACCGTTGTCATTCCCGGCAAAAACAGTGAGGATAGTATAGAAAATAACATGTTTAACATGAAAGCTATGTTCCGTTATCCTCTTCGATACTGAAATTACAGGGCGAAGCAAAACTAACATTAACTGGTTTACTGTTACAGAACAGGTACAAGCACGCATTCTCGGAAATATTAATTTCTCACAGCTTACATTAAAGAGAACACGCGTAAAATATCCATACTTACAGAAACAGGGCTTTAATGGTCGACACCATGCTCGATCACACATGGCATTCTTGCCGAAATGGCAGTCCACATGCTACTTTGGGACGTGGTTTAATCGAAGGGTCTGCAAGAGAGATGCTGTTTGTATACCGCTTCCGCCATTAACGTGATTGCCTGTAATCGGAATCAGGAATGCTCAGTCCCCGTTTCGCGAGCTGCAGATTCCGTTTGATTCTGAAGCACCGGCTCTCGCGGCAAACCATGACTGCATTTTTTTTCCTTTTTCAAAAGGGGGAGGGCAGGTCGGTCCATGCATTACAATGAGTTAAACCTCGCTTTCCCTCTCGCCCCCTCCCCCGCCTTCTCCCGCACACACAATGCGGTATATAGCGTACAGTTATCTAGAAACCGCTCATTGTCTGCACGGAGAAGAGCAGTTAAAATCCCCACTGAAAATGGTTTCGCCGAAGTTATGTTCGTTTGTTGCTTATCTGTTTGATTAATGACTTAAATGTGTTATAATATCGAAAATCTGAAACCCTCAAATCGTGCACACTGAGATTACTGTAAATTGAACCTTCGTCCTTATGTGTTTTATATCAGATATATCTGTGATATGTCTTGTATATTACCCACCATATAACGTAGATTTCTTAGCAGCAAATAATGCATTTTGCACATTAAAGTCCATCGTTGAAGTATATAAATTATGGTGGACGTTTCCTGAATCCACCTTGTCTAAATAAATTGTAATCCTGCAAAGGACGAGATTAAAAAGATATAAATAGCACGGTGTCAGAGATTAGGGAAAGGAAATTAGGTCTTCTAATCCGAAAACTATCAGTGATTTGCTGTCCGTGCTTTGTCCTCGGAGTTATGTGTACTCACCAATTGTAACCTATCCAACAAATACTAAAATAATGTGAACATTTGGATTCATCTTCAGCATTTTGTCAGGGTGATTTCGATTTCAGGTTGCGCAAATACGCTCTGCTTTGAGGCCTAGTGTAATTACGAGTGGATCATTTCATCTGTTCAGATGGAAAATATATATATATATATATATAATACAGGGCTTTTCTGTTGAAACAAGATTAGGGTAAACGACGTTCACAACGACAAATTGAATTTTGTTCCCTGCGAGTTCGAATACGAGAGTGAAAAGAGTGGTGTTCGACGTTGCTGGGCAGTGCTCTGCTGTTCCGGCTGTCCTTCTGCACTGGTTTATGGTTTAGAAACGGTATTCACCCTTTGAAGGGATTAGCCTCTGTCATACCTAAACATTTCTAATCGTTAGCGAGCTGTACCTGTCTATCACATACTGTTGTTGCATTCAGCACAGACCATACGTGGGCCACGACCTGTGAGGGGGAAGTCCAGTCTCGCTATGGCTTTAAAAATAAACGACTGAATACCACCTGGCTCTGTGTACTTGTCTGGTTCTGTGAATATTTTTTTGTCACACCTTTTGTGCTGAAGAGTCAGTGGTTCTGCGCTGCGCACTCTAGCTCTCCATCCACTGTTTCAAAAATTATTTTTTTTTATATCCTGACGTCGAATTGGGATTTAATCTTTGAACTGAACAGATTTGTGATTCTTAAATTAGACACAACAGAAAAAAAAGGTTGTATAATTTGGTCCACTCGAAATACTCCGTTCAGATCAAGTCTGCATTTATAAACTTTAAGCATAAAGCTTCAAAGGGACGTTTTGGTTATGTAAATTGCTTCTGATGCACATTAAGACTGACTTCATGAGGGGGGAAAGCGATTGACGCATGATCTAGCTTGCTCTCTCTACACACAACAGCAGTGTCACTGTCAGAGAGACGAATGAGGACAGAATACCGAAATATAAAACGCCTTATTATGTAGAGATATCTATTTATTTTGCAGTCGTGCCATAAAATATTCTATTTTGTGCATCAAGCTCTGCCATTCGCAATTCCGTTTTATGTCACTGCAATTATCTCAGCGGATTTCTTTTTCACACAAGTCAAAGAATTGGCTTCAGGACCATATTATGCTGTGTTACTGGGCTAGATGACTGAATGCGGTCATGTGCAGAAATGGTGTATTAGATATTCAGATTCCACTCTTTCTTCCATGTTTTCGTTTAAATGTTACATAACATCTTTCACAATGTAGTCTGGCTAACATGATCACAAATTTATTTTCGTTTGATTTAAACATTGTTTCAAAGGGACATGCATTTCGAGGTGGATCCCCATATTTGAAATCTAATTTCTTAATTTTTTTTTTTTTTTGTGTAAATCGTGATCAATTAAAATTAGTACAAGATCGGTACCAACTTGGAGATTTGAACGAACCATATTAATCGGGAGAAAAAAATAGCTAAATATCGGAAAACAACAATACAGCAATTTATTCTAAAGAGCTTATTTTCCATGAGAGAGAAAAAAAAAACATTGTTGCTGTTGAAACAATGGGAACTACGAGGCGACTGCATTGGTCCCGGAATGAATAGAGAAGCCGCGGGATGTGCGCGGGTCAGTGCCCGGGGTCTCCATACCAAAGCCCCTTTCCCAGCCCGCCACAATAAACCTGCGCGGGGTCGAGGCTCCGCGGGGTCACGGGGCATCGCCCATTGTCCGGCACTTCACAACAGAAACACATTTATTAATCAGCACTGAGCGGAGGCCCCTCTTCATGTGGGGGGGAGGACAAAAAATAAGGGGAGAGAGTGAGAGAGAGCGGGAGAGAGGGAGAGGGGGAGAACAAGAATCAGAAAGAGAGGGACGAAATGCTGACCAGTCACTCCAGATGTACTAACACAGGCCAGAAGTAGTAACTTGTAAAAGTTTGCAGTAAGACGTTTGATTTATAGAAATGCCGCAGGACTCGCGCGGGGAGTGACGGGGATTCGCGTACGGCTTCAAGTAGGCTACGAGGTATTTCGGGATAAATGGCAACAGAGTGATAGTTGTTGAACAATTAATTTCGGTTTAACTTTTACTGGGGTTGGATTGTTGATCAGTGCACACTTAAATAACATGAATGTTTTACTCAGGATCTTTAGATTTGACGGAGTTTGAATTTTTAGGTAAAGAGGGTTCACGGGGGTGCATTACCCTAAAACGAACCGAGTAGAAAATATTTTACTGTGTCGTATAAATGAAAATAAAGCAAAACGAAAGTCAGGGTGTGGTAGATTAAACGGTACTTATCATGTCACGTAAATGGTAACAGTTATTTGATTTGAAGGTAAAGTGCATTGAAATGTTAATGTAAGTAAGAGGATATTAACGCATTCCTTTGATCCTACTTCATTTTGTTTCTCTGTTAGTTGTGAATTTAAAGCTTCTTTGAAATGACCAATGGAGAATAATTTCTTATGTCTTATTTATAATTATTTACGGTATTGAATTTCATTATTTAATATCATAACCTATAAAATGGCAGAGTGGTGTACGTAAATGGAAAACCATATAATTTTGATTAAAGCTAACAAATATGAAGTTTCTGCTCGGTTTACTCTTCAAAGACGTTCCTATTCTCGTCGTATTGTACAAATATAATCAACAATCATTCTGCAAGTAATAAGTGGTTAAGAAACACAAAAATACTTATTCACATAGTCATATTTGTGTCAATCAGTAGCCCACAGAAAATCTGGTAACAGTTACTGATTTCAGATCAATCTGACATTGGCATGAATGTTAATAATAACCATTTGACAAATATTAGGCTTCAGGCTGCAGATGATGTTTAATCCAATCTTTATAATTTTATGTGCATTTTAAGAAAAAAAAATGAATGAGACTAATGTATTCGTTTGTTGTATTGCGTGAAGTGAAATTCACTCTTTACGTTTTACTATTCACTGCACCTATGGTAGTTAAACTGTCATAGAAGTTTTCCAAAGCTTAAGGTCTGCACTACTACTGTAACGCATTTTGTTCTGGATATTATTTGAATCGACATTAATTTATTCCGTTATTTCCAAGAATGATATTCTAGGCTGGGACGCTCTATATGCAAATGATTACCATCGCTTAAGAATGTGGCAAATTTTAAATGGATTATTTTGGGAGTTAGCTGAGATATAGCGATCCTAACCACCAAGACAGTATCTTTCTGTCACCGAAATTACAGGTGTTGACATATTTTTTGCTAATGTGGCTATCATGACTTACACATACCTTTTTCTTTATTAAAAAAAGCTATTAAGTGTATTCACGACAGCAGTGTGGTTAGCGAGATGAACTTTGGATGAGGCTCTTAGAGGTGTGACTCCAGGAGGGACAGTACAGTTGTACCCACGAGGAATGAAATATAAATCGAATTGAATCAATGAGCCTCGTGGGAAAATGTATGCTGTGCAGTACCCGATTTTCCCACTCCTCCATAAAATATTAAACATTTTCTGACACCTGCTGATACTTTACTGACACTCTGATCTGAGATACAGGTAATGATATGTGACCTGTGTGTGTGTGTGTGTGTTTGTCTCATCAAATAAAAAAATATATATATTGCCCAAATTCATGGCTGCCTACATATCTTATGTATCAGAGAGCTGGTCATTTACTGAAGCAGCTCAACTGGAGTACGTTGGACACAAGAGCGATGTCCCACCTGGAAATCACATCTTCCACATGCTGGTTGCAGTTCCGGCCCCGTGACTGCCGTACCACACTGCTGTATGTGTGGGACATGACACTGAAGTCTTCAGTCCTCTGGCTGAAATTACCAATGTGTCTTGGACATATCTCTTACATTTATGCAATACCACAGTCCAGACAAGAATTCCATAATTAATATTCTTTGATTTATATTAAATATAATTGTGATTGTATTATGCTGAATATTATCAGCATTATATATATATATATATATATATATATATATATATATATATATATATATATATATATATATATATATATATATATATATATGCACAAAAAATTGTTCACCTTGAAAATCATTGTACAAACACGCTATGAGAGTCATTGGAACTGGAGTTAAATTCCTTGTATGTGTAAAAGCATACTTGGCTGATAAAGACTGATTTTGATCCTGAAAATGCATCACGTTAAAGGAGCAAGCAGTTAGTCCAGGGGCTTAATCCCACCTAAATCTCCAGGTTCAGAGGCCAGCACTCTTACCACTGGGCAGCATTCTGCATTTCTGTGATGGGTTTTTTTTTGTGCCCCACTATGCCAAGGCTGTGAGTTTAACATGCATTATTCATGATCTGCGGAGCATCTTTCTCCAGCTAAAACAATAAATCCAAATGCAGGGGTTGGAGGAAAGGTGAGACCAGTCATCCATGGAGTGTTTCCCCCCATAGTGTGTGCTGTCCTGGGGTCAGATTCAAACGTGCTTCATGGCACTTAAAAACTGAGGCAGTCTGGCAGCTTAATATTCAATGTGAATGTTAGTTGGCGAAAACCAAAAAATGTAAAAAAAAAAATTAAAAAAAAAGTGGTATAATTGATTGCTGCCTGGGGAGTTACATATTCGAACGAAACATGTTGTAGCGTTTCCCACTGCATTTCGCTGTCTGAACTCTCGACTATGTGCTGCTTTGTACTTTTGGCCCTGGATAGTCCTTGTTGCATGGCCTCTTGATAATGCATTATAGAGCAGCTACCAACAGGCACACATTACATATTATTAAAAAAAAAAATTGAAGAGCGATCATAGTTATATTTTTCCAAAGGAGCATTAGAAAGGGCATTTAGGGTCCGTGGAGAAACGGTAATGAGGAGATGATATTTGGTTTGAAGTGTTATGCATTCATAAATCTGTCTCGCAAAGAGCTGGTGGCTGTGCTTGCCTAGCTAAAGAACCTCCCTTAGAAAGAAATCCCTGAAATTCTTACATTTTTTTTCCAGATATTGTAACAACGATTTCAAGCTCCAATCAGAAATGGCTGTTAAAGAGTGATTGTAAGTGAAACTGCTGAATGTTGTTTGTGGAGAAGGTTCTAAGTGCCCTTTAAAAGGATTTAGAATTAGGGTGAATCCAAGCTTTCGAGCCCCCTAGCCTGGCCCTGATTCCACCAGTGGTGTAAAATAGCCGTCACAGGGCAATCATTGGGCTTCACACTTCTACCCAATAAAGAGCTTTTACATTCACTCTGCTTCTGTGCAGCAGAGATGGAGAAACACACCCTAAACCTGTGCGCGTCTGTGTATTTGTGTGTATATCTGTGTGTGTGTGTTTGTGAGTGCATTGTATACGTGTGTCTGCTGTGCATGTATGTGTGTGTGTGTGTGTGGGGGAGTGTGTGTGTGTGGGAGTGAGCGTGTGTGTGGGAGTGAGTGTGTGTGTGTGTGTGTGTGTGTGTATGTGTATGTGTGTGTGTGTTACTGCATTGTATACGTGTGTGTGTGTGTGTGTGTGTGTGTGTGTGTGTGTGTGTGTGTGCTGTGCATGTATGTCTGTGTGTGTGTTAGTGCATTGTATACCTGTGTGTGGGAGTGTGTGTGTGTGTGTGGAGGGTAGGAGAAGGAGTTAGGAGGTTTGTCTGTGTCTGTTTCTCCCTCTCTTAGGCAGGTGAAACCTCAACAGGGAGGTGCAATGTGGGCAGCTGTTAGTCTATGAAAGTCACAGCACAAGCCACCTACAAGTACGGGGGAGAGGGCTTTGTAGCGCACTGTGGTCAGTGAGTCTCTGAACATCCCTTAACTGCATCACTGTTGAATCTGAATTATGAATGTACTCTCTGACAACCTTGCTTTAAGAGGTCAGTGAGCAAGAGAGGCACTGATGTTATTGGTCTTTCTATCTTCATAATTCAGCAGAATTGAGCTTGCTGGCATTATTGCTTCAAAAAAAAGAAAAAAAAAACTAATATACGTCAGTGATCATCAATCCAACTATTTTATGTACTTTTTTCTTGCCAGACAGTGCCTTTGGTGTGTACTTGTGCAGATTTATCCACCAAATGCTCATTGTGAAGACACTTATTTGCATGGGTAGAGACACACAGTGAACTACAACTCCCAGCATCCCCTGACACAGGAGGGATTTTTGAGGGACTACATTTACATATACATATATTTACATATGCAATGTAAAAATGCATGTATTTTATCGTATTATGATCATATCTATTTGATTTCTGATTGGTTCCCATTAGCATGGCTGTGCTGTCTTCCTTTCACAGTCGGACTCGAATAACGCAGTTTTTGTTTCTCTGATTTCATTTATTGGCTTAGCGAACTACGTCCTTCCGAGATTCAGCTAATGTCTGTAGACAGAGCTGAAATGTTGCTGTAATTATTATCTTCAGATTTATGTTAGCTTTCTATCAGATTAAAATATGTGTCTATTTGAAAGGCTAACATTGTGAAGTGCAATAATCAGATCATGATAACACCTTCGACTGACAGACAGAAAGACATACTGCCAGACAGAGGTGAGTATCCTACAGCAGAGTTCATTGGTACACTTTTCTGGCTGTGGGCTAGCGCCTCTCGAAGAAAATCTGACAGAAATAAATTAATAAATACACCCTCCATTCACCCTACATCCACATATTCATTTGGAGGCAAATGCTGACACAGCAGACTGACCGCAGGTCAGCGCTTTAATCAGATTTTTAAACACAGAATCAAAGATCTGGAAGAAAAGGTTAGTGGAGGAAGGTCGATAGACACTGCTGCTCATTAGGAACACGTTAAGAATTACAACTGGACTGGTGGCAGAAAACCCAGCCACAGCAATATTGGCCTGGTAGTGTTTGAGATTATTAAGGCCCATTTGTGCAAGATATTTCCTACACCAAAGCACCTTAACTTTCTATCACAGATCCTTTGCTGAGAGCATTCATTTGATATGATATCATTACATATCAATTTCATTTGATATGTAATGATATCAATACTTTGTAAGTATTGATATTTCAGTTTTGCTCACAGAAATCTGCTTCAAAAGCTAGTTAACATGTGTAATGAGATCCTGGTGATTAAACAAGCATCTCTCACAGACTACTTGGAAAAAAAAGCCCATGACATCTTGGCAGATAAACGACAACATCTACACTAAAAAATACACCCCTATTGGAATGACACCTTAGAGTCCCCACCATAACAGTTAGGGGCTAAAAACAAATATATTTCAACTGAAATAGATATTTTTAAAAAGTGCAGAAATCTTGAACATAAAATGGGGTCAACAGCAAAATATTAAAATAAGCATTTTTCTGGCATTTTATGTAACAAACACCGTATGCCACACACATTGCATATTGCTTTGTAAGGTTCTCTTTGTAAATTTCAAAGCAGTTGTCTAATGCTAAAAGCTATATTATCAGTTTGTGGAAACAGCAGTCATTAATTTAAATGAGTAAATCATGTTTGATGCCGTCTGATCTGATTTGGGAGGGATCGTAACCCATTTCCCTTTTAAAAAACACCAGAGTCTCTCCAGCTGAAATCGGTGAGTAAAACAGTTTTGGCAGGTTTTGAGCTGTTGGTCTCAATTGCGTTTTTTGTAAATTGAGTGATTTGAAACGTGAGAGGACGGAGCAGACAGTCAGTCAGATGGGGTTAACCACCCGAACTGCTGTTCATCAGAGCGATTTGACTCTGAGCAGAAATGTAGGTCAGCTGGTTCCATGGGTTTCTATTTCTAGAAGAACACCATTGCGCACGGCAGAACGTCTGTTTCACAGGCAGGGTGCATTTCGAGTTTCAATATTTTACCTAAGCCTGATATAAACTGGACATAACCTGTGAATATGCCCGCAATCTGATGCATTTGTGGTCACAGGGCTAATATGAAAATATCCTCTAAAAGATTTGCAAACCGTAGTCATACATGATTTCAAATTTCTGCCTTTAAATATGCTTTTAAACATGATTTAAAATTATTTATTTAAACTGGGTGCGCCATAATCCGATAAATAAAAATAAAAAAAAAACATTAAAGCCATGAAATTGAGCATTGGACTTTACTGTATTTTAATGAGCCTAAATGGTTTGTGTCCCTCATCTAGGGTAATTCGCCGCAATGATGCCAACAGAAACATATAACTGACAATACGAGGAGAGATTTGTTTTCGAATAGCTCTTATCGCGGTGGCTTCCTGAACACAGCGACGTGCTGTCCTATATGCGTACCGCCATCCGAGTGTCGGAATGAGACAACTGTATGCGCCTGGGGTTAGCGATGATCGCAGTGGCTGCCTACACGTGAGTCTCCATGGCAACTATCGCGGTTGCCGAGCAACCGTGCGGGACACTGAAAATGCCCAAAGGCTTACTAAAAATATATGAGCGTTAGACTCCCTTCGTGTTTTACGCGCACAAATCGTAAACGCTGTCGAACTGCAAGCCTCACTGTACGGACGGGCACTCTGGAACGGGGTCAGGGGATAGCTGGACTGTGTTTCAGATCAAACGACCCCTTGGTGGTACGAAACACTTTATGGGATAGAGGTTGGAGATCACATTGTAAAGGGACGGCGCCAGGGGAAGACAACTTCTCTCCCTCTTAAATGAAATGATTATGTATTATATAACATATAAAATTATTACATGAGCTATTCACTTGTCTTTGTATCATTGCATATTTTTTTAGGTGCAGTAATATATGTCCCCAGCGTGCCTGCATCACTGGGAGACGGGATTAGGTTTTGGTGGGGGTTCTGTGTTACCGGAATGAGGGGGGAAAAAAACGAACCAAAAAACACACACACACACATTTAGGAGTGCATGAACTTGAATACCTTAGATCTCATTCTCTCTCTCTCTCTCTCTCTCTCTCTCTCTCTCTCTCACACACACACACACCCACAGACACAGACACAGACACAGACAGACAGACAGATTATTTTATGTACAGTTACGATTGAAATTTCAAAATAAAACCCCGCATGAGTAGTGGGGAAAAATGACGACAAAAATGGCCTGAGGCGAAGGTCAGAGACGCAGGCCGGCGACCTCCCCTCTCTCACGGGGGGGTCAGAGGTCGTCGCTAACGTGACGAGGACGCGGGGATGCGGAAAAGCGGGTCCAGCGCGCGCCATCTTTGCAGCTCCGGCCCGCGCGTCGCGTCTCGCGCAGACCCAGGTTAGCGCACACGCGCTGGAACAAAGCATTCCATCAGTGGCGTGACGACACGGCGCGCGGCCCAGCTGTTTCTGTTTGCCTTCTAATAATAGTGAGGGGGAGAACGGAGGAAGTGCCTGGGCATAAAATATTTAACTGTTGTGACCCCATAACAGGAAATAGATGAAATATGGCCGATGGGGAGATGCAGCAATAGAGGAATATTAGTGTTGATATTTGCGCACATTTGTCTGTGTGGGTGCAAATACGTAATGATACATGATGTAAGCGTACAAATGATGTATTTTACACAAGTATGCATATATTTCGAGCAGACCATAGACATCTGCAAATGAGATTTGCTATAATGCATTTGAGATCCAAAATGAAATTATTCATCTTTTTCTTAATGGTAACTACACAGATCCAACAATGTTACAGATGTGTCAAGGGCTGAAACTGATTGAATTATTTTGGTAAATGTGCTTTACACATAATACATTTTTAAAAAAAAATAGATTGGGTTATATCCCTAGCTAATTCCGTTAAAAAAAGAACATTGCTGTATCAGCTGGCCCACGGCCAGAGAACCCCCGGATCTCATGAATAATTCAGGACAGAAGAAACATCTGAAATTCAAAATGATGGGCATTTACCCACAATGCCTTGCGCGCTTCTTATTAAAGGACAGCACCTGCATTCTGGCTGATAACGCTGCTCTGTCAGACAGCTAGCAGCAGCTACAGTGTGGGCTTCAGGGCCCACACTTAACAGGGAACGTCTGTTGGTCGGGAACACAATGGCTTGTTATGGGCCAGATCAGATGCTTTTAAAAAAGAGAGAGGGGGGAAAAAAAGAAAAAGAAAAAGAAAAGAACAGCTTTCCTCAGGGAGGGTTGCTGTTGTAAGCAGAACGATCCTGGATGCCGTGGGATGGGAAGTGGGCGGGGGGGTGAGGGGGAGGGGGAATTTTTGGCTTGATGCCAACTTCGGCGTGTGCCCGATCTCTTATCCTGCCTCTGATACCCGGGCTGACAAGTGCCCCGCACCTCGCACGCGGAGAGGGGGGGCCGGGGTGCCACTGGACCACTGCCAGGACCTGTGCCGAATCGGGGGGTTTTCTGTGGCCTGGCAGAGAGGGGTGTGGGGGGGGGGGCATTCAGACCCAGTGAATGTGCCTTTGTCTCAGAGCGCCCTGCCAGCCAGGGTCTAATGAGGGAGGCCTTTGTCACCGGGCTCTCAACATCAAGTGGGCTGGTGGACTCATTAACCTGACTGCAGCGCACTAAAAACACACACGTGCATGCACACACACATACACACACGTACACACACACACACACACAGGCGTATGAGACTGGCATGATAGCACTCTCAGGGCTGTTAGAGGGGCCTGGTGCCCTGGGGGGGTGCTATAGTGTGGGGGGGTTTTACACAGGAAGCCCCAGGCATCATCTCACCTGTACCTGTCTGTAGGGTGGATGCAAATCCCATCCTCTGTCCTTCTGTACCTCTTTCTCTGTCTGTCTCTCTCTTTCCCTCTCTCCCCCATCCATCCATCTGACTCTCGCTCACTCCTTCCCTCTAATCCTCCCTTGCTTTCTCCCTCCATCCACCTCTGTTTCTCCATCTTCTTTTTCTTACTCCCTCACTCCTTTTTGCTTCCCCCCTCTCCATCCCCCTTCCTGTCTCTTGTTCTCCATTTTCCTCGCTCCCTCCATGATCCATCCATCTCTGACTCTCGCACTCTCCTTCCCTCTAATCCTCCATTGCTTTCTCCCTCCATCCCTTGTTCTCTTTCTGTCTTCCTTTTCTCACTCTCTCACTCCTTTCCTTTTTGCTTTCCTCCTTTTCCCTCCCTCCTTTTCTCTCTCCCCCTCTCTCTGTCGCTCTCCCTCCCTTCCTGGTCCGCCCTCTCCCTGCTGCAGTGTTGGTAAAGCGGAGAGGGAGGTTGTGTAAAGGAACAAACTCGGTGTCCCCGCTGTCAGTGCCAGAGAAAATGATACTACCCTCAGGGGAGTAAAGGAAGAAAATTCACTTGCATCAGAGCCACTTGAAACGGGTACGTTAGCGGACATTCAAGGCCTCCGCTAAAATCAAACTCTGTTAACTGAGGTTGGTCGTGCGTTCTGACTCAGCATTTTTTGGTTAGCTTACCTGTGAACAGTTTGGATTGAACTGCAGAAGCTAGCACATCGAAATCAGTCAGACCACAACCTTGATCTCGTGCTGAGGTTTTAATTAACCGGCACGTGGTGACAGGCTACCGCAGCTGATGAAGTGATTTAATGTGGAGAACACGGGGACTGCAAACAAATGGTTTCACTCAGAAACAAACACACCCTGAAACTGCGCAGAGATGCCTTTCAACCTACAAATTTTCCTCAGGTAGCAGCCACACAGGGGAGACACCTGACTTAAACGCGTGGATGTCAGGTAACACCAACAGCTGCATACCTGCAAGTGAAAGTACTTTCATTAGGCTGTTCACTGCTACAGTAGCAGGCAGAATAAGCTCATACCAGTACATACAAAGCTGCCATGAGGTTAGAAAACAATGTATTTCAATACATGGCTGCTATATATCATATTTACAATGTATTCCTTAATATATTTAATAAAAAACAACTTTATAATGAGTCAGTGAAGAGGGAGAGACTCCTGTCTTTCCCTCCCTGCAGGTTTTATTCTGAGAGCAAAGAATACGCTGGCGATGACATCACCTCTCCCTCTCCTGTCCTCCCGCTAACAGCGGAGCCCAAGCGATCAGCTGCTCTATATTAAAAGAACAGCAATTCTGAAGAAACGAGGAAAGCGAGTGCTTTAAATCTGAGAGTGTCCAAAATGCAACTCGGAGGATTTAAAATGTGTATGTTTCCCAAATTATAGATATTTGCGCATCATTTCTTTCAAACATAACATTTCATTTAATTTTATTTTATACAAATACATGCATAAGAATGGCTCGTGTATTACTGCTTTAATTTACAGGAGGTCAGTCTCTGTTTTCGATGACACTTAATTTCCTTGCTTTGTCTAAACTTGTCATAAATGACAGCTGATGCATAACCTGTCCAAATAAAGAGCATAAATGAAAACACAAATTCTGAATGACCTTGTGACTAGAGAAAACTGCTCCACTAATGCTGCCTGCTTTGGTTTTTATTAAACAGAATCAAGCTAAATACACAGTCTTGCCACATGGTTTCTGCAGATGAATTCTGAGGGAAATGAACAGGAAAATACGACACATCATGCAGGAAAGAAAGAACATTACCATCAGAGCTAACGCCAGGTAGTGTGTTGAAAGACATGCTTCCTATTGCCCTCATACCAAAATATTCACATATCCAGCTTTGTTATTTTTTCCTATAAGGATTAATTCTGTTCAGGAAAGACCTCTCTTTTTCCCTGTGGCATTGTTCATTAGGTAATGCCTCCCCTGGATTCCCTGAACTGTTCTTCATTAAAAATGGAAGAGTATTTCTTTGTCCTATCTGTACACTGGTCTAAAAACAACCCTGCAGCACATTATTAAACTCCTTGGTTCAGATTTGAACTCTGGAGCAATATGCAGGAATGTGCCTCTATATTAACCTTTTAGTGTTGTAGTCCCAAAATTTTCCCCAACAAAAAAGCTATTAAATCTAAATGAATACTAAGATATGTTAACAAGCATATTTATCCACAGAAACTGGAAGAGTAACAGTAAGCTATACAATAGTCATGCAACAAAAAAATAATTATTCTTTAATCATCTCTTAGAATCTTTTAATAATTGGTTGGCCACATTTTAATTTTATATGTTCTTATTCTTGTTTGTATTCTAACATTTCTTCTTTAGACATGCATTTACATTCTAAAATTTCCTCTTTTGAACATGTGTTTACATTCTAACATTCCCTCGTTTTATTAGTTATCAGATTGGTGTGACCCTGGGTATTTTTGAATACTGAAATGAATCATATTTCAACTTCAACTCATATGACATATATTAGGCATTTGGATAATAGGGATTTCACATGCATTTTAAGAACCTGAAGAAAGAAAAACAGCATTTTCTGATATCGTTACAGCTGTAGCTGTGGTAAAAAGATGGACTGTTGTTTAAATGGGTTTATCTGAAATGAATAGCTGGAGACCGCTTTAAAAATGATAAAAATAAAGGGAAAACTCTTATGTATACTGGGAAAGTAATTGCCCTTCCATTAAGGTTAATCACAGTAACAACATTACCATGCACAAAGGCCCTCTTGCAGTGCACATCACATTACAATGTAACATTTTATAAACTGAATCCAGCTATTTCAAAATATGAATGACTTATTATGAGCCAATACTGGTATTTTGATCTTACCCCGCACCCCCTAATGTTGGGGGGGGGGGGGGTGTAGCGGGGCAGAGGCAGGACAGTGTCCCTTCTCTCGAGGGGTTAAGCACGGTCATTCCGAGATCCACAGCGACAAGGATGACACATCTGTTCTGACGCCTGACGTTGGGTTACTGAATAATGCATTCACACCCCAGGCTATAGGTGATGTGTGCATATTCAATCGTTTGTTTTCCCTGTGGGACGTGGTGGACACACAGACACACACACACACACACACACACACACACACACACACACACACACACACACACACACACCCACGCACATGCACACACACACACACACACACACACACACATACACACACAGACACGCACATGCACACACACACACACACACACAAGCGCGCACACACTCGGTGACTCGGTGCTAATCCACAAGACCCTGAGTCTTTGCTCTTTCTTCTTTCTGCCCTGTGCAGTCTCTGTGTGGCTCTATGCTTTGAGGTGTGTAGAATTAAACTGTATCCCGCATGCCAGGGCTGGCCTTGGTGCGTTTATATGTCACAAATACCATAGTGAGTGGTCATCACAGTGCATTTTCTTGCCATAACATCAGGAGATGCACACTACGGGAGACTCAGATGAATGTGAAATGTAGATTTGCTTTTTTCCGCTATAGTGTTTTTTTTTCTTTTGCAAGGGGCCAACAAAGGCCGATGGAGAAGACGTTTGTTGACACGTTTTTGTTGATGGTCTGAAGTCGTCTGTATTGGTTGTTCTTGTGGCCTTGTGATATGCGCTAACATACCTTCAGTTAGCGAGTGGCTCTGTATGTAAGCATCTGACAGATGAATACATGCAAATATAATAACGCGTTATGTGTGAAGCGTGTGGGGGTTAGATGGGCCAGGAGTTCTTTTTTTATGCCTCAGCAAGTTCCGCCGAGAGTCAGTGAGAAGGGAAGGTTCTTTACGACACCTCCGCTAATTGTAATGTAGCAGCACCGTTAGCTATTGAGGAGACAGTGTGCAGAAGTGAGAACGGTGCTATCGTCGTTAACCAGTACAGGCCTAAGTGATGAAACCCGCAGCTGGGTTGGATTCACGGGGTTTGCCGTTTGCGAGAGTCTGACTGACTGACTGAGCGATAACTTCTAACAGAGAGGAAGGAGAGAAGCGGTTCCGCTGAAAACTGTGGTTTACCGCCAGAAACAACACATCTGTCGTTTGTAAACGTCCAGCACCGTCAGACATCAGCAGAGAGAGAGAGAGAGAGGGAGAGAGAGAGGAGAGAGAGAGACAGGGAGAGAGAGGGGAGAGAGAGGAAGGGAGGGAGGGAGAGAGGGAGAGAGGGAGAGAGAGAGAGAGGGAGAGAGAAAGAGAGAGAGAGAGAGAGAGGGGGAGAGAGAGAGAGGGAGAGAGGAGGGGAGGGAGGGAGGGACTGTGTGCACCAGGAATATTCCACTGGCCCTTCTCTTTCTGCAAGGCGTGCTGTAGTGAGCCAGATCGATACGTCTCTGAGCTTGGCGTCCCACGTCACCATGACAACAGAACGGCATGCGGGATTTTTTTCCCCCTAAGAGTCTAAGCACGGCTCACACATCCCAGAGCTGATTTTAACCTCGGGGGCTTGAGGGAAAATCCAGTTTCAGAGGTGGCCACAGGTCAAGACTTATAGATTTGATTGACAGGATGGGGAATCTCTCAGTTGCCTTCCTGCTCCCGCATGTAATGGGGTGGTCATTTAACCAGCCTACATGAGTCAGCGCGGTGATTGGCCAATAGCAAAGCTCTAGACAAAGATTACTTTCCCCAGCACCAATGAGAGGCCATCTCCAATCCATTTTATTTTACAAAGCAGATCACAAAAGCATCAGTCTGACAAGTGCAACTATACTACTCGTTTTATTTTTATTTATTTTTTTAATTTAATATTGTGCTATTTAAATGGCATTTAATTTTTTTCAACTCAACTTATCTGAAGAATATGGCTTCCTTGAGTTAGGTAGATTTACAAACCCTCTAAAGAGCTTTTCATCTATCTAATTAAAAAGGTTAACCCTTTTACTGAGGTCAGAAGAGACTGACTTTCAGACACAAAGAGGTTTGCAGCCTCCCAGTTCCGTGCTGTTTAACTTCCGTGCAACAACAGATTATCCGAAGGAATCCTGGGAAATCGCCCACATGCAGGACCTCAGAAGATCTGTGAGAGAGAAGGCTGGTGTAAACGGCCTGCATCATTTCGTACGGGTGCATTCTCACCCCTCTCACACCTCAGGCAGCGCAGAGAGGAAACACAGTGTGGGTGTGCTTTCAGACAAAGCTTTCTCTACAACCCATGAAGATTCATGAAATCCTTAAAAGAACCATCAGCATAAAAGACGTGTTTTTTGATCCAGTCAGTTTGATTTAGCTGTTGTCATATTTGTTGCGTACACCAAAACAAAATCACTCCCACCCCCAAAATGCACCATTGAACACTCAGTCAAACTTAATTTCAAACTCCTGTTAGACATACATGCAAAATAAATTCAAGGTGAAAGTCAATGCATTTATTTATTTATCATTATTATATTTATTTTAAAACACTCTCCTAAATGTAGACAGGAAATGGAAGGGTAATGTACCAGCAAATATATATTTTTAGTGATTAAAATGCCGTTTTGGGTGATGTTTGGAGCCTCAGGCTGTGTAATTTCAGTGTAATCCTTCCTGCTGGATGAGGCTCCATCACATTTTTTACCCATCTCGTTTCCATGCCCCTCCCATCACGTCTGTTCACTGAAATCACGGATATTTTCACCGAACGCGTGTCCAACTCAACGTGCTCAGCATTGAAAGTTGCGTCTCTGCTGTTGCTGAAGCTAAAACCTGCTTCCTTTTATGATAGGTATTGACCGCACCTACAAGAAAAAATATGTGTCAACAGACCAATCGATCAACAGACAAAATGAGTGTGAAAAGGAGATATGCTTTCATTTAGGCTGCTGAAGACAGTACAGGGGGATGATAATATTTGGCAAGGGGTTTGGGTGGATTGTGGGCTTTCTGTCCCCCAAATCCACACCTCCTACCAACTACCATCTTTGTTCATCCACTATGATCCAAAAGCAAATGGAAAATGGAGAGTTCAGTTTATTTGCTGTTAATTTCAAACTGAAGACACCTGCAAAAATAAAGCTCCTTTCTGTAGTTGTATTTGCAATGTTGGCTCTGTGTGCGACTCAACGAAATTGTGTCATTTATTTTCGCTCTGCTGGCACAGGAGGGAAAAATAACTCAGATTAGGGTTATGGATGACGCAGTTAATATTTGCAGGTCCCTTGAAATGAGTTGACATCTGACCCCCCCGTTCTGCTGGAGGCGTTGGCGCCTGCTCCTGGCCCTTCCCTCCCCCTACTCAGGGCTACATGTCCCAGAGGTCAAAGGTGAGAGAGGCAGGGAGATCCAAGCTGCCTGCTCTGTTTAAAGGGCAGATGGTGCCTCGGCTCTCATTATGTGAGGTGGTGGGGGGTGGGGTGTCGACCTGGAAAACGTGGATCAGGTACAGAGGCAAGAGGACAGTGTGTAGGACCCAGTGGTAGTTAATAAACTGGTACTGGTAACTGGTTTTGACCATGTTTGTAATTGTTCTCCCATCTTACCAGTTTTGGTACAGATCGACCAATCAGCAGCGGATTGTGAAATTGTGAAAAATGTAACTTGATTAGAAAAAGAACAATCCAAATCCAAAAATGTTAGTAAAATAAAAAAAATAGATTTTTTAATATTGTCTGCGTGACGGGGTTAGACACAACTAAGCAAAAATGAACAAGCCACTGAAGGCCTATTCGTATTTGAATCAGCAAAGGTTTTTAATCGCAGGGAATTAAACTGCCGAAAGCACGTCCAGAACAATTTCGCAAGTTTTTTCTCCTTCTCCGTTTCTTCCTCATGAGCCGCAACCGGGAGAAAAACACAAACCCGTACCTGAACACAGCGAGGGAATAAGCAGCAGGGAGCAGGGAAGAAAGAGAGACCCCTTGTGGCACGACGGCAAAATTGCACCTGCCGTGGGATGGATCCTTCTGATTTGCTGAGGCAAACGCATGCACAGTGCTGTCTCAGAAAGACAGAGGACCCTCTTTTGTCTTAGAAAGATGCTGTACTATATCCCTTTAAAACTTCTGACATGGCAAATCTACGAGGCATTATTATGGAGGCAATGCAGATTAAATCTATTGTTGTACTGCACCAAACCCCGGTTTCCTCTCCATTTGTTTTACATTCATTTTCAGCGCACACAAAGGGGGTTTGTTGGATTATTAATACTCCTGTAAGAACCAGGAGCTGCTTGCCTGATGCAGACAGCGGTTTAGCCGCACTGTGAGGTGCGGTTTTGAAGCTCACAGCCCCTGCAGGCTGGGGGAGACATCAGCCCTCCTCTCCTCATTCATACTGAAGGAACCAGGTCAGCCCTCGGAGCCTGCAGCACGGGCCCTGATCTGTACTCTGTGCACCAATGGGAACCACGTCTGTAGGCGTGGAAAAATGTGCCTCCTTTGCCAAAAAAAAAAAGGCAGTCCGGGTCACCTTTGAATGTATGCCTGCTATCATGGTTAAAAGGGAGCAGCGGTTGGGTTCCTCTGGCCTGCACTGACGATTTCACTTTGTATCTGATGTAAAACTGCTCGGAATCCACCCGTACCCGAATCGGGAGCGTTTTGCACCCCTAGCCGAAACCCCAGGGGAAAAAAAAAGGGAGCGTTAAGATGAAGCAGATGGAGGACAAATATGCGCATTATTCAGTCAACCGAAGCGCTTCTGCGTCTCTGTCTGCAACGTCACGGCCTACGTGCGCCATTTTCCAGAAGACCTTTGTGAGTGTGTGCTCTGAGAGACGGCACGGGAAGTAAAGACAATCAAAATCAGAATCCGATCCTAAGTGCCAGAGCACTGATAACATCTTACTAAAAACATTCCATTATCTATATATTCCGTTATCAATATATCTTGCTCACGGGGTTCTGTAAGAGAGCTCTGCTGGATCCATGTGCAGACTTATGCTCGTTTCCCCCATTTCACATGAAAGATGGAGGTTTTAACAAGGTTTTAAAAATACAGTACAATACATGAGAGATTTACCCCTGTACTGCAGAACTTAGGAACATTTTTACCAAAGATGGCCCTGTAACTGTAACAGCTTGTAATTGCAGATACAACTTTGGTGGAATTACTTGCTGCTTCAGAGACAGTGGAAAAATCATTCAGGGATTTTGTCTGGCCAGAATGATGCACGGTCTCCAAACAGCCATTAAATAGCGTGTGCTGGCAGATGCTCTGTACCCTTAAATGCTATTCTGCCAATTTTTCTCCTGTGATCATTCTTTTAATTCGGTCAGATGGAGGCAGCTCTGAGGAGCAGACACACCTGAGTTCCGGAATCACCACAAGTAAACATTCCAGGTGACCCAGTCAGAGCCTGTGTGCTGCTCTGGGTGCGTTCCTGTAAAGTTCAGTTCATTTGGTTCGGGTAAGTCATTTTCCCCACACCAATTCATCAGCCTTAACCATCAACCATTTTGTTTTTTTGAAGAACACTATCTGGTCGGACAGAAATTTTAAAGCCATGTGCCTCATTTAAAAAAAAAAAATTAAAATGCTATTGCTATTTAATCAGATTATCTCTGGCTAAAATCCCAAATTGAGGTTGAAGTGCAGTGCTGGTGGTTTCTGAAGGGCTTACGTTAAGTCCGTACCATGGAAATAATCTACTTTTAGAAGCCAGGAAACAAATCAGCTGCGCCAAGGACATAAGTCTCTGTCATTAAGGAGTGATTAGGATAAACATTTTCATACAATCTCCACCCGGGCAGGGCCATATGCGCTCGCGTTTGCAGCGCGGTACCTTCAGGATGTGCTATTGATCTGCTGCAGAGATTCTGCCTGCTTATTTCCCAAGACAAATGCACAACACATGCGTGCATGCACAGACACAACCGCGCACACATAGATTCTCGCTTTCTAGCATGCACACACGTGCAATATGCACAGTTGTACACACATAGACGCACAGATGAAAGCAGGCGCACGCGCGCGCGCATATATACACACACACACACACACACACACACACACACACACAGATGATGCACAGGCCTTATTTGCTTGCCTTTCCCTAGCATCTGTCGCTGAATGTCTATTTCTAATCCCGCTTTAAGGTATTTAGCGTAGTATAACAAATATACATTTAAATGTAAACACATCAAGTAATTAATTATAACTGAGAACACTAATGTATCTACTCCTCTGAATATACGAATGTCTTCATAACTTTATATCTACATCTTGAACCGTCAGTTTCTTGTGAAATTAAAAGATTTACCGAGAGCTTGGCAAATGTAGATGTTTACATTCGGTTGCACGTGTATGTTAACTGACAAAGGTGCATTGTTGTCATACAATTTTTACTCGCTCTCGCGGATTTAAATTGTACAAAACTAGTGAGCGGGTCACAATTAAACGAGATAAAGCATGAGAGGGATGGAGGAATGCATTAACCAGAACCTGCAGCTCGGGGTGTTATTTGCAGTCAATCTAGAAGGAAACTACATCTGCCCCTTGCAGCCTCTGTCGCGCCGAATGGAGGAATAATAGCGTATTTAATCAAAGTTCACCGTGTTTATCCGCTAGGTTTCAGTGGCACGGCAGCGCGGGCAGTATACAGGTCCGTTTCACGATGTGATCATATCAAAGTTGAGCTGAAAGGTAACAAAGAGTGCGTCTGAGACACGAAATGAGAAAAGCCGGTGTGAAATTTAAATGATCCCGTTATTTATCAGATCGCTGAATCATGGCAACAAGATTCCGTAAATGGATATTAGAGCGATCACCCTGCGCCTCCCAGCCCTCCGCCCTCAGAGTAATCCCCGAGTTTTACCCACAACCAATCCGCGGCGCCGAAACCGTTTAAACTCTGCATTGCTCGTCCAATCGGAGCCGAGTATCTTAAGAGTGCATTCTTCAACACTCCTCTGTGTCCAGAAAGGATCACTTGATACACAGTACAGAACTACATGGGGATTTACAGGGTTTGTATGTATACATCGATTTTATAATAATTGGTGATCTAGACCACGTTTGAATATGGAGTATTAAATTGCAGGGAAAATGTCAGTGACTTCTATATGATTTAGAAAAAAAAAAACTACCTACGTTTTATTCATTAACATGCATAATACCCTTAAATGATGTTATCAGACAACTTACAACTATTGACATCAACATTCAGATTTTCATAACCATTTCATTTTTGTCTTTACAGTTATTTCATTGTTTTTTGGGTCAAAATGCAAATGAGTCTCCAAAACCGCAGTTTGGTTCTGCAGGTTTAGCAATTTGAAATGTAATGTACTGTTCACCATTTCCATTGGGACCCCCGGCAATAACAACCACAGGGCATTTGACCGAACAGGATTCTGGGAAATGCTGTTATACTCCCATCTCCATAGAAACACAGATCATTTACACTTGGGCAAGAAACTAATAATTATATCCATTATACGTGCTATTTTACAATATCCAAAAATAGCTATCGAGGCTGTGGAGATAATTGCTCATGTTGATTGAAAGAGTTGTATTTGTGTCGTGGATGCAATCTGCTGTTAATTGTCTAGAGTGAACAAGAGGAGATGTTAAGATTAAGGTAAGAATATTGAAATACTATGTAGTTTAACTTACCAAGCAGACACGATATTTGGGCCGATTTTACTCTGAGATTTGTAATGCATATTTTTAAGAACATTTAACATTATTATTATTGCTGTTTTTGATCAAGCAAATCTACATTGACCGTATATGAATTTCACATTCATAGCTTAAAGTTGAACTGGCTCAAGTTTTTGGAGGAGGAGGGCATCGGAGGGGCGGAATCACATGGGGGTGTGGTCAGGATTTGGGGTGGAGTTATTTCTGTGGTGAGGTGGGGGTCAGGTATATAAGGGAAGGGGTCAGCTTTGGGGGTGGAGTCATGCATGTTAGTGGGTGGGCTCAGGGTTGGAGGTGGGGTCATGTCTGTGGGGAGGCGGGGTCAGGTATGTGAGGGGTGGGGTCAGGTGTTGACTGGGAGAGACGGGAGTACTTGGTGCTGAGAGCGCAATGCTGCCGCAGTGCCTACACTCGGGATGACACCAGCTGACGGTAATGGAGAGAGACGTTCACGTCAGTGTGCGTTTTTGTCAGGCTAGCTCCAGTCTGTTTACCTTTTCTGTTAAATGAGGTGACACGCACCCTGCTGCCTCACAGTCAGAGTCATAACTCATCCCCTTCCTCTGTTCCCCGGACACCGGGGGCCTACACTGTCCCCCTGCAAGGGGCCTGACCTCACCTGAGATGGGGTTTTACCTGTTGAATAATGGAAAGACGTCAGGAGGAAATCAATTCATCCCTTTAGACAGCAGCCTGTCAGCCCTCTTCCCTTCCCAAATTCAAACTCAAGCAGTGCTTTATCAGCATTGCTTCGACACGTCCAACACTGCAAAAAAAAAGCACAAACTGAATTTGAATTCTCATTCTCTATATTTCTCTTCACCTTCCTTTACAACTCACCTTCTCCCCACACTTCTCCCCCAAGAGGATGTTTGTTTCTAGTTTTCTTTAGGGGCTGGGGTGCTTCTGTTCCTACCGGGTCACCAATCAGGGTTAAAGAGTTAGATTAGGATTAAAACTCTGACAGAGACTACTGAGCACATATCTAGAGCAGTTCTGTCAAAGTTCAGAGTTAAATTAGGATTAAAACTCTCACATAATAATAATAAATAATAAACAATAATAAAGGTTGCAAAACACATATTCATTCTTCTCTGGTCTCAATATGTAAATACCCGCATCAAACCCCCAAGAGTTCTTTCACAGATTCTAGCACAGTGACGAGAGAGTCAGCACAGTGTGCTCTACACTGAAAACTCTGCCTCTGCCACTGCCAAAGCTTCAGGTGCTCCGATTTGCTGACTCATTGTGAACGCTCTCGAAGGGTTGTCGTCTAAAACAGAACATCTCACAGCAAACATAGGAACGCACACAGCACCAAGACCCGTTACCAGCCCAAACCTCCTAGATCGAGGATTGAAGGAATGCAGGGGCCGAATATCTAGGCATTCTAGAACGTCTGTGGTTCCATCTTGGAGAGACTTCTGCACTTTGTGACATCATCAGACAGAACACGGTCATCTCTGGTTGTTGTGCGAGACGTGTGTAATGATCGTGACTGGCCAGACAGATGCTGTGCTTGCCAGAGAAGGCAGATTTGTCACTGTGAAATGTCAGCTCAGGGGCTGATTCAGACCATTAAAATGTTAGCATGCGCCCCAAGCGCCGTTCAAAGGACTCGTCATCAGGAAGCTGGGCACCAACATGTGAAAAGCAGAGAGAAAAGGAGGTTAAGCAGGCAGACAGGACAGCTTATATTTATTAATTATTAGGAGCCCTGAGACATATTCTGGCACATTTTACGGAACCAGACTCCAGTCTGGTGCCATCATATTTCTAAGACATGTTTCTCTTACATAATATACAACCTACTGTGTTCTATGTTGTATTATTAACATAATTCGTCAGAAGTGTTTCATGACAAATCACAGGGTACTTGGGAGCAGTGAGAAGCTGAAACCCTGGCCACCCCTATCCCTGGAACACTCACTCTCATCAAATGGCTAGTTTCTGACCCTGGCTAAAGGATGCCTGCACTCAAGGTGATCTCCTTGCTGACTGAGCCACCCTGGGGCCCTCATCTCTGCTTCTTAAGTTCCAGCCAGGGACTGTCCCGGGCAGACGGGTGGGGTGTGATCGGGGTGTGGTTTATCGTCCTTGCCAGGGGGTTTGGGGGTGCTGTTGTCACCGAGGCTACCAGAGAGAGTGAGGTAACTAGTAAGATCTTTGCAGCGGAACTACAGTGTCTGACCTCTCTGTGATATAATATCACTGCAACATCACTGCAAAAGGGAGACCAGGGTTTGGTTCCCAACTCAGGGAACTAAGTCTTTCACCTGAAGACCTCAAAGTGACAGCCAAAAACATTAAAAAAAGCCCTGGGAAAAGTGTCTGGTTGGATGTCATAAATATTTAACTCAGCCTCAGAGTTAAAGAGCGGAGGGTACAGAGCATTCTAACCAAACACTTCCCCTGTGCCTCGTTTTCAAATGCTTATTGATGCTTCTCCCAGAAAAACTTCCAGCTGAATTTCGAGCTCTGGCCAGAGGTGCGTGTTAAATAATAACTGCAAATGCAGGCAGTGATGTTGAATCTGAGAGCAGGGCCCCCCGCGCCCCGGGAGTCTGCGAAGGCTTGCGACTTGGCGGAATATTCCAGCGCCTTACGTAACGCGAGGCAGCAGCAGCGCTGCGGAGCCGGGAGGCGTCGTCTCATCGAGCGTGATGTCATCCCCGGGGGCTGGAGGGGCAGGGCGGACGGCTGCTCCTGTCTGAGCCCGGGATCGGCTCGCCGTCCTGCCGTGAATTCCGCCTCGCGGGATCACCCCCATCCCACTGTCTCCCCAGAGCCTCTCCCTCCTAATCCCTCTGAGACACCCAAAACGCCCTGACTGCAACCCCCCCCACCCCACCCCCCGCAAAGGGACACTCCTCCCCTCCCCCAGCTCTGATTGCACATCTGTTTCTAGGATGGATTTAGGTTGGAGGTGCTGCGCAGTGCATTTCGGTAACTGCTTTGATCGAATCTATATAGGATTCTGCGCAGTTCCAAATGTTTTGCTGCAAAGGCACTGCATTGGGTCACAGTCTTTCACCAGCTGCTCTCTTTCAGGTACGGTGAATCCTCGCCTTTTCATGGAATTTCGCACGCAGAACACCACACTCGGGCGCTGTCTGGTCTGATTTTACAGGCTTTTGCAGACTGACCCCTTTCCTCTTAAGCTACATGAGGTATTTTTGTTTGAAAGGACCGTCTTTCGATGAATAGGGAGTTAAGTCTGTGACCCAGCTGATGAGCTGTACCCACATTTAGAAGCATGACGGTACATTCTGCGCATGTTTCATAATTAAGAAAGGGTTTAAAAGCAGATGAATTTGAAAAGGAAAAAAAGAAATGTTTTTGGATGATTGTTTCCTGTCCTCTACTGTGTGAGGTCAGACCCCGCATTGTGATTGTCCCAGACACATAAAAGAGAACATTAGGTTCAAATTAAAAAAAAAAAATTGATACAATTACATGACTTATGATAGGAGCCAGAACAGCCTACCTCTACCCTGCACTGTTAAATAAATGTGAACCTTATTTATAACAAAGTAAACATTTAATTGTTCTATCATCCAGGTGGCTATTGCACCATCACTTTGTTTAAAACTGGCTTGAGGCTATGGCTGAGTCATTGCGTGTATG
Source organism: Megalops cyprinoides (assembly GCF_013368585.1). Classification (NCBI taxonomy): domain Eukaryota; kingdom Metazoa; phylum Chordata; class Actinopteri; order Elopiformes; family Megalopidae; genus Megalops; species Megalops cyprinoides. Next base: position 3,864,197 of record NC_050606.1, read on the forward strand.
GATTTGTGCCCTTGTTCCATTGATTGATCAATCGATCAGCATATTGATGGATTGATTGGAGTGGGTGTGGGGAAAAGGAAGGATCCACACAGCCGAGGCAGGGGGTTGTTCTCATACAGTCTCTTAGAGCATTTCTGAGATGGTGGTATTAAGATATTTACACCTTTTTACACTGAACTGAAGAAGCAGAAGTCAGACATTATCACCTCTTGTGTCTCAGATTGGCAGAAATAACAAAAGAAAATAAACATAAACCTTAAATCATTAAAGTCTTATGTGTAGTTTTTCACTGCTGTGATGCCCAGTTCAGTGACCCCGGAGATGAGTTCAGAGATGTTGTCTGTCTTTGATACTGATAGCTCTAGTTCTAGTTGAGATGTTGACTCCTTGTGGATAGGAACACAAAGGTGGCTTTCTCAGGGGAAAAAAAAATCAAAACAGAGGCTTGAGGGAGGATTTTAATCAGTGGTCTATGGGTCATCCAGTCAGGAATGAAACAGGGCTGAGGTCTTTTCTAACTTGTCACAAATGGAGAACGCTGTGTGCAATTTAACAGGATGAGAAACGCCAGTAATTATGCAAAATCCTTAATGAGGTGAACTTCTGCTGAAGTGAGGTCAGATCAATGAGCAAGGATGTCATTTACTACAAAGCATGTAATGGTCACACGTTATTTTAAGGGCCTGTTTATCTAGTTGGAAAACAGATAGTAAATACATTTCAGCATGATGCATTAATTAAGCATGGGGTTGTTTTTATTGCAGTTACCAAACAGAGAATGGAGAATGCCCTCCAGTTTGAGACTGAAAGTATTTACAAATCATTGTTTTAAACATGTACATGTCTTGCAAAACAAATCTGTTGTTTTGCATTAATTTCAAGTTCTAACATTGACACATAGTTTACAATTTAGGAAATTTCTGAGGTAGCCCTACAACCACTGCTGTATCCTATTGACTTTTTACCACCCACTTACTGTGTTTTTATTGACTGTTCCAGAAATTAAGTCATGCTTAATAAGCACTGTTATATTTATATTTATATTGTTTTTTAAGTATAGACAAGCCCTTAAAGTATGACCGATGTAATATGTCACCACCAAAAACTAATACATAATAATGCCACACGTTACAAAGCCGTTATTAGTATGTCATTCAATTTATGCATGTCAGTGTCTGCATGCTTGGATCCCATATCTATGGAACCAGAATGGCTGCCACTTTCTCAGCTGATTGGTCCTCTGACAGTGTGAGCCAAAATGGCGGCCACTTCCTGAGCAGACTGAGCTTTTGACAGTGCAATGGGGGAACCACAATGGCCACCATGTCCTCATCATACCAGCCGCTTGACAGGGATTAAGGAGCCGGAATGGCTGCTCCCACTGACAAGCAAGAGAACTGCAAGAAAATAGAGGTTTGTTTCACTGTAATTCATCACACACTGGCTGTCTATATACTTAAAATCATAATGTTTGCTTTTCTCCTTTAAACATACTTATATTGAACTAGCTGCATGGACCCGTGTTTGGGAAGGAAATACAACAATTGAACATTATTTGTTCTAGTGCCACAAAAATGTCCATAAAGCCAGGAGTGACATGTCCTGCTTTAGCTATTGGAGACAACCTGAATCTAATGGATCTGCCATGAAGCAAGCATGTTTATGATGTGGATTTGAATCCAGGTGTAGGGAAGGACTTCCACTTATCTTCTGTGCTGAGAAACTATCTGTTTTTGCAGAGATGTATCACCTTTCAGCAGTGAGGGAAATAAAGACAAGCATTTAATACTCTCCATAGTATAATGTTAATTTAAGGGCAATAACACCTTTTGACACAGTTGTCAAAGTGAATAGGAACAGTTAAAACTGACTGGTAATCACGACCACGATAAATTCACAACCACAACCAGTAGGAGCTGCTCACTGCTTTATCAGGGTAAAGGCTTGGTCCAGGGGGTCTCCCTGAAAAATGTTCACGGATAAGAGCATAAACTCCAACTTGACATTTCTGTCCTATCGAGTCCATAACCATTACAGAAACTGGCTTCTATGGACTATTTATAGTTATGTTTAACACATGAGAATTTTCCTCCTAATTAGAGAGAATGTGTCAGTGTTAATGACCTTATATAATTGTCCGTCCAGATAATTATCGCTGGCACATGCCTTCTAATTAGGACAAACATTCTTACATGTTAACGATGACTATAAATAGGCAACAGCTGCAGGTTACTCTTGTGTGGAATATTGTGTTGAATTAAATAAAATCTTTAGTTCTTTTGGTCTTGGAGGGACATCAACAAAACTGTCACCCCATAAATGTATTAAGCGCTGAACTAAGTTTTCGACCTTCTGGTGAATGACGCAGGTACTTTTCTGAAACTTAAAATTTATTTAGATCAGCCATTTATTAAGTGCTATATTCATATAAAATTGAAATTATGTAAACGTGGCATTTGCTTGTCGCATTTTACTTTCGATTTTCATGCACTATTAATCGAGAACAAGTATATGTATATACATTAGCAGGGCAATCACTTAACACGGGGCAATATACTGTATGTTGACTTCCTGATGGTAATCCGTTGCTAATACAATACTGCCCTCTAGTGGATCATAATTTCAAGACTGTTCGCGTCTTGGGCTGCAGGAAAAGTCTCCGAATCTGTTCAATAAACAAAAGCAAATCGCTGAATCTGAAATCCATTCCTTATTTTATCATTTGATTAAGTCGGTCTAATCATCATACCACATGATATATACCACATGATATTGGCTTTATATATATATATATATATATATATATATATATATATATATATATATATATATATATATATATATATATATATAAGCCAAATTGCTGTAATTCATTCTTCAAAAGCCATTCTTGATTACTTAAATGCATAAAAGATGATATGCAGTCCTTAACTAGAATGTAGATACAGTCTCTTGTTTTATGCTAATTTGGTGTAGAATTTGATATTCCATGTCTTGCATTAAGGGTGAAAACCTTAGCAGCTAATTAAGAGGAAATGTTGCGTATTAGTGTCGCACACAAAACTGCTTACTGAACTGGCAATAAACACAATTGGCATGACTCTGTATTGCTGCAGTGTTAATTATAATTGGAATGGCAAATTTGCCAAGTTATGGGATGGAGGAGCACACTTCTCAGATATAATCACAATAACCCTGAGCTGTGACTCACCGCAGACATTAACGTCTGTGCCACCTAACCTCATTTCAACATACAGAATTGGAATACAATTATATGGGCATACAATTAAAGCCCAGACTTTTATCACTTTCTTTCTTTTCTTCTTTTTCATCTTCTCCATGTTATTTTTCCTGAGCGTTACATCAGCAATGCTTTGGACCCTGAATAACGTCTCTCACTATTGGTCCCTACCCATACTTTGCCAATAGCCACATCTGATCATTGTAGCTACCGAATGCCAGTGGACGAATTGTTTTGTGCAGGTAGCCATGGGACATTATGGGATTTTGCATGTCTTAACCAGCTTTACTAGGGCAGACATCCTATTCATTTTCATTGAAAAGTCCATGTGGAACCTTCACGATCCCATGACATATTGTACTATTATTACATAAATAGTAATACTCTGGAAAAATGTTGCAAGTAGCAATCAGCCGTGTCTACATTATGCACATGTTTGGAAAAATGACCAAAACGACCAGAAACTGCACGCTCTAGTGGCTTGGATGTCTATTGTGAGTTACCTGGGTGATGTCAGTGGTGCTCTGTCAATTTTCAAGTTGCTTTATTTGTTGGACTGCAGCATGCTGTGAATAATAGCTTTTGGCTATGTGCGAGTGTATTGGAGGATTGCATTCATTTCAATTCAGCATTGCCACACAAACAGGGTGTTGCTTAATGTGAGGAAGGCTTACTACAGGAGATCACTCTGTTTGCAAGCTAAGTTTAAGCTTAAGTTTGTAAGGAACTAATACAGAGCATGCAAGAATGCATTTCATTTAAACAGTTCAAGTCATATTGGGTATAGAGGTAAGGCAATTATGGCAGTGACAACAGATATTGATGAGATGCTCTCAATTTGTGCTTTATTTGAGAAAGACAGGTGTTCTAATGGAGCAGTCGGCTCCCAGCTACATATAGTATAAATGAAATATTAAATAAAATAAAAAAGAGGATTAAAACAAAAACAAACAAACAAAAAAAAACACCTTCATATACTTTTGGTGAAAAAAGGTGGTAAATGACTCCTTGTTCCCCTATTGGCAGCCAAAAATGAACTTTAAGAGCAAATCTATACAATCTGTTGCAGCTTAGTTTGAAAGATTGCATCTCATGCAGAATGTTGATGGTGTTATCGGATATAGAAAGCATCAGTGGTGACAAAGCAGACATGCAATACAAAACACAGCAGATACATGCATGGGTGTGGAGCTGTAAACTATTGTGCGTGTATGTGTGTGTGTCTATATATAAATTTGCATGCAACAGTGTGGCGTAGTGGTAAGGAGCAGGGCTTGTAACTGAGGTTGCAGGTTCGATTCCCCCCTGGGGCACTGCTGCTGCACCCTTGGGAAAGGTACTTAACCAAGAATTGCCTTCGTAAGTATCCTGCTGTATAAATGGATAACATGTAACAATGGAGCCTATGTCAGTTGCTCAGGATAATAGCGTCTGCTAAATGCCAACAATGTAAATGGAAGGTTGTGTGTGGTGCGTGTGTACACGTGCGCGTACGTTGGTGTGCTTGTGTGTGTACATGCATGCATGCGTGCATGCAATCAAGCACTCGAATACTTGTCGAGGTTGAAGTCAGAAGCAATCCTAGTTGTTTCTGGTGTTCCTCTAAAGCTGAAGGTGTCCTGAGATGGTAGTAATGGTGGGTTAGGGGTAAGAGTCGTTGGCTGGTCCAGCAGTCAAGGTGTGGCCTGTGCAGAGATAATGGGCTGTGCTTTCGGGCTGTGATGACAAAAGGAATCAGCACAGCACAGCTTGGCGAGCACAGTCTGGCAGTGCACACTGTGTAAATTCCTCAGTACTGTTTTCAGTTCATTAGACGGGCACCATCAGTGTTCCTCTCCTGACCTCATTTTTATGCTCACAGCAGAGAAACAAACATAGAGACTATGAGGGTTATGAAATTATGAGACTTATGTGAACAAAGCTGAGGGTTATGGTTTGGGCTAAGACACAAAGGTCTGCACAAGGCAGACACAGATAAAACTATTATACATTGTGGATTTCGGATCAATGGCTCCAAATTACATTTTGTTTTGAGGGGATAATATTTGTCACTGTAAATTTGAGATACACAAAGAGAATGGTGCACAGAGTCCATTTTGACTCTACTGCACAGCAAGGACCGATGTATTTATTTATTTACAAAAAAAAAAAAAACGTTTTAAGTATATGTATTGTTAGTGTTGATTTGAACATACGTTAATACTTTATATAACACTGATCACACATGGTCCTGTAACAGAGCTGAATATTTACTGAGATACCATGTAAGGATCAAAACTGCTACATGTTACCTGAGATCTGAACCTGCATTGCCGGTCTGTCAGACCGTTATTTCCTCTTCTTTTCAACGAAGCCCATTCTGGGAAACCGAAAGCATTAACCTTTTACAGAAAGTGAAATGTACTACAAAAAACGTCGCGGGTGACCGCGTCTGAATGAAATCACGCCTTTGGCTGCAGTTATCGCTGCTGCCAGTGCACGTGCTGTGTGCTGTTTGTTTTTAGTACGTCTGATCAGTATAGTTACAATGCGAGTAAAGGTGGGATCACTGGCGCTTTGCGTGGTTATGCGTCTTTAATCGGCAGGGCTTGTTGTTCGGTTGCACTTACTGTAAAGTTGATACTGTGCCTAAGTGTCTTGCGTACTCCTCATTTGACCTGAAACTTCATCCGGTTCCGACATGAAGTCTGGAAAGGAGCTTGAACGCTTTGGAGAGTTGCACGATTTGCCCAACGACTCTCACTTCTTAAAACCGTACTTACTTAGGCTGAGACAAAAAGCTGAACAAGAGGCCGTCCTAAGAGACCACCTGGATCTATCGGACAACTTTTTAATAAGGTTTCTCAGAGCTAGAGATTTTGATGTTGACTTGGCGCTTAAGGTAGGTAATAGTGAAAGTTTTCTGGTGAAAGCTGTCAGTTCATCGCCTTTGTTCTGCAGATTATTTAACGTGTTGTGGTGCAAGTAACTTTGCTGCGTTGTTAAACTTTCGTGTCGCTACTTTTCCTAACTGTGAAAGCGAGGAAGCGAGGCATTCATTGTGTTGTTTATAAGTCCACGTCATGTACGTGAGTGGGTTTTTAAGGACAGTGGCAATACTAACAGCATTAGCTATCCGCCGAGAAGTAGAGGAAAAGCTCATAGGACCGGAGATTCTTTGCTTCCAAACTTAAACGAAGCATTTTTACCGCAAGGATATAGCCAGCATGTCTGTACTGTGCAGAATACATGATCCGCATTCCGTCTTTTGAGTTACAGAAAATCCTTTTATCGACATAATTTCCAGAAACGCCTTGTCTGTTACTAGAATGGTTTATGGTGTTTCCTAAATAATAAAGTGGTCATTGCATTCTTTTATGGATAGGAGCTGGTCTCAAGATTGACTATAGTGTGTGATTGTCCTCAAAGTACGTTCTGCCCGCGCTCAAGACAGTGTATTTATTGTAGATATTTGCAGTTACGATCTATTGGTTTATCGCAACTGAACAGTAAAACAGAGTGTTTATAACATTTTGGAGGTACGAGTGGTGTGATCAGATTTCCTGGGACAACTGTCGCGGTGTGTGTCTCGTTGCTTAATGTTTGCATTGGTTTAACCCCACCGGCGGCACGCTACACCGTGGCTCTGCAGCTCTGGTCCTCGGAGCCTGGACGCTGTTAGACTTTCTTTGAACCTGAGCTCTCATTAGCTCCTCGAGTTCCTTAACTGTATGTAGTCCTTGTGTCCTTGCCGTGTGAAGTTTTGAAAGCATGGAAGCCTCACCACAGCTCTTGAGCAGGGGAGGAGTCCTATGCTAGAATTCTGTAATACTGTGTAACAGTCAATTCCTGATGATTGCATTCACTTGGGATAGACGCAATACTATGCATTTAACCAGAGTATGCACATAACAGGATTAAGCAATGTCAGGGGGATTAGACTGGATCAGAAGCATACTGAGCTGGCTGTGATATTAGATTGTAGGGAGCTGACCGGAGTTTGCTCTGCTGGAGAGTAAATGGACAGTATTCAGAAGGAGCTGTTTGGTCAAATGTTTTTGCCTGGTGAGTACCGAGCGGGGTGTCCTTGTCTCTGCTCCCTGCAGTTGCTCATTAACTACCACCGCTGGAGGAAGGAGTGTCCCGAAGTCACTGCAAATCTGCATGTGTCCTCCGTCCTCGGCCTCCTCCAAAACCACTACCACGGGGTGCTGAGGTCTCGGGACGCCAGCGGCAGCAGAGTGCTCATATACAGGATTGGTTCGTATCCTCATTTTTTGGGAAGTTGGACGTGTCACATCATAAGTTCAAGGTCCACTTTCCACACCCGCAGTTTCTTCACAAACAACACACAGCAGCAACACAGTGATTGAATTTCCGCTGGAATGCTATCCTTTAGCATAGTTGGTATGTGATTTGGGAGGTAGCCCTAAAGAGGACTTATTTGGCATCAGACCGAACCCAGTTAGGATGCACACAGAATACTGACCACAGTATGATGTTGTACAGTTATTTACGGGAGGAAGTGATGGTTGGCCTGTGCAGCACAGTGATCATTCTCACATGCTGCGCAACCAACCAATAGAAATCCAGGATTAAGTCAATTTTTTCAGTATTCATTGGGAAGACTCTGCTTTTGAATCAGCGTGGAAGGGTTCCAATCACTGAGTTTTGCCTGGATCCCTAAAATCACTAAGACCACACCTGACAGTCATTTTAGCTGTCCATCCTGTACCAATACAAAGTACATTATGACATCACCAAAGCGGCAATCTGTATTTAACATCTAGCTTCCTGACACAGCTACACACTGGCGACTGTGATATCACTTCCTGTGTAGCTGTGTAGCTTCCTGACACAGCTACACAGGAAGTGATGTCACAGTTGCCAGTCAGCCATGTCATCTACACCAAGGAGCAGAATAAGATGTTTTGTTTCTTCCTGTCCAGGTCAGTGGAATCCGAAGGACTTCACTGCCTACGAGGTGTTCCGTGTGAGCCTCATAACGTCGGAGCTGATCGTCCAGGAGACGGAAACGCAGAGAAATGGACTCAAGGCCATATTTGACCTTCAGGGCTGGTGCTTTGCACATGCCCTCCAGATTAACCCCTCCCTGGCTAAAAAGATTTCGGCTGTCCTTACTGTAAGCAGCCACTTATGTAGTAATTTCGTTATTAATGACGAGGTTTGCATAATTGAATTCACAGTCAAATGCACAGGAGAGAGAGAAAGGCGTATGGTTTCAGTTGGGGGGGGGGGGGGGGGTTGAGGGACAGACTGTAGAGAAATGGAATGCTCGTCACAGTGAGAATGAAGGATTCCACAACAGGTCAGCTTTAGAAGGGTTGGATTTTAGATGGGAGTGCATCCAGGTGGCCACCTCCTAAAGACACACTGACATGTTAAAGGAAACATGAGAAAACCTTGATAGCAAGTTTAGTTTAAAAAGGGTAATTTACTTTCATAAAGAATGCAGATTACTGTGATTTTTAATATTGTCGATTGAAAGAAACACTCATTGCTAAACAAACTGAGAGATATATAATGTAAAATAGCCAATCAGAGGCCACAGGCAAGCTGTTTTCTGTCTCCAGGACGCCTTCCCTCTGAAGGTGCGCGGCATCCACCTCCTGAATGAGCCCATACTCTTCCACCCCGTCTTCGCCATGATCCGGCCCTTCCTGCCGGACAAAATCAAGCAAAGGGTGAGCGCGTGTCGCCTGTGAAACCTGCGACCGCGGTCACAGCAGTGTGGGCTCGTGGGAAAAGAACTGGGCTTGTGTCCAGAGTTCAGGCTCTGCTGCTGCCTGTCCTGAGCAGCGAATCTCAGCTGCCTTGCTTAAGGAATGATAAGTATGGAATATAAAATGTTGGCTAGCCAAGTTGCACTTGATAAGGCCAGCTAGTCAGATAGATAATAATGGAAATGGACATGGGCTGAATCGTCATATTATGGTAAAAGTATGGAAACATGACCTGTGTTGATGGATATAAGAGTTGAGACAGGATGCAAAATAAAGACAAACATAAAGATATATGGTTTAACATGCAGGTAAATGGTCCTGGATGAGGAGGTCTGCCAAGCAAACAGTGATGTATTTGAGATTACGCTTGTATGGTTTTCCTGTTAGAGGCTCACTGGTTGCCGGTTCCCCCCTATAGGTCCACATGCACGGCAGCTCCTTCGCCCACAGCCTGTGCCAGTTCTTCCCCCACAGCATCCTGCCCCCGGAGTACGGGGGCACGGGCGCGGGGCTGGAGGAGGTGTGCCAGGAGTGGACCCGCTTCATCGTGCAGTCTGAGGACCACCTGCATCAGCTCTCCACCAACGGGTGAGGACGGGGCTCAGATTATCCGCGCTCGAGCCACTCTTGATTCTTGTTCTGTTTGTCATGACCAGGTGCTGAAAAGCCTGTTCTTCACAGTGAGGATTCTGTCTCTGCTATGGTCGAAGGGTTGTGAACATTCTTGAAGGTGTCTTGTTAAGCCTTGTCTCCATTGAGCTGTCCATGGCCTGCCCTAGCCAGACTGGACAGACACATCTGGTCAGACAGGTTAGCTAACTGTTTCCATTGCAAACTGGAGCTCATCTGAAATGGTGTGGGTTTTCATAATCATTTTATTATCGGATATTTACTAAGGCAACTGTGGGTTAAGTGCCTTGCCCAAGGGGACAACAGCAGTGCCCCAGCAGGGAATCAAACCGACAACCTTTAAGTTACAAGCCCTGCTCCTTATGACTGAGCTACACTGCCGCCTAATGTTAGTGTTCTTATACATTATGGTTTACTGGTAGTTATTTGTTATATATGTTTACAAGAGCTTCATTTCACATATATTAGAGCTAACTTACTTAGCAATGGAATTAATTCACTACTGTTTCAGTCAACTTTGTGTCTTTGTTATTTTCCGTTATAAACAGATGTTCAATTGAAACTGAATGTTGAATATTCTTGCATATTAATATGGAAGATGATATCTAACTGGAATAACGTATTTAAACGTGGTATAATTCATAATATGTCACAGTACTGTATTTTCTTTTACAAATGTGATAACTTGCTTGACCTTCAGTATACCAGTATATCATACTGACATCCCCCCCGGATAGGTTTGTTTGAGGAAATAAAAGCTATTAGGGTCAGCAATGTTACAGGCGGGGTCAGACAGGTTTGAGTGACAATGAAGATGCTCACAATTTGTCAGGTAGTCTAGAGTTCATCTGTAACTGAGAATGAAAAGTGGAGATGAGGCATTACTGATAAGAACCTAGACAGAGAATGGGCCTCCATGCAGGAGCTGAATATCTGGTCGAAATAAATGCTCTTGAGTGACCCCTGACCTTATGCTGGCCTTTCCAAGTTTCCTTTGTGAGGTCATCACCATGAATGCTGTTCACATTGCAGATGAGTGATCACAGACATTCTGTGGATGACCAGATATTGAGCTCCTGTGTTCTATCTGTCCTCCATCCTCTAAGGTTCCGATGCTGTCTGTGTTCTTAAGCATTCCTGTGCATATTTCATTAGGCCACACCCCTTCAAGAATGTTCGTAATGAGCCAGCAAATCAGAATGCTTGTAGCTTCTGCAATGGAAGAGATAAAATTTTCAATGTGACGCACGCTAAGCTGATCATCTGGGCCGTGAATAAAGAATCTATGGTGGAGTAGTGGAAGGGGACTTGAAGACTGGAAAGTTGCTGGTTCAAATCCTTGGGTGCTGCTGTTGTACACTTGAGTTTCGCACTTAATCTGAATTACTGTGTTTAACACCCTGCTGTGTTTATGTGTGTATATGTATATGTGTTACAGTTATCCTGAGAAAGGATGTCTGTCTGTCAAGCAAAAGAAACATTTTTAAAGAAAGTGGGACCAGAATGATAACTTTTTTCATGTGTAAAGTACAATCTTGGGTGTATGTGTCCATATCCGAAATGACATAATTATCCAATACTTCGATATGCATTTCCTTCACTTTAGTCTAGACAGAGGTATATATATATAGTATAGCTCAGAAAAAAACTTGTGATGTTGTATAAATTTACCCAGATCTCAGTTGAATTGCTCTTGATTGCTTGATTACTAAAGATGTCAGACTGAATATATTTCCATAATTATTACCATTCAGCTTTGTTGTGACAGACCTAATCTGACAGGTCATCTGCAATATTTATGTATTTGTTACTAATGTTGAAACTGTTACTGTGCTGATGTCTAAATTAATATGAGCATAAGGACATAGACATTGTTAATGTCTGTCAGCCTTTTAACATTCTGCAGAAATACATTTTTGCATTGTATGCCACTAGTACTTTTATACGTAATGGTAAATGATTTATCATGGTCAATTAAGCAAAGCCGTTCAGGTAACTCCGGAATTTTAAGCGCAGAAACTCAGGAAGGTTTGTATTACATTACATTACATTACATTACATTACATTACATTACATTCGTTTAGTAGGCTTTCTTAACTAGAGTGACTTCCAGCACAACAGAACTGGAGTGTAGCCATTCAAGTTGAATGAGCAACAGTGAACAATGAACCATATGAACATCATATAAATAAGTATGTCTCAGAGTGCTGTATTAATGTCTGGATTATTTTTATGCCGATACCATGTAAATGCATTGTGTGGGAATAGCTAATTATCTCCATTTATTATGCCGTTTCATTGAGTTGAATGAAGGAAATGCTAAATAAATATAACATGATACTTGAAGTATTTTAATTATTAATGTCTGGCCATATAGTACAGTGAAGCTGTATACACATGTATGTTTTTCCTTACTATTCTTGCATGTTCAATGACAAGTTTCATATCATATGTTTCATCCTTCCTATAGGGTCTAGGTCTATCTATGATCTATCTGTGATCTATGCAGGGAGGGAGTGGAAGATATTGCCACAGATGGTGAATGTTTCAAATTCTACTTTGGTTGTCATTAGAAATGAGTGTACTGGTGTTTTTCTTTTAAGACCAAAGGCCACATTATTGTAATGTATCTTTATTTACTTATTTACATAGTGTATATACTAATGCTTTGTAATGCAGGTGTTGCCTGGGTGTGTACTTAATGCATAGACCGAGATTTATTAGAATGTAAAGGAAACAGTGATTAAACCATCAAGCAGCTTTGGGGACACAAGGATTTCTATTTTTTTTTTTTTTTTTTTTTTTTTTTTTACCAGATCTCCGTTTTATGTGGAAAATGAAGTCAGACTACTGTATGGACCTATGGAATAAAATGGTCTCCCTTAACTGGACCTGCTGAGAATGTGATACTCAACTTCAGTTCTGTTCTGCTCCACAAGAGATTTTAAACCCGCTGTGGCAACACTCTTGTCTTTTGCCGTAACGAAATAGCCAATAAAAACACTTTTAGTTTCAACAATGACACAGGCAGAATGTTCACTGTGAACCATGCTGAGCTGAATATCCATTCAGTAAATAGAATATCTTTGCTGGACCTCTGAGGAGCTCTTTGCACTGGTGCCCTTTGCTCAGACTCCCTCTTAGTAAATATTATCGCCATGAATTGACCTGGCTCGGCTCTGCTGCTCCACTGCTTTACACTGGGGCAAATGTTTAACCCAGTTTTGTCTGTCATGTACAGAGTGTTTTGGTACCGTTTCAATACCTTTGTATTACTTCTTATCTTTTGGGGTATTGGTTCAGTGGTGAAATGTAATCCAGATCAAAAACATTGAAAAACACTAGACGTCTAAAGAAACTGGTCACCCTGTTCTTGCACGCATGTCGAAAAAAATCAAGAAAAATATAGTCCACCAATTTCAGATAATTTCATTATCAAATTGATTAGTGAGCAGTTGAGACACATCATAGACTCTTAGGTGCACACTTTAGGCACTAGGCAGAAAGTTTCCATACAAATCTGATGACGTAAACATTAACATTTTTCTCTGGCCCCAAACAGCTTCCAGATTAAGCTCCCAACACACTAATTGATTTATCATCTGCTGTTGTACCTCTCAGAGGCTGACCGCTGTAACTGCAGCCTGTTACAAGGCTCAGATTGCATGTCAGAGTAGTGAGGGAGGCCATGTGGCTGTGTGCTCAAATCCTATGTGGGGCAAAGCCGATCTAAACAAGTCAGTTTACAGGCAATATAAACAACACAAGCAGTGGAATTCACTGAAAAATAGTCTTTCTGCTAAGCAGAAAAAAACAAAAGATATGAAAATCATTGGGAATAAGGGTATCTGCTACGTGAAAAAAGATGAAATATAATCGCAGTGTCAAAGGCCAAAGTAGCACATGCTAGTCCACCAAAGACACAGACCATACTGTTTACATCATTTTACAGTTTATTAATAACAGAGGAGATATTTCATGATATCAACACTAATTTGTACACAGCAGCTAGAGTAGAAGTCTGCTTTGCTGAGTAAAAATGTTTGCACTGTCTTCCCCCTCAAAAAAAGTAAATCCAGTCTTGTCACACATCGCACAAGAATGTCTAGAATAGAATATGCCAAAGGTAAGAGAAGACAGTGCAAAAATCTTATACTGTTTTACAAAAATACACACTCACAGGAACTTTCACACATACACAGCTTGAATCAGTACGGTTTTTGTTTTTTTCAAAAGGAGGAAAAAAAGAAAAGCACTTTATTGCATTTTGCATTAACCTGGCAGTGCTATAAAGTTGAGGAAAACGAGATATGAGGAAGGTTAACCTTGCACCAGCCAACAGCCTATAACAGCAAAAACATGTTTTTTTTTCTGTGAATCTCAACACTGATCTGGGTCTTGATAAGTCAGGATACAGTATAAAGTTCAGGCAACCATAGAGGGAAATGAGAGCATCTGGTCTTGCTGAGCTACCCATGTTTTTGCCCATAGGAGAAGGGTTAGAAAGACAACGTCACACTGAATAATCTATCTATGCATGCATCCGATATTCTAAATACATCAAAAACATTTTATACAGAGTCACAGAGAAACACTGTATGTGCTGATAAGACCTATTCATGTTTGGAGTCACTGAGAGTTCAGAAAAGTTAATAATAATAATAATAATAATAATTATTATTATTATTATTATTATTATTAATTATAATTATAGTATATATTATATAATCATTTTCATCATTTATTTGTATTGTTATTACTCATCTATTTATTCCAATCAATCAAAATACTGATGATCAAACCCATAACCTTGATATTGGTTCTTACCCAAGCTAGATGTACTGCTAGATTTCAGTGGTGCTTACTAATACTGTACATGTTAGTAATACTAAGACAGTACAAAGAATGTTAGGTTTGGTTAATGTTAATGTGAAATCTCTCAGGCCCTTCACAGCTATCCTTTAATACCAGGATGTCTGCCACCTGACCTTGTGGTTAATGAACTGATGATTGCAATGATGGTGGTGATGATGATGAAGAACAACACCAAGATGAATGCCAATACTATTGTTACAGTTAGTGTTACAGAAGTTGACGCAAAGTAGCTTTTTTTTGCACCAGGACCCCTCACCACACACCAGATGAGGTGGAGAGGGAGAGATTTATTTAACCAGTTAAGATGGGAGATGGTTAGCTGGCCAGACTGGGAATTTGACCAAAGCATCAGGGAACATACGCTTTCTAGCTTGTAATCGGTAGGTTTCAGGTTCAAGTCCCAGGTGGGGCTGCATACTGCAAGGAAATCAACTGCTTTGCTAAAAATATAACATAAAATAATAAAATACTGTAAAATATAACAACTTGTTTACACTGAAATAGTTTACAAAGTTTAAAAAGTAAGCTGTTTAAGCCTGTATCTACTAAGAAGATGAATAAAATAATCATTACAATGTGACCAAAATCTGAAGCACTAACATTAAATGTAAAATTGAGCAACAGAAAACTCAGGCAGGTTAACCATGATCAAAATCTGCCCCCTAACCCACTACCCCACGTGCTGTCTGAGCAGCGGGAAGCGTTTGCTGGAAACGATGCCGCGTTTGCTGCCAGCAGGTGGCGACATTACACCTCGGAGCTCACGTTGGTCCTTCTGCGCTTCCTGGCTGCAGTTGGTGACCCACCAGTCCAAATAAACTTTGTTCCACTTCTCCCTGTCTGCTCTTAAGATTAGTAATGCTTTTGGAATGCCTCTTTGCCATTACTGAGGAGCAACAGACACTGATGTCACCTCTCTGTCCCCTTTTGTTGACTCAAAAGTCTGAGAAATAAAATGGTAGCTTAATATAAAGACATCTTAACTGCACACTGTCTCTGACCGCTCTACTGATATATAACAATCTTCAGAAATATTCCCTTTCAACTCTGACAGATAAATGAGTTTTTAAAAGGCACTATCTTAATGGACATCACAGAATGTGCTTTAATTACACAATTTATATTAAAGACTGGTATAAAAAACAGTATTTGAGATCAGTCAATAAGGTATCACAAAAATGCAATTAAAAACTCACTTAGAAATAAGGCAACTCAAAGTTCAAAATAGTAATGGTCTGTTAACAGTAGACAGCGTTAGACAGTTCTGGTGAGGTTGAGTACATATACTATTTTACATTTCTGACTTTCTCACAAAACTTTGCTCTTAAATTTTAATGTTGATCATTCTGAAATCGCCTTTCAAACATAAAATCTTATTGCGAAGCTGTCAAAAACTGGCCCATATTGTGAAGTGAAATGACAAATCATTTCAGCATCGACATACCTATTTGAGATAATACAGACTCTCAAACACTTGCATTAAATATCATTTCAGAATATTTATCTTTCAGTTCAGTTCTTTATTGCATTTGGTGACTTTGTCCATGTCAGAGGATTAATCTAACATTTTCAGAGTACAAACATGTTCATGGAAGGATGAAAGAGTGCTCAAAGCAGGTGATTAAAAACATGTAAGTGTTTAAACCAGTAACATTTCTCTTTGTAAATGCCAAATTATTGAATATTTGATTAATGAAGCTTTCTATATGCTATCAGGCTTCTATCTTTCAAACTTAACACATCTCTGCCGGAACAACAAATAAATTCATGCATTCCCCGTGGCATCAACACAAGAAAAGAAACTGTGTGTGTGTGTGTGTGTGTGTTTGTGTGTGTGTGTGTCTGCCCTCATCTGACCAACCTGGGATTTCACAAAAGTCATATTTGCAAAGCCCTCAAAACGCGTTTGTGACAGTGACATTATAACCATAAACAGGACTTATGCTTAGCAGGGCAAAATGGATTGACACAATATTGATCAAAGAGCCTTTTCAGAGGCTTCAGGACCGGTGTGCTTTCATGGGGAGAGCGGCTGTCCGCTGTAGAGGACTGTCGCTCCCAGGACTGCTGTTCATCTCTGGGTACAAACTGACACAGAGTGAACCCCCAACTTCCACAACTCTGCACTGCTAGCTGAGAAACGCAAACCCACACACAAACACCTGGGCTGGATCACTCTGCATACACAGATGCTTTTACATGGACTAATGAATCAAATGTTTAAAAAGTGGTACAGCTGAGGGCTGTTCAATGGTGCCTGACCTTCTGTTACCTCCTCACCTCATACCAAACAGTGTAGGGGAATATGTGCACTGGATGAGGATGGATTGTAATGCAGTGGATGGGATGACACTGGAACGTTACTGGGACGTTTCTGGGATGTTTCTGGAACGTTGCTGGGACGTTGGAGCAGTGCCTCGCCCGGGGAAGCTCCAGAGGCCGGGCTGCAGCGGAGTCAGTACTTACAGCTGTCCTCTTCCTCTGTGAACACACTGATCACATAGCAGGCGAAGACGAAGCCCAGCAGCTGCAGAGAGAGGGGGAGAGAGAGAGAGAGAGCAAGAGAGAGAGGGAGAGAGAGGGGAGAGAGAAAGAGAGAGAGGGAGAGAGAGGGGAGAGAGAGAAAGAGAGAGAGAGAGCGGGAGAGAGAGAGAAAGAGAGAGAGAGAGAGAGAGAGAGAGAGAGAGAGGGGGAGAGACAGGTGGGGGGAGAGAGGAAGCATAGGGAGAGAGAGGGGGAGAGAGAGAGAGAGACGGGGGAGAGAGAGAGAGAGAAAGAGAGAAGGCATAGGGAGAGAGAGGGAGATGGGCAGAAGGGACAGATATGGGGAGAGGGAGTGAGAGGAGGGAGTGAGAAAGAGTGGAATGGATGGACAGAGGGATGGGTAAAGGTAGGGAGAGAAGGAGTGAGAGAGGCAGAGAGAAAAGGAAATGAAATGGGAGAAGAGACAGACAGAGGGAGTGGGAGAGTGAGAGAGAATGAGGAAAGAGAAATTGGGAGGACAGAGTGATAGAGAGAGGGAGGGGGTAAGTTAGGGAGAGAAGGAATGAGGGAGAAAATGGGGAGAGATGAGGAGGAGAGAGAGGTGGAGAGAGAGAGAGAAAGAGAGAGATGAGAAAGAGTGATGGAGAGAGAGGGAAGGAGGGAGGGGGTTGGATGGAGAGAGAGAGAGAGAGAACGCACTTACATCAAGCAGAACCTCTCCAAAAACCTAACACCCTCAATGACAGGCGTGATCAGACACGCTCCCCCACACAGAATGCTTTCCCGTTTGCAGTTCCATTGACGCTTTTTCATGTTAGGAAAACTACTACTCCTCTGGCAAGGGGCTCCAATTACACAGCGTACAGCAGAGATCACAGCTGTCAAAGGGATCGATAAAGCTCCTCCAGAGCCGTTCCTCTGTGCCGGAGTAAACCTGCGTGACAGCCATGACGGCTGCGGCTGCAGCAACCCCAGTACTTCCAAAAACTTTGCGCAGAAAATCCGCTTAGTTTAACTTCAAGCAGCAGACACAATCCTCCGGTGAGCACTCAAACGACAGTGAATCCAAAGCCATCGCGTTTGAAGTTATGCAGTTCATCAAAACAGCCTCGCTGCATATTTTAAGGGGGAAATACTGCTTTTCGCTTCTTCAGTTCTGTGTGTGTGTGTGTCTGAGAGAATGTGTCAAAATGTGTGTATGTTACAGAGAGTGTGTGTCCATGCATGTGGGAGTGTGCAAGGCAATGGATGTGTGAGTGAGTGTGTATGGTAGAGAAAGGTGCATGTGTGTATGTGTGCGTGCGTGTGTGCGTGTGCGCATTGTGTGTGTGTGAGCGTGTGTGTATACTCACAGCCAGCAGTATACTGGCGGAGGAGTGCAGCACCTCCAGGTACTGGAACTCCAGCATGCAGCCGGTGACGGAGATGTAGGCGTGGTCCTGGAGCTCGCGGGCGTCAGGGGCCGGGACCTCGGTTCTCACGCAGCCTGGACCGTGCTCCCGCCACCAGGAGCGGTGCAGGGAGAGGTTAAAGGTCATGATGTCAGACTCCTGCGGGGACACAGCGGGGCGGTGTCACATTTCAGCGGGACATTCTCACAGCCCGTCACCACCCGCCAGCTAGTGACTATCTCCCCTGATTGTTCTGATACCTGAGTGTTCTGGAGTTCTGTGTTTTGTTCACTCATGGAAGTGTTCTGATGAGGTCTCCCATGCTGGAGTTAGCATGTGATTCTTCCTTTATACTGTCATAGTTGCACTGTAAAAAGCAACGTCTTTCACTGACCGCTGCCTTAAACCAACATGAAAAACCTTTCATCCACATTAAACACCTACGAACCACACCCCCCCCCAACATACGCGTGCACGCACACATACACACACACACTTTTGATGGAAAACAGAGCAGGCTCTAGTTGGGGGAGAGAACTGCCATAGATAATACAGTGCCTATGGCAACCGTGCCTATGGCAACCTCACCATGTCCACACTGTCTGTCATCTGTCTACATACATATACACTTAGATGCACTTGTTCTCTCTGACATAGTCTATGCATATGGCGCAACAACACATACATGCACACACTTTTTTGTTTTGGTTCTTTAATTTGGCGCTGGCTGATGACGTCACCGCGCAGGTGAAGTCTTGCAGGTGAACCGCTGACCGGAAGAGGAGGAGACGAGAAACCGTGGCGGCGAACTTGAAACCGATAGACTTCGACTATTGATTTTACGCAGTTGTTGTTTGTTTGATTTGAAATATGCAGCATGCAAAACACCCTTTCCCTTGCGAGACAGGTAGAGCGCATTTGGCTGAGGCTTAGAACGGTTCTGAGTCGTAATGTTCGCGCTGTTTGTCTCCGCCGGGACGCCGGTAGATAGTGTTATGTGTGGTGCACAGAACGACCGCAAGCGCTATGTCGTTTTGCACAGCCGCATTCGCCTGAAGCCTGCATTTTGGAGTCATCGTCAGTGCTCGGTTTCCTGAAGCCGAGTTGGACGATTGGACTAGGCCTATCCCCTCTGTGCCACGGTTTTTAAAACAACCTAAATTAAACGCTGTGGCTCCGGTAGTCGTGGAGCCCAGAGGACCCTGCTGGCCCGTGAGGAGATCCCCAGGTGTCGGTGAGTTCACCGTTTGCCGTCTTGGACCGGGAGATCTACCTGGGACCACTTTAGGGTTTGTTTGTTTGTTTTTCCGCACACTCACACACTACCCGGTTCGGTTTGCCAAGCTATTCCTTTTACAGCCATCTGCATAGCTTTGTCGAGCTAGTGAAGCTAGCCGTAACGAATATACCCTGTTTATGTCTGCTACATACTGAGATGCACTCTATAGTGATCGATATTTTGCATACCGGGTTTCTTCCTGTATCTATGACGCATTCTACCTACATACCCCGGTTCCCTGCCTGCCTTTGATACACAGTATCCATGCATTCAGATCCACTGGGTGTGATCACTCCTGAAAGATTCGAGCAAGACTTTCTCCTCTGACAACTGCAATTTGCGGCTGAAATTCCTCCGCATATGGGCTGGTGAACGGACGAGCAAACTGTCAGAGCGGATTTCACTTTCCTTTCAGCGACGCCGTGCTATAAATGGGCCTTAATTAATATGCAATTAACTGAGAAAGTTTTTTTAAAAGATTGACAGTGAGAATTAGCATCCTGCTCGCGGTGCAGAATTACTCATCCAGCGTCTGTTATATTTTGGAGTGGATGTCAATCACATAACGCAAAACGAGGATACTTAAGTGGGCCACTGAACTTTGAAAGGATTATGTTCCTGTAATAAATATTACATTAAAACTGAATAAAAACCACCTTCAAAAAATATTTATTTTACTAAAGCATGCGGATTTAACATACAAAACAGAATGAGAATTACTATGAACTACCACCTGGATGATGAATATGACGTAAGTGTTGCTGCAAAATTATCGTTCATTCCACGTCTTCTGCATGGCAGTTGTTTCCAATACACCGATGAGTAATGAGTGAAATACACAAGCAAATCGCATGTCTAACATTTTACATCCAACATCGATCATATTTAGAACCGTTGCTGGATGAAAGGAGACACTGATGCATGTTATGTTAAATCCGGGTGATGTTTAACATAAACACCAGTAATGATGACAAGACCTCTCCACGGGACGAATTAACAGAAATGAACTAACCATGACCGTGTCGGTGCATTGCATTGTAGGTAAATAACTGAAGCCATTAGATGTATTGCAAACTGTAGGACCGTAAGGAGGGTCTATGTTAAAATGTGTTGCAGATTACACTTTGTGTAAAATCTATATTTGAACTGCATTTGAATCTATATATGTACTGCAGATTGCAGATTGCACTGCGCAGGAGGTCTTGTAATGCAGTACGGTTTTGTGCCTTAATGTGCAGGCAAGCCAGCTGGAACAGGTTACTTGGTACAGCGGGACCTGATTAGGTAAAAACTGAGAGCACATTCACTGCCCACAGCACCGAGGTCAGGGGCTACGGCGTTAGCTTCTCCTTTGTATTCAGTTTGATGCACTGAAGTATCGACATCGGCGAAATTGTTTCCATTTGAAAGCTGCATGGGAGGTACTAGCGGTCATAAAACAACATCTTTACCAGCGACTTGATGTTATCCACTTGCGTCGTTACGCTAATGGATCATTAGCGGCAATTACGTCATTAGCACTTTAGCGCTCAGTTTGTGCTTTGGTAAGTTTTGTAAGTATTCTGAATAATAAAGCGCTGTTACCACAACAGCACAGGGAGAATGCATTTCATATGGCTTTTATTACAACCTAAAATTTCACCGCTGAGCAGGGAACGTTTAGGTGGAGAGAACAGCTAATAACGCTGGCGACTCAGCGCCGTTCTGCGTGGAGGAGGGCGAGGGAGACAGCGTGCTCTCATTCACATGCTAATCGGAGCCACTCACCTTCTCCCTTTGATGAATAAATAGGAGGAACAAAAAGCTTGAAAACTCAGCCTGTTCTCAGAGTAACGGAGACTCAACTCAGATTCATAAAGCACATTAACAAGTAGCTGCCGTCTGCGAACAGGAATATCGGTTATTTTGTCGCCTGAATGTTATCTGGCTTGGGCGGGGGGCGGGGGATGACAAGACCGAGCAAGTAATTGGGAAGGTCAGATTTCATTTTGCAGCTGCAAGTAGAAACCAGAGTGCAGTGGACGGGTCTGTGGGCTGTTCCACATGATTGCTGATGGATTTCTACACCAGTGAAGGAGAAATCCCCAGACGATGTGACAGAAACCAACCCGGGCTGGGTGGTGATGTAGCAGAGAGAAAAAAGTCACTAGGGTGACAGCAGTGGTGGGGGGTGTATTGAAAATCCATTGACTGTAATTGAAAGGACATTTCCTCCCAGGGCCATTGGATGCATTGACCCAGGGGGATATGAATTTGTGCTTTGTAAGGTCCTCTATAAAAGACATTCAGTGATTATTTCCGTGTTGAAACAAAATGGCTCAATCAATCATTCGACCAATCAACCAATCAATGTGTGGCATTTATGCATAATATGCAAATTAGGCCTAAAGTTGCAATCACTGGACCAGGATGGCATATCATACACATGTACTTTACCCCATGCCCAAACATATGTCTACAGTTTATGGTGATTTCTTAAGTACCATGTCTGATGCAAGCCACTAAATTTTAGCCATTTTGATGACTATTAGTGATGTCATATGTGACATGTTTAATTCTTAATCTCTTCCTTGACCCCCTGATGTCTTTACATTCAACCAAAGATGTTCTATTATGACTAGATACTCAACTCCAGAGTTCTATCAGTTTTCTCTCTAGGAGGTTCCATTTGGTAACAGGTTCTGGTGCTGTTTCCGTGCCAACTATCAATTATCCGTTTCAGACCACACCCCTTCTAGAATGTTCCCAATGAGACAGCGAATCAGGACACTTGTACGTTCAACAATGGCAGAGATTTTTAGTGTGAGGAGAGTTGACTGTCTGGCTAATATGTTAAGAACCAGTGATGCAGCTTTCTCTAATTTGCTCTCTGGAGGCTTCTCTCATGAAACCAGTCTTAGCCATCGTAGCTGATTTGTTGTTGGCACTGGGTCATTTGCTGCTTGCAGCTATTTTTACACTTGAAATGTTTTCTTCTTATGTTTTTGTGAGGCATTTGTAAAACTGCATTTGAAGAGCAAAGTTTGGATTAAATGCAGAGAAGATTAAATAGGCAGCAGGACACGAGACACAATCTCACCTTGGAGAGGCCGGCTACGTCCAGGTAAAAACAGATGATGAACACGTTCCATGCGACCCAGAGCCCGGTCCAAACGCAGTACTGTAGAAGGAGAGGGCGAGGAGAGGCCAAAAAGGACACAGAGAGAGGAGAGAGACCGAGAAAGGTATTAGAGAGAGAGAGGGAGCGAGAGAGGGGAAAGAAAAAGGTACAGAGAGCAAAGAAAGGAAAGAGAGACATCATTATGGGCTCAGTGCCAGAGGAAAAATCCATGTTGAGAGCCCTCCTCTGCTGGCCTCTCCTGGGAGACATTAGCGAGGGGGAGAGCCTGATCCTCTGGGCCGAGCCTCTCACAGGCATCTCAGCTGGTCAATGAGCCCGTACGCCCGAGCGAGAGAAACCCATCTCCCTGCTCTCCCCGGCCCCAAAACAGCCCGCTCTCACAGTTTTAGACCATTTTAATGCTCCTTAATGAGCACATCCTCCGTGTTCCTTTTTACGGCCCTCCAGTGCGTAATGACAGAGCTGCCGGTCATCGTGCAGAGAGGAAGTGTGCACCAGGCTGTGGGCAGACGGGCGCGGTATAATACACAAATTAACACAGTGTGTCAGTGTCTGCGAGGAATAATTCTCAGACAACCGGAGACAGCCGGGATCAAGCTTTATTGCATGATGTCAGGGAGAGAAGTACAGAGCACTGCAGTTCCCTAACTCGAGCAAAGACAAGGTCGAATATACTGTATATGTTGTCCTTGAATTAAAAAAAAAAAAAAAAGACTCAGTAAAGTAATCATGACAAGATTCATATGGTGGGAACATTCTCTCGAAAGACGACAAACTAGATGCCCGATTCTCACAAGATAACAGTGCCCCGTACATAAGCTAGAAGTACAACGCACGCGGTGTCCTCCTTGACGGCAAAGTTGAGTAACTGTTAAGGGGACTGCGCAGAAGCCACATTAGTCCCGTATGCCTAAAACAACAGAAGGCTAGCCTATATCAGATTAAACATAATTAATGGGTCTACAGGAATTTCTTCCACAGTCTGCCGCTGATTAGCTTAAAGCTGCTCTATAGCAGGATTTCTTTCAGTGAGGCTGAGCTGAAACACTGTTAACTCCACAAACTTTCAGCCCGCAGAGAAACATTACATGCCCCGCCTTCGTTAGCGTGCCCTGCCACATCCAAACAATTTCAGGGTCTGCGTTTCACCCGCTGACCGCAGGTCGGTGGTTAGGGCCGCCTCTGCACGCCGAGCAAAGAGTTATGGGTTGCAATTTCTCGCCCCTTCGCTGTGCTGCCCGCGCTTTCGCGGAGTCATTCGGAGGGGGCATCTGGGGACGCGGTGAGTCGTCGTCCCCCCCCCCCCCCCCCCCCCCGGTCTGATTCGCCCTCCTGCTGGGACATGCTCAAAATGGCGGGCATTGCTCTCTCGGGGTAAGGGGGAGTTTGTTTTTGACAGCACTGAGCAGGCAGGTTGGGATTCCTTGCCTACAGTTGATCACCAGAAAGCCGCTGACCAGAGACACAGACTCACATTAACAGAGAGGGTTTAGAAACCCTCTGCACGTCCACATTCCCACACTCACATCCTGTGGGGGAAAAAAAAAGTTTCTGCCTCTCCACATCAGCGCAGGGATTGCCACAGTGTTGCATGGGGGAACAAGGGGGAAAAAAAAAAAAAATTCTGCTTCGCGTCTGACTTCATCTCGAGTGACAAGTGATGTTTTGCTGCCGTGAGATGAAGGCTGTTGTGGTATGGAGAGGGCCGCTCTGGGGGGACCGGCCCGTTTGTAGATGTGCGGAAAGGGACTAGTTTGGGATTTCACAGTCCGACGCGTCGCTGGGGGTTGGGGGGGGGGAGTGCAGGAGTCTCTCGGAGAGCACCTCTCCCCTGTGTGTCTGCCGGCGCGGGTTTCCGCCGTCGCCCGACACCGAGGAAGGAGCGAGCCCTCAGACCACGGGGGATGCAGATGCTCCAGGCGCGCCATGCCTGAGACTCCGGCAGCCGGCGTCCGTTTGCGCTGCTCGCTTTACCGCCAGCCCTCGGGAGTCCCCGGGCGAACCGCGGCGGATCCCGCAGAGGAACGGGCGTAATTACGGGCTTCAGAGGGAAGCGTTCCCACTGACATTTCCCCCGACTTCCCAGGCAGCGTTTTCGAGTCCCCGTCGGGCAGCCTCGAGCCCCCCCCACAACCCCCCCCCCCTTTGTCACAGAGCAGGGTAGCGTGGGTAATTACTGCAAACATCTTTGAAGAGGAGGAGGGGAGACAGCCAGCTGTTGGAGTCGTGTTCCGCGAGGAGCCTTTGAATCAAAGGAGGGAGGCAGCGGAGAGACTCTCTCTAAGGGAGGGCCGCTTTTGATCTCACAATGCTGGCGAGCAGTAAATGAATGGTGACAGTGTGAAAAATATCTCTCCGGAGACGGTGTCTTCTCGCCCGTCACACAGTTGCATGATTAACAAGTCATGTGATCAAAGAGCCTCCTCTGATTGGCCGAATATGCAGTAAGAAGGGATATGTGTCTCTGTGGAGTGTGGAGAAGTATACAGCCACTGTGCAGAGAGTCAGTAAAATGGTTACTGTTTCAGCTCACTTTAGTATAACTTTATAATGCAGTGTATAATTTTGTTATTTTGTAATGCAATGTGAATAATTGCGATAATTAAGAAGTCTTTCACACATTGCGTTCAAATTCCAGCTCATGGCTTTCTGTCCTATCACTTAAATACGGAAAACTGCACCTGTGCTCACGATTTACACTGTCGGAACGGTATCTGTCTACTGCCCTTGAGAAATGCATCATGACCCCTGTATCAAATTGTATTTCCTGGTCTGCAACCTTCAAAAATGGGCAAAATCCCCAAAATACAGGAACCGCAGCCAAATCGTGCTTGTTTAATGTTCTTTTTCGATGCCCGTGGGCCATTTCAAAGCTGTTAGGGAATGTTTACAGCCCTGACCAGGCGGTGCTAAATGTCAGACTCACCCCGTCAGATCTTAAAGCAGCACCAGTGACAACACTGTGAATACATACAGCCAATCAGACGCAGGTCAGGGTTCAGGACAATTATCCGTCCAATCGGTGAGGCCTCTCCCTTCCCCAGCTAAAGCCCCAGGGCCTGCAGCTGCCTGGTTCTGGGTTTGCTCACGGCGTCAGAGGAGCGCAGCAACCACTCACCGCGATGATGTACTTGGGCCGGTACTGAATGGTCCCGAAGAGGCCCAAGATGACGACGATTATGTGCAGGAAGTTTGCGAGGATGGGGGCCCACTGGTACCCCAGAAAATCGAAGATCTGCCTCTCCAACACTGCAAGCTGGGAAGGAAAGACGGAGGAGGGAGGGGTGAACAAACCGTGCCGTGCTCGAACAGAACATCCCCTAATCTCCACCAGAACATGACTCCCATTACGGATTATTAATAATGAGAGAACAGCATATTAAAGCAACGTTACAATTATCTTTGTGTTTCTTAATGAGAACAGCTTATTTTCTGAACAATTCCTCTTGGAATATATATTTTTTTTATCATTCTTGTCTCTATTTAAAAGCAACCAAATCCACTGTTGACTGACAATGATAAAACCACATTTAGAAACTCAGCACAACTTAAAAAGCTAAAGTTAAGTTTAAAGCCGGACAGCCTTTAAGAAGTTAAGGTTTTAATGAAACCGTCTGTAAGGAAGAGAATCTTATATCTCAGATAATTCCCAGCACAATTACAGATACAGGATTAAGACACAGCAGGGGTTTCCTTTCTCTGCTTTGTCTTCTATTATTACCCACACCCGCCTGTGAACAGATTTTAGACAGCATGCAGCTTAAGCCTCACAGTGCAGATTTTGTAGTTCAAGTTTCCTCAGATCCTTTAAAGCCCTGAATGACCGGCCTTCTAATCTTCCAACAAAGACAACAGGGGCTTGATGCTCTTATCTCTTCATGACAAACACTCGGCAAACACAGCACAAAATTAGGGAGACGCGAATCTTGAATTAATTTTGTCGATGGAGCCTTGGAAGAGATGGATTGAAAGTGTATATTGAGGCTGGAGGTTGCATAACATCAAAGTGTGGCTTTCGGATGTACATGTTAGACACTGTGGCCGCCATTATTCCGGACTGTCCTCCCCTGAACTCTTCACTGATGATGTCATAATCTGTGTCCAATCACGCTCGTCTGTGACACCGACTGTATCCACAATCACTTCTGTCATACAACACTGTTGTGTCACAATGGAAACATATTGATAGTGCTCCTGCAGCCCCAGGGGGCTGGCCCCTAACTTCACCTCTGATTCTAACCCCCACCCCCAACCCCACTCCTAACTCTAGTACCACCTTTAGTGCCACAGTTGATCCCATCTCTCCTGCTACCTCTAACCCCCTGACATCACCACCCCTGCCACAGTTCGATGATGTCATCTCCGCAGCATCTTTTCCTTGTGACATCACCTGCTCTGACTGACAGCGGACAGATGCAGACATCCCTGCCTGTAAAGCCTGTGAAATCTCCTGAGCCGGAGGGCTTCCTGTGTGACTGCATTATTGATGCCTTCAGCATACGCGCACACACACACACGCATGCACACCCACACACACGCCTGCTTAGGATTCACTACGGAGAGACAGATGACAGCAACTCTGGAGAAGGCGTAAAAAAAACAAAAAAAACAAAACAACTATGTCATTTTACAACATAAACATTTCCACAAAAAACCAAGAGCGTGTTTTAATTTAACAGCTGACAGAACACAAATATTAACTGAGCAACCGGATGTTCAATTCCTGCTCCTTCGAGTTTTCCCACCAGGAGCTCATTGCGAGAGTGAAGTGACTCCTCTCCAAAGTTTAACACTGTCAGCCAGAGCTGACTGATCAGATCTGACTCTGATGACACACATGCAGCGTTTGAATCTGCTCTCTCTGAGTCATGGAGCAACACGACACTCAGAAACCGCAAGCGAGTGCACTGTGACTGAATCTGACGCATTACAAGCGGGTTCTACAGCAGAATTGGTGGAATCGCCCTGTGATGTCATCATCTAAGGACAGTGCGGCACACTGGTCACTGTAAGACGGTGAACCCCACTCCAGGACACTCACAGTCAGAAACTTTCTGTCAAGGTACCTGCCTCTGTCTTTCGACAAATCTTGGCTCTGTCGCAGTGCTGTCGGTATTGCGGGACGGATCAAACAAACCCTCATTCTCCCTCCACAGCTCTATAAATTTTTCATCTTCTGCTTGTGCCCAGCGCATATTTCTGCCTTGGTGCTTGTCGGTTGTCATTGTGTCATTTTTCCCTCTCACTGCTTTGCTGTAATTCTACAGGGCATCGCTAACAGAACGCTGTTACTTCTTGGCACTTTGCATTTTTGGATATTTATTCATTATATATTTATTCTTCAATGGCAGCTGGCGTTCCCTCACTCCTTGTGAAAGCCGACACCAAGCGGGAGCCTGCGAACGTCTCGAGCCTGCCTGAAATCCGCTCTCAGCAGGCAACCTCGCTCGTTATCGCCCAACACGCTACACGGTCCAAGGTGCTAACACGACTTACGATTTCGAGCCAGCGCGTGCCAAATTTCAATTAGAATCTTTGCGGGCTCCCAGCAAACTCGTAAAGGCTGCTGACAGTTAAAGTGGACCACACTCGTGCTGTGCGTGTACAAGGCACCAGTTTCAGTTGATGCTCCAAGCCTGTGTGGCCAGCAGGGGGAGCAGTGGAGTCGAGGCACAGACACTGAACCTGAGGGCACAGAGGAAATAATCCACAGACACAGCCCCCCCACGCATGCGGGCCCTCTCCTCTGCCCTCCTCCTGTGCAGCAGGGGGTGACATTATTCACCCTCTCCCAGGGACTCATGTTCAAGCAGCTGTCCCTCGCGACCCATGAATAATTCACACAGGGGTGTCCCATCGCATCAACGCCGCTTGAAACTCATTGAGCTGCTGTCTCTGAAACTGACGATCGACACGGAGCGCTTCTCATCTGGCTGCCCACAGACACACACAGCTCTGGATCAAGCACTTCTTCTGTTTGCCGCTTGCTGAAGGACGTAGCCGAGATGTTACTTTATACTACGTTACATTATTGTCATTACGCAGATGCTCTTATCCAGAGCAACTTACATAGGTTACAATTTATACAGCTGGATATTTGCTGAAGCAATTCTGGGTTAAGTAAATTGCCCAAGGGTACAGCAGCAGTGGCCCAGTGGGGAATCGAACCAGCAACCTGCAGATGGGGGGGGGGGGGGGGGGGGGGGGGGTTGCTGCTACGCTGCCCTGTTATCTGCATTTGGAAAGAGAATGAAACAGGGCAGGGAGTTTATGCACCGAACCAATCCGCTGTCACTCCAGAGGGTTTATTGCATCGACCCAGCAGCCTCGGCGTTCCCCAGTATTCCCTGTTCAGGCCACTATCGCGGATCCACACCGCACAATATGAATTTGCTTTGTGTGCAATTACCCCCCCCCCTCCCCGGAGCCCATTGAACATCGCAGATTAAATGCGCGCTGTGTGTTTTCGGGACTCGATTATGCGGCGTTCACGAGGTCACCCTCCCTCTGGAAGAGCCGACTGCTGGTGGGAGTAGCCGACTGCCGTCTGCAACTGTCATTTCTTCTAGTTCCGTTTTCTTGCCCCACCATCGCCCGAGTCACTTTCACGATAATGAACTCTGAACATGAGCTAATGGAATGTAATTGTGCTGTGGTGATGCTGCTAGCCGCCATGCTAAGTTTTAAGAACTTAGTGGTCAGATTTCCCCCATTACCATGAGCCTCAGCGGCAAGGTGGCGCATTTGGTAAGGAGCAGGACTTGTAACCGAAAGGTTGCCAGTTCGATTCCCCACTGGGGCACTGCTGTCGTACCCTTGGGCACGGTACTTAACTCTAACTGAACTCAGGTTAGCATGGGCTGTGCAAATATTTAGCATCCAGCAAGGTGTGTTTGTGCGGCCAGCTAGGATGACTATCAATAGCAACAAATGTGCTTTCTGTGTAGCTGTGGAGCCATTTATCTCCAACCGCTAGCCTGATATAGATTTACTTCAATAAACAATGTGGGATTTGATTCGGTAAGTGAACACTCAATTTGCGACTGAAAAACTCTGCTTCCATTTCGGTGCTGCTGTATCCGCCAACTTCCCCATTCATTTTTGTCCTGGCTTGTCCTCTGAATATAACACAGTGCATTGTGGGCCGTCAGCGCTGGCCCTCTGCCCGAAGCCCGCATTTTCACGATGTCTCAAAGGGGGGGTATTGTGGGAGTGAAAAGCCTCTTCTCCTCCCTCGGATTTGCACCCCGAGGTATTCATGCAACCTCGGTGTTAAAGACGGCAACGCTCAAGTGAAGGAATACAGTGATGGGGTGGGAGATTTGAGATGCATCCTGAGAGCAAACAACCGTCGCAGACACCGCCACGCTCCCCAAACGCAGAGGGATGAGGGTTTGCTAATTAAAATGGCAACTCTTCTTCACACAGAGTTTAACCCCCTGTCGCTGCTGGTGGGGGCTGGAGTCTCATTCGATGTGGCAGCAGGACGGGGAAGGCGGAGTTATCGGCGAGGACTGGTGTGTTTTCGGCTCAAATCCCATTAGAGGAAACCGTCTATTTTTTTTTTTTTTATCTGCATCTCTCAGTGTTGGCTCCCAGACTCCGGCATGAATAATGAACGGAAAAATAAACAAGACTGGGGGGGGGGGGGGGTGTTAGGAACCGCGGCCAAGCCTGTCCCAAATTCTGCGGCGTGAGGCAGCACATGCACAAGAACCAGACAGGATGCCAGTCTACCACACTGCTGCTACCCACAATCCACCTCTTTTATTGTGAGCCGAACGGTAGTAATATGTGCAGTTCTTTCAGTCTTTGGTATTACTTGGCTGGGAATCGAACCTACACCCTTCTAGCATCAAGGAAGAATAACAAAGTAAAAAAAAGCTTCTGGAACGGAATATCCTGGTATGAAGGATGATAAAGTAAATGTAAATGTAAATAAAGTAATGTCACATAATGCCACATTGCATCCAGCTTTCACATCAGAGTCAAAATGCACAGCAGGACAGCAGACGTGATAATCCCCTATGATTCAGACAAATTGGCCAGATGTCCTAATTAATTTTAATTATTTCTTCAACCGTTCCAGGCCTAACTGAGCAGGCTTTTTTTTTTTATAAATAAAGATGCATACCTGTCTATACTACTAATTTGTTATAAAGTGCTGAAATTGATACAAATAATGTTCAGGAAACATTCGCTTTATCCTAATTTTCACACACACACAATAAGAGTTTAGTAATCTTTGTGTGTATGTATGTATGTATGTATGTATTACACATACACACATACATAGTAATTCATATTATCTATGTAGTAATCCATTATTAAATAAGTAACAAGTTCTGTCAAATACAGATCAGTGCTACATTAGTGGCTCAATCACACCCAGTTCATTTGGAAGGAAGACCAGCACACCAGGACCACCCCCCAGGACCAGGGTGTGGAAACACTGGTATAGAGCTGAATCTTTAAAGAAACAAGCTTCTTTTTCAATACGGGTTTAACAACAACCAGCAACCATGTACAAAACACATGGACTGTGGTGGATTTCCTTTCACATACAAGATGTGTATTGTGAATATATTTTAGAGTATACAGTTCAAAGAACTGAAAATATAGAAATTATCACCATTTTGGTATTTTGCAATATATTTTGTTTTGCATGATTGTATCTTAAAAATGCATTGCATATTTAATAAAGTCTTAAGATAAAGAGAAACGTAATACAGTCCCATACAAAAGGAAGGAAAATACTGCACACCGCACCCTGATAACGTCACATTATCCTTGACAACAACACTACATGCTGAAACTCTGTTTTAAGACCACATCCCATGGCCTAGCTGCTGACACAGTGGGCACAAACTGACCGCACTCCACAGCCCCCACGGCTTAGCAAGAGATAATCAAGAGGTAATCAGATCAGCCAATCAAAAGATCTGCTGGACAGGAGTACTGGGAAGTCAGTAATAACAGCTACATGACAAACTGATGATTACTAATGATAATGATGGTCTGAGCGACCGAAATCATGTTGTTTGTCACCGTGGAAAAAAAGCCACATTTTTTTAAAAAAGGAAAATTACAGACTTCTGATACTAGTTCAAGAAAGCTCAAAAGTAAATTTTGTGAATCGAGGGTGTGCGTTCGTTTCCTCACACAAGACACTGTGAGACAGTGGGACGTGCAAAACTGATGTGAAACGGATCACTGAATATTCATAACGGAGCGGTTATGTCTACCTCCTAGCCATGTTTAATATTTAAACACAGAGACGGGAGTGTGACACCGACAGCCCAAAGTCTGCCTCTGTCTCGCGCTGCTCTCCAGACTCAGGGAAAATCTGCTACCGCGATAAAGGCTTCAAATCCACACCATTGCGGCCCCCTCCCCTGCTGAGCAGAAAGGTGGGAAAGTTCCCGTTTCAACCTGCTGGGGGGGGGGCACAGAGTCCTGTCCTCTGAGTCTCCTTTTTTTAAGCTTCCCTTCCCTTCTTTTCACCCTGGCTTTGGAATCACCAGTTTTGCTACCTCTTCACACACATTCTGTACTGGCACGGGATCGCTGAAATGAGATGAGTGTCATCCTCCAATACTCTCATACACACACTGTAAGCCCCACAGTTAAGCACAATGAACTGATTGCTGATTGGAGAATAGGTCTTCCTCCACTGACATCATCTGAGCAACTTGCATTGGCCTGACAGGCCGCTAGGGGGCAGCTGCAGCGGCAGGGAAATGGGACCCTACCCCAAGCAGAGCGAAGTCAATTGTCTTCTGCCATCTACGACTCCCAGACTCGAACCCAGGACTGGGTGGAACATGCGCCTTACCTCGCTGAGCCAATCAGGAGTCTTATATCTGGGTTTATGATTCCACAGTCTTGAAGTTCACTTTTTTTGCCTATAATGTACTAAAGTAAACAGTCGAAATTCGGATTTAAAAAAAAACAAAAATCATACTGTGTGTGCTAGGATTTAGTGTTGTCATGGAAACGACCACTGCTACCATTTTTGACTTCACTGGACACACAGACCTTGTGACCCCCAGAAATGCCGCCACCACAGGTCAGAGGTTACTATCTCTGAACCAGTGCTATTTAACATCACTGGGCTCGGGGCTCGACTCGACGATCAACTGGTGCTGCATGGTTAAGCTGCATTTTATCTGCGAGAAAGCCATGTTAATTTTTACATAATGTGAGTGAAGGGGGCAGGAAGAGGTCCAGGACTGAATTATTCATACCAGCTCAATAAGCCACACTCATCACTTAATTACAGCTCTCATTACCAGCCATTACTGCGCCTGTCTGCAGCCCGCCGCTGAAATATGGACTACCCTAATGACAGAAATTAAAGCCACGCATTTCACTGTAGCACACAATCGCGTCAATTAAGCGTGACAGACACAAATTGCTCAAACCTACTCAAACCGCCGGCTGCAGACGGGCGTCTTAAAATGGTACAAATGCCAAGATGCATAATTTTAATGTCACAGTATATGAAGCCCACAGAGAGACGTGGAGCAAAGTTACCTTCCGCTAATAAAAGCCACAGACTCACACAAATTCTTATTAATTCTGTTTTTTATTCTAGTTTTTTTTTCTTCAACTTTAGATTTTGCCAAACACTTTTTTTGTGCATTACTAAGCCTCCTGAAATCTAGGCCAATCAGTGCAGTGCAGTGCAGGTCTGTGTAACATCACGGCTCACTGTGAGGTAAAACGTCAGTTAAAGGAATGCACCAGCACACAGCTCAAACGCTCCCCAGTGATGTATCAAGAAAAGGGGGGAAAAGAATAATGTTTCCACCTACATGGTCGTCTTCCAAGTTTTTTTTGGGGATATAAACCACTTGGGAGCACTTAAACAGCATGTGGATACATACCTCCTGTTTTTCTGCTTTTCATTAGCCTTTACCCTCACTGTGTGTGTGTGTGTGTGTGTGTGTGTCTTTCTCATTCCTGCTGCGATCGACACTGCTAGTGAGCTTACAGAGAAAGCTGGTTTAACACACCTCCCTGTGTCTGTCCTGCAATGACAACCACAAACCTCCACCCCACCCCCAAAGTGGAAGCTTCATGTCAGGTGTCACACCCCCCCCCCCCCCCCCCCCCCTCAGAAGCATCCATGCAGAGAAGGAGGAAATGGAGCATTTCCATTTTACACCCCCCCCCCCCCCCCCCCCCCCCGCTCCCCCATCTCCACACACCTCCTGGGCCCTCTGAGCTCAACACTAATGCCTCGCTCGCTTATTATTGGCCCAGCAAAGAAGTCTGAGCTTTTGAAATGTATATTTAAGCTTTGTGTTGTTTCATGTAAATTTGCATCTGAGTTTAACAGAGAGAGAGAGAGAGAAGAGAAGAAAGTGAGACGGACATAATAGAGAGAATAAAAGAGAGAGAGAATAAGAGAGAGGAAGGAGAAGAAAGATATATTGATCCATGCCACATAAGCAGTTAGAAACAATCTTCCATCTTTGCAGGCTTACATTCTAATGAGCAGAGAGGGGGGGGGAGGAAGGCATTGGTCGAAGAGAGCAGAGGACTGGACTGGTCTATCCCTGACCTCAGAGCTAATGATCCGGCCAGTCTATCCTATCCAAGGTCCCACCAAACCATTAACCCACAGCAGGTTTCAGCCAGGGCTGTGAACCACACAACGTCAAAAGTGACACCAGTAATTACTGCGCCTTAAAACATAAAATTCACCAGTTACCGACCTCAACACACATCATGTGATATGGAAAAAATACAGTTTATCCGCCAGTGTTGTTTTGGCTGCCTGATATACATCAGGTGACAACCATGCACCTAACTGCGACAAACATGCATAGACCACTCCTAATTGCTTTTTGCCTCTAAGTCCATTACATAGTTAGAAATGCCTGCTGCAATCCAACAGAGCGGGCGATACACCTGCCACTTTTGATTGGTCCGCAGTTGCGCATATATTATCTCAGTTCAGGGCACGGTTCACACCATCCACGTTGTAGGGCCAGACGCCGCTGATAGTGAGACTACTGGAGCAGCAAGAACACACACGCTTCAGTGAGGATTGGAAATGCTTCAGAGTCCGCTGCAGGGCCCTTGGAAAAGACAGGAAATCAATAACGCCACACCGCCCCCCACCCTTTCAAACCGACGCGGTCGGCGCAAATCTGAGGCTACGGGGATGCGGACGCTTCACGGGACGGATGGGTTAGTACTCCTGGGGGTCTGACCAGTCGTGTCGCCCGGTGTCACCGTGTCCAGCTCGGCCTCATTTATTTCCCCCTTTCATTTCATAGTAACGTTTCAGTTCATGCTCCAGACCGACGTGAGGTTTGGTGTCACCTGAGAGAGCACCACACAGTGCGGATCACTTCTGCACGCTTTCAGATGAGATTGTAAAGTAAGGGCTGCAATTGTGATCGCAATTTGAGCAAATTCATCACTAAACGTTCAATCTCAGAGACTTGGTTTCTTCCATCGTATTATTTTACCAGCCATATACAGCCACATCTCCCAAACACACCACTGTAAAATGGTTCTAGATTCACACCACACAGTCGTGGGCTGTCGATTGTCATTGCAAATATACTGTGCATAATCTAGTACTAAATAAAAAGTAAAAAAGGACTTAAAAAGGGACAAATGAAGGTGCCCCTGGCAGGAAGCAAGCCTGGTACCCCTGCTGTGACAGTGTGAAAATCATGTCCCCTCTGTTTCTCTGTCATCTGTCTACACTTTTCATGCAGCTCCACTTAGAAAAACACTTTAATCCTGCATCGTATCTCAGCCTGGGAACTGACGGGGGAAAAAAAAAATACAGCAAACTTGGACTGAGGATATGATCACAACGCAAAGTATTGAGTGGTCTGAAATCTGTTAAAAAAAAGAGAGATTTTTTGATGCATCACTTCAGCCTGCTAACAGCCATCACTTCTCCCAGGATTTGCCGAGCAGTTGACAGTCTCCATTATTCATAAGATCTTAGCTGGTCTCTCACTGGCTCCTTTGTAACTTTATTGCTAGGAGACAGCATCTGTCAGGGTTGCCAAGGAAGAGCTCCCGGGAGTTCACAGGAGCTCCCAAAACAGAATCTGTTTACCCACAATCCCCTGCTAGAGGAACAAAGGCCGCTGGGTGACACGCGTGCTTCGGCGTTCTTTACAAAACAGCCGAACGAGTCACAGTTTCAGCGACATTCAGCTGGTGCTAAATGTCAGGAGCTGTGAGCTTGTTCAGCAGTGTGAAATTACACATGTCCTTGTTCCTCCTTTCATCGCTCAACAAATGCGGGGAGCGTGTGAAACAACCTCTTTATTGCCAGATAAACCTGGAAGAAGAGAGATCGGGCACCTCCTTAGCGACAGCTCCCTCAACAGCTTTCATTCACGTAGCCCGTACCCCGAACGATGTGCGGAGCGATTCCAGCGCTAATCACGACTGCTGCAGTATCACTCTGAAGGAGAGGCTTCACCTGTCCCCTAGAGCCTCACTGTTTGTTAATCGTTAGTTTGTGTTACTTGATAAAATGTTAACTGTTCAGGAGCCCTGGATAATTCTTCTATCCAATTCAAATCTACCGACAGCAGATCACATTTCATCAAATGCATCAAAGCCTGTTCACTGTTAAATGTTTACCTGTTAGTAATTGTAATTGTCTGACATGCATGTGAAGCCAGAAATTGGTTAACGAGCTACACCTGCCTAATTAAAGGTGCATTAAACACGGGTGTGTGGCTGTTGCTGGAGGCGGACTTCTGTGTGCTTGTGTATGGTGCTTGTGGCCAAGGCTGAGTTTTGTTGCTCTGCATGTTAAAATACTAGATTTTTTTATGTAAGTTTGTTTGGTTTGTTCCTTTTGTTTTGTGAGGAACATTGGCCAGCTTCCTCACACGCTCCAAGCCTGGCCTGTGCGTTAATTCCAGGCCATTAGAGGGCCTTCGCTGGCTGCTCCAGTGGGTGTAATGCAGTCACTGCTTCTCAGGGCATAATCACTGTTTTTGGGGGGGGGGTGCAGCTACCTGAACGCTCCTCTGCTCCTGACCGCCGAAGCGTCTCTGTTTGGCTCACCAGAGTCCCTCTGAGCTAAGTGCTTTCCCAGAACACCTCTGTGCCGCCTGTTAACCACGGCTGTTACTGAGCAGCGCTTTAAATAGCGAAATGACACATTGGATGTCTTTACGACATCGGGCAGCTGCGTTTTGGGAAAGAATACAGCCTCATAAATGCTTTTTCTGCCTCCTCATTTTTTTTTTTTTTTTTGTGGCCAAGGATTGCCTCTATCCTAAAACGCATCACAGACACTGTGCTGTCTGATGCAGCTGCGATTATCATGTGATTTGGGTTTGTCCAATGAACCGTATTGAGAGGGAGGAGGTGGGTCATGTGATGTGTGTTGGTCCAATAAATAGCGCTGAGACGAGAGAGGGGTGTGTCTTATAAATTTGATTTTGTCCAATGAACATTGTTTTAGAAGGTGTGTTTGACACCTCACAGTCCCTCCCCGTGTCAGAGACTCTTCCCCACAGGACACAGCTGACCTCCCCAGCCACACCTCCATTTTGTTTAATTTCAAACCCATCTGTGAATCCCCCAGCAAACAGACCCTGGCCACCTGTTAATAACAGCTGCACCATGTTGAGTCTACACTGACAATGGGCAAGAAAAAACAAAAAAACCCAAGGAGGAATCAGAGCCAGACTCATCTGATCTGACACTATAGCACGTACCCTCGCTACTCCTGGACCACTGGTCGCTTTTTCTTTAAGAGACACCCCCAGCCAGCTCTGTCTGTCGGTATTGCTGTACGCAATATAATGCCAAATTGGTCGGCTTTCAGCAAGCAGCCATCATCATACCATGAGGATTAGCGGTGGCAGTGTAGTATGGTGGTTAGGAGCAGGGCCTATAACCAAAAGGTTGCTGGTTCGATTCCCTGCAGGGGCGCTGCTGCTGTACCCTTGGGCAAGGACGATATCCATCCGTATGTAATGTAACCTATGCAAGTCTCTCTGGATAAGAGCATCTGTGAAATAATGCAATGCAGTGTACATCTGCCCTTACAAAAGGGCGGTCATCACCGTAACACACAGAGCCGGTACTGTCACCTCCGTAACCATCACCACGCAATCCCAGTTATTATGTAGCTTTCGCTACACATAGACCTCAACTTTGTTACTAGCACGGCACACAGGCGGTAACTTGACAGCTACCTCTGCATGCAGGCGATGAGTACCAACCTGACACACGACGCTCCAGGCATTAAAACGTCTACACGGCAATGCAAATCAGCTGTTTAATATTCATGCCCGCCCCAGCCCCCGCCTTTGTTTGGCAGGCGAAACACCTCAGACTTACACTCCTTTACACAGTGCTTGACAGAGGGAGTAAACAGCTGTCCAAACAGCCCCCCCACCCCCGTTTCCCAGACCACTGTGTGTGAGGCGCAGAGGTCGGGAGTCTGAGGCATATGTGCAGCTCGTCGGTTCAAACCCGAGGCCAGGGTCCTCAGCTCGGCTACCATCCAGCTGGGCTCAGTCCAGCAAGAACAGTCAGACATATACTGATGTGTAATAAATCATAACCTTTTCATCATGCAGTGTACACTGCACTGTGACATTTTTTGCCACACTGTTTCTACATCAAATACATAAAAATGTATTAAGTTAAATCGCTGATGTGTTTTGTAATATAGGCTGTGTATTGCAGCCTATACAAATTCACATACCTGAGACTGGATTTCATATTGCACCACATGTTGAGAGAGAGCACCCCATAAGGACTTACACAAGGCTAAGCATTGACACATCACTTTAGTGTGATAATTGCTGCACACAAAAACCAATTTGATAAAAACAAGCTTTAGACATAATAACTTTACTCTTTTCTAGGCTGATCCACCTATCTTACATACTACAACACCAGTGCCCCTCCTAGGCTTTGAACTAGCAACCTACGAATCACAATCTGGTGCCATTGGGTAAAACCACCTCTTCCCTGTAGAGGGCGCCAGGGTTTGGAAAAACCCTAGAGACGGACGCTTGTCTGGATCTCTGACGCATATCCCCACTTTAGTCTCCCGCGGTGAGGAAGAAAGCCTGGAACACTTCCACCTCATTTGCACAACAACATTCATGCAACATTCACTCAACGTTATCTGCAGGGCACCGTGATGCTCGCTGATCCTCAGGGACGCCCTCTGACATGCAGCATGCTTGATTTTGTCTCGGATGTTTAGATATACTTTTGGTCTATACATAAAAATCTGTATGCTGTCTTAAATAGTCATTTGTGTGCAAGGCTTAATTTATATTTAAATTTAATTTAAATATGCAATGACAGGACTGTTGGCAGAATTCAGTAAGCCTGAATAAAGTGCAAGAAACAACAGCCAAGCTGGCAAAAGTGATTTGCTTTCTACACTACAGTATTGATTGATATTAATCTTCACGCAGACATGTGGTTGAGCGGTTGCAGAGAGATGCTCAGTCTGTTTAAATACACCCCTGAAGCTCACCGCGCTGAGCAAACCACACACTTACTCTCAATCTTTCTCGCTCTCTCTCTCTCTCTCTCTCTCTCTCACACACACACACACACACACACACACACACACACACACACACACGCCATTCTCTCTCTTACATACACATTCAGTCTCTCTCTTCCACACAGACACACACACAAGCCATTCTCTCTCACACATACACACACACCCACATTCAATCTCTCTCACTATCTCTTTCACTCACACACACACAAGCCATTCTCTCTCACACATACACACTCACACCCACATTCAATCTCTCTTGCTCACACACACAAGCCATTCTCTCACACACATACACTCACACCCACATTCAATCTCTCTCACTATCTCTTTCGCTCACACACACACGGCATTCTCTCTCTCATATACAGATCCAATCTCTCTCTTTCACACACAGACACACATACACATACAAATTAAATTCCTCTCTCTTTCACAGACACACACACACATCTTGCAGGGTTGAAACAATGCACCAACTTGCCTAGCACCTGCTCCAGTGACAAAAAGACTTGACATCTGCCAAACTGACAAGCCATCCCAGTGCCGTATCTGCTGGTGTCCTCTAGGGGGCTGTGTGGTGCAGGCTTACAGCACTGTGACCAGGGGTT
This sequence comes from Megalops cyprinoides, assembly GCF_013368585.1. Classification (NCBI taxonomy): domain Eukaryota; kingdom Metazoa; phylum Chordata; class Actinopteri; order Elopiformes; family Megalopidae; genus Megalops; species Megalops cyprinoides. The sequence goes on from NC_050606.1 coordinate 3,904,092, forward strand.
AATTCTAGCAGACTCCACATGTAGGGACACCGCACAGGGTGAGACGGGGGACCCGCGGTCATGGCAACGCGCCAGCGAATCGCGGAGCTGCAGGGGAGCAGTGACACACCGCCTGACTCCTCTGTCACCTCCTGTGTCTCCCCGCTGGGCCTTAATCACTTTTTCAGCAGGAATCAGTCACTCAATGAGCTGCGGCTTTATGAATTTGTAAAATATAAAACTCAGCTCATGAGGGCTTGGTAAGGCAGCTGCGGGGCTCACATCCATTCTCACTTCACGACTAAATAAAAAAAGGCCATACTCTGAGGCTCCTGAGTGGCTCGGTCAGCAAGATGCTGTTCTGCTTACAAGCAGGCTGAGTCCTAGAGCAGCAGTGTAGCATAGTGGCTGAGGAACAGGACTCATAACTGAAAGGTTGCTGGTTCGATTCCCCATTGGGACACTGCTTCTATACACTTGGGCAAGGTACTTAACCCACAATTTGCATCAGAAAATATCCAGCTGTATAAATAAATAACATTGTAAAAAAAACTGTAACCAATTTAATTCACTCTGGACAAGAGCAGCTGCTAAATGCCAATACTGTAATGTAATGTAATGTGGAGCCCGGGTTCGATTCCAGCCATGTCATCAGCTGACAACGACCAGGAGCCCATGGCAGCAAAGCAGAACTGGTTTAGTTCCTCCTCGTCTCACTGCTCTCTGGGACCCTTGCTTGGATAATGTCAGTGGAGTAGCACTAATCCTCCAACTATCACCCACTTCACTGTTGGACTTACTGTGTGGAAAATAGCTGTTGCCTGCATGTGAGTGTATTGAAGGATTGCAGTGATTCTCACGCTTCAGCGCTCTTGGATAACTACCAAGTTTGTCACTGTGCGATGATCCTAATGTGCATTTGGCAATTCAAAAATATCACTGCATAAAAGCAAGAGGAAGAAAAAACGGTAATAAAGCCTATTCCAGGAGACCAAGAGGCAACTGTCACCCATCCACAGCTGAGAAAAGAATGCATGCTTGTTCAGAAAATCCCACTCCTCCAATTTCCTGTCAGCAAGGCAGCTCAAAGTGGCTTGGCCACAGAACTCTGGTCCATCCCAAATCTAGTTATTTACACACACACACACACACACACACACACACAGCAGAACTCCCGAACAGGCAAACAATCTCCCTCGTCCGTTTGGAACAGATAGGAGAAGGATCTGGAACTGGTGTTGAGTTCATTGACTCCTTGGTTATATGTGATATGGCCTTATGAGGTTCTGCTGACTTGTAGTGAGAGCAGAAATAGTAAGACAGTATGTGGGACACTCACTGACTGTCTTTTCAAAAAGCTCCATCGTATGCGGCCGCTCGCTGACTCTTTTCAAACTGCTCCATTGTATGTGGGACTCTCACTGTCTTCTCAAACAGCTCCCTCATATGTCGGGAGCTCACTCTTTTTAAACAGCATCACCAGATGCCTGGAAGGAGACAGATGCGTTTAAATGTGCTGAATATTGAACTGCCCTGGCCACAGCTGGAGAGAGATGCTTTCCTTATGAGCCACATAGTGTTATACACACTCTGTGGAGCTCCAAGCTGTTTATGCGCCTGCACGCGGCACAGCTAATCCCATTCTATTAAGCTCTGCAAATACGGCCGCAATTTCTCCGGCCAAGTGTAGCTGCCCTTCATAATGGCCATTGGAGAATGGTCAGACACCTACATTCTGCTGTAGTTTGGGGAAGTGCACGCTGACACACACTAAAACACACACACACACACACACACACACACACATCTGTGCCAGTTTCATCTTCTGAAGGACTGAAAGACAGGACTTATTAGCTTTGAGTACAATAGGCAAAAGCCTCTAAAAATTTAATGTGATAAAAATATGCACAGCTTACATTTTGCTTTACCTACATGCTGTCTTGTTCTCTAATGCCTTTCATGCCTGAGAAACAGCGGAGCAATCCCGCAGCCTCAACACAGAATAATACACCGAAAACACAGTGAACTGCTGGAAAAACTGCTAGCACAGCAAAACTAAGGGCTTTTTTTAAAATCCTTAAAAAAAAGGTTTCCTTGCATTATAAAAAGTGTTTTCAGTGCCCACGGGCATACCACAAAAACAACTCTTTGGGAGAGGCTTCCTGCTGCTAGCTGAGGAGCAGCTTTGGCTCCCGCCTCCAGCGGTCCCAAACCCCCACCCCCACCCCCCCCCCCCCCCCCCAGCCTCAGACGGAGAGATGACACCCACACTGGCCAGGCCTCCTTCAGGAGCCTGGTGGCTGAAGCAAGAAAGGGCAGGAGCTCGGAGCAGGCCGGCCCAGACGGCGTTCCTCTGAGATTTCCCTGATTCTGGAGTAATTGGTTTCACCTGAGAGCCTTTTCCTGGGTGATTAAAGAGCGCGAGGTTTTGATTACTCTCGTGTTCTCACTCTTTTAACTGTTTTAGAGCCAATTACTGAGAGAGCTGAATGTTACGGAGACTCCCCCCGATAAGGAAATCCAATAATTGCTGCCCACAGATGTTAGAGGAAGATCTGTCTAGGAAGGACAATGTAAGAACTGCAATGGAAAAGGAATCATACCAGGTAGCTAGCTTTGGCTCTAACTCAAGCAGGCCTGGTTCCAGCTCTCCAGTGGAAAGGGGGTATAATGAGTCAGCCTGGTTCCAGCTCTACACTGGAAAAGAGGTTTAATGAGCCAGGCTCATTAGGAACAAACTAGTCAAAATATAACAAAACCCATAAATCCCTGCAGAAGAAATCCTTCAGGCTGTGAAAGTAGCTTAAAAATATTACTTTTTGTGAAGTGCACAACATCGACAGAACTACAACCTTAAGTACAATGAACTGGAATGGAATCCCCTGATAAAGGATGCATCTTTAAATGCAATGCTTGTCAATTGCGAAAAAAGATTGAAAAAGATGATGTTAAGTTCTCTGACCCCCCTATTTGTAGCTCACTGGCCGCCACTACTGTGAAATGAATTTAACCCCACCACCCCTACCCCACCCCCCCAACTCTTCTGCTGCCATGCTCTCCTTTTCCCCCACTTCCTGCCCAAGTCATTAATCACACATCTCTCAAGGGATTCTGGGTAATTTCACAAACACACATGCGCACACACAAGAAAATAAATGAGATATCAGATGTCTCACTTGTCTTCTCCAGCAAATGATCTTAACATGCCTGTGGCTCTACAGGTCCAATTACTGCTCACAGAAGCTCTCTGGTTTTGCTTATCTGTTGGTAAACTGAAAACTTTGAACAGTTGGCGAGAGATATGATTTAAATTGTTCACAAACACACCAACCAACCACAAAACGGAGTACTGCTGTTTGCATACACCATAAACAAACACTATATTTCACAAAAATGCATTTTCTTACTCTCTGTGTCTGGCAACCTTATTTTTAGACAGTATACACTCACAGCCAGCCCAAATTTACTGGTTAATTACGGAATGAATTGTCTGAAGTAGCTATTATCCGCGGAGTTGCGGCTCAAAGCTGTTTCTGGGCTAAATGAAAGATGCAGTCGAAGTGCAACTTGATGGGGACGGCGCAACTTCAAAGGCTTTCAGCACCCCACCGAGTCTTGTTGACTTTAATCTGTAGACAAGAATACATCACAGCGCTGTAGGTATAAGGAGAGATGCGAAACGTCCGCGCTAAATGGGTTCTCACATCAAAGCTCCACCAGCGGAGAGTGGGAGGAGGAGGAAGAGGTGGACAGAACACGCGGGCGTACTCACGCACACGCACTGCAGCTGAAGTTTATGAAAATCAATAAAATAAGGATCTTAAAAAAAAAGAGAGAAAAGAAACCTACACAAAACAAGCACAATGAAGTACTCGAAAGGAGAGATCCACCCACTGAGCCGAAAGTAAGGAAACGAGAGAAAACAAGTCACCCACCCAAACACACACCACACACACACACACACACACACACACACATACACACACACACACAGTCACACACAGAACTAACAGCAGACAGAGCAGCCCAGCAGGCCTCTGAGGTTCCCTCATTGCCCCCTCTCTCTGATGCCTAATTGGCCGAGGAATAAACCCCTCCCCCTGGTTGTTACAATTTGTCTTTGTTGCCAGCCAAACACATTTTACAACACAATCCGGGCCTGTGTCATGGAGGAAGCAGGGGTCTAAAAGTGTCCTCATTCACTGAGATCCCTTTGTAGTGATGATTTTCTTTTTTTGTGGATTGGACGCAGAAGAACACTGAAGTTAATAAAAAATAAATACAGCAGCTTGCAGTCATTACAGGGACCCAGCACAAGCAAGGGACCCAGTGAGCAGTAAACAAGTATGTAAAAAAAGACTTCAAACATTTTTCAGTAATTATTTTAATGCCTTTATGCCACATTAGAAAAAAAAATTTAAAGACAACTTGTCCCCAAGGGGATTCAAAGCGGTGAGCTTGTGATGCGGACGGATACAGCAGCGAACAGACAACTCTTAACTTTGCACCCAGAGCTAGAGATTGCTGAGGAATTCATGCCCAGGCCTCCACTGCAAACACGTTACAGATGACAACAGAATCTTTTTTTCTAAAAAAAGGAAAAGCAGGACAGGATAATTAACAAGAAACCATGGATCTGTTTTGCCAATTCTTTGTGTAGCAAGATCAGTTGATTCCTTCTACCCAATCTGTTATGACCTGTAAAGGGTTAAGAGTATGATCGATAAGCTTCAGTGGAAGTGTGTGATGAAGCCGGCTGAGACTTTCACATAGGTTTGATTTATTAGGTCATTTTTCATTTTTCCCTCTATTTCTCTCCATCAGGCTCTGCGCAAGGAGCCAAACAATCAATTGCATATAGAAAAAAAATGACTTTTATAAAGAGAATATCTGAATGACGGAGAAGGGGAGGTGTCTAGACTGTAACTGCAGCAGACTAGTTATGTTCCTCCATAACAGTACAAAAATTAATCTAAATATTTTTGTCCTGTTTGCACACATGCACGGAGTACATTAGGTCTCTGCTCAGTCTCAGAGTTATGAGGAGCTTTCTGAGTCGTAATGCAATGGAAACGGATTACGAATGCAATCTGCCTCTTCTTGTTCCTTCACTGAGATAAACAGTCAGTGTTGAGGAAAAGCAGAATAAGTATCTATTTATGTACTGTCGTATTATGCCTTTTCTGATTATCTCTAGCCTTAGGGCTCCACACTGCTGGAGAACGATACTACGTTTAATTGCGAGCGTGGCTGTGTGCATGTCAGTTCAACACGCTGATGCTTTTAATGTTTTAAATTTATCGTACTGCTATCAGATGTTAAGCGCACAAAGGCTACAGGGCTAGCGGAGTAGGGTTAGCTGATTGCCTTTGAGTTCAGATAACGCGGGTTATAAAGGTTCTGGCTGTTGGAGTTGCAATGTCTGGCTGTCTTCTCAGCAGCACTGGGCTCATCTTAAACACAGCCCAGGGTCCCAAATCCACAGGGTCAGGCAACTACAGTAACTACTTTACTGCAGAGCCCGGTACCACATTAATTTGACATGTAGAAATCCCATTGCGAGAGACCCTGAGTGGCTTAGTCAGCAAGGTCATTGTCTGGAGAGCGGGCTGAGCCCCATATCCTGGGTTCAATCCCGGCCCAGTGCAATCAGCCCACAATGACCGGAAGCCCCCAACGGCCAAACAAATTGGTCAGCCAGAGTTCTCCTGTCTCACTGCTTCACAGACAGAAGCAATTCGTCAGGCGCCTGCGAGTTGCTTGGGAGATGTCAGTGGAATAGCACCTATCCTCCGATTGGCTCCCGCCTCACTATGTATACTCTAATGGCTAAAAATAGCCACTGGCTGAGTGCAAGCGTATGAGAGGATGGCATTCTCCCTGCTCCTGCACACCTGTATGAGCACAGAGGTTGTTGCAGTGACATGAGTCAGAATCAGTATCAGAGCACGCTTTTACACATACAAGGAAATCTGACTGATGTACAAGTGCCGTTTCCAAAACTGGGCTCCATAAAGGGGGAAAAAGCAGAAACAGATTCCATCTCCTCACCACGTAAGTGACACAACGAGGTGTTTCAAGCAAAATGAAAACTACCAACCAGAAAGCCATCGACACTGTCCAATGAACATCCAGTAAGTAGATGTTCTGTGTGGCACACTCGTTAACAAACTATGCTTGTAAACAGAAGGTTCCAGGTTCTAATCCCAGCTTGGCTACTGTACCATAGAGAATTCTACACAAGCTTGGTTACCTCAGCATGTCCTTATTCTTATGAATAGACAACCTGTAGCCTGTAATAATGCCCTGTATAGTAATAAAGGCTGATCCTAATTTCACAATTGATGGAATGGAAATTCCTAATGTGCATGCCCTGTCCAAGTGAAGGACCCGGAAAATCAAAGGCAGATCTGTGATGAATGAGATACATTAGGAGGGCACATTGTAAGGACTGTAAAATTTACAGCAAATAAATGAGCATGAACTCTGCTTTGCTGCTCTGTACCGGGGAGTTCACAAAAGAGTTTGATAGCTGAGCAATTATCAGTATATCGTAAACATAGACAGTTCTAATGAAAAAGGTACTCAAACCAGCTGACATATTTACAACACACAGACAGGTAAATGCATCACGTTGCATCACGTGTACCTGTGATCTCAAGGTGATGTTTAATGCATTTGATTCAAACCGATCTCCTCTGTCCGCACCGCCTTTCGCATAACGGTACGGCTCAGGCACCACGCCAGCTTCAGCGATGTAACAGTGCATGTCTGAACATCTTTTCCCCACACCGCCCCGTAAATATTACGCATACTTACCAACTGTAATGTGCACAGAAAGACGAGTGTGCATCGCCCACTGCAAAAACCCATGTTTTCTTCACGAATAGCGGAAAAAAGCCTTGCATAGAGAGTTTACACAGCCCGCCTAATGAGAGGCAGACGCGAAGTGCTCCGATCTTCAGGTCTAAAAAAACAACTCTGTGGTGTCTCCATATATATGCGGGCGCTGCAAAGTCAAAAGTTAAAAGAAGACGTGTAAAATGAATCCTTTAAAATTAGTGGAACAGAGAACGCGTCCCCCCTTCTGCATGTCCGCAGCCGGGGGTAAACCATGTGGATTTTCCCCAGTCCAAGACTCCGAGCGATTCTTTTTTTTCCTCTGCCCAGACCTCAATTGCTCCAGTGTAAGAGGAAGCGTGTCCGCGGAAAAACTTGAATGGCCGTGATGAGATTCAGAGGCGCGCGCCTGCTGCTTTTGGTGGGCGTGGCCGCCCCCCCCCCCCCCCCCCCCAAAAAAAAAAAAAAACCCACACGCGCACAATGGATCGGAAGCGCGAGACCGGCTCTACACCGCCGCGCGCCGTGCAGGAGCAGAAGTTGCACATTTCCACCCTACCTGAATGCGTAATTTTCCAAGCGCGCCTCGGAACCATTGCATCAGTCGTTTTCCGATGCTGCACAGCGAAATCGATCATATGTCGTGCAAGCAGTGCATTGATTTTCCTCCTTTTTCCTATATGCAGATACACTTTAGGGGCTGACTAAAGGAACTCGTGAATATAAATCATTTAATTGTCCCAGCGCGAGGGGTGGCCAAGCAGAGTAAAACATATTATAGCACAAAAAGAATGGGAGACAACGATGTTTCAACTGGCTGCGAAATGCTGTTTCTCACTTACGATTTAGGAGTCGTACCATGGCGGTCAAAGTGCTAAAACACTTAGCACCTGTACTTTTATTTATTCAGAAACACACCGATGCAGATCACAACAGATACCTTGCTGTCGCTGTTTTCATTTTCCCCATCTCTATAGATGTATATTTTTAGGAGCAGGTTTGATTGGTAATCACATTCCAGCACTGTAAGATTGCACACATTGACACGAATATCACATTCTGCACCCAAACCGGCAGTATGTGGAAAGGCCCGATTTCAGGGAATGAGTCGCCCTCTTGTGGTGAAGAGATAATATACACATAAATGTCCCACATTCACGATAAAGGATATGATAAAGGATGAATAACGGTCATATGCAAACTTTCCATATTTAAACACAAAAGTACACTTCTGCTTCTTTTTATATTCTTAATGAATATCCAGCAATCACCAACATTATATGTGCTTAAATAGGATTATAACAAATATATCTAAAAAAGGAAAATGAATCGTGTTTTTTTAATACGGTATTGTGTAACATCTATGCTCTGATATTAAATCATTCATCGATATAATTCGTGTTTATAATCTATAATTTGTATTATTTTCTGAGGACTGAAACACAATTGCTTATTTGCAGTATCATGCAAACATTGCTGTTTTTGAAACTATCCAACATGGATCCCCAAAATGGAAGCTCAACATCAAAAAAATTAATCGTTGTGCATGCTAAGCTTTGTTCAAACAAAGCCAGAGTGACATTTGCAATTACATTTTGGCATTTAGCAGACTTTTATCCAATGTGTCTTACACTGAGCATGAACAAAGTGCAGCTAATAAAGTGGCATGAAACAGGGTACATACATGACATGACTGATGACCTTTGAACACACATCAGCCCCTGTCAGTGATAACTAATGTGTCCATTCATAAGCACGTTCAATACATAAGTGCAGTGCAAGATAGCCTACAGTGAGACTATGACATCCAACAGCTGAGGCATGACAATCCTTCTATTCTGTTTCTGACAGCACAAATATTCAGGGAGGGCTGGACTGTTCAAGTATTATCACACAGGATTTCACACACAGGACTTTATCAGTCCAGTATCTGTTTGAATATTTTTAGTTCTGCTGTTGAGAGTAATTCAACACCAGATTCTGGGAGGTGTATTTTGAGGGAATTCTGGGAAGCGTATTTCTGGGACAGCCATTATTGTGCCAGCTTATTTGTTCCACATGTAACAGTAAAGGTGGACAGGGAGTTCGCATCAAGTGTTGCAATTAATCTGATGCAAATAAAGCACCTAATATTGTTTGTCTGTGACCAGCGTTAACGTACTGTGTTAGGACATGAGCTACAGACAATTATATGTCAATCTGAAGTTTATGTGAGATCTGGAGAAGGTGGAAACCGTCCTCTCTTCACTGAGTGATAAGGGTGGTTTCCACCTTTTAAACAGGCGGAGTCTGGGTTACTTCGTCAGCCCATCTCCAACCCTTTCAGTGCCACTGCCTTCAAAAACCAAATCCCATTTTACAAGTTCTCGCCAGCCTTCCTGGCAAGTGAACGCTTTACTGACGACACAGTGGGCACCGGGATGGCCAATGGCTGAGGAGCGGGCAGAGCTTACTTGGAGACACGCCGTGGCCTCCTCAGTCAGAGCTCGAGGCTGTTAATCTTTGGCCGAGGCGGCCCTCCAATCCCACGCTGGCCTGGCTCACCAGCCGTGAGTCAATCCTGACAAATCGTCTGCTGACAACAGTGCTCTGATCCGAGCTAATGCATGTGCATGGTGGTGTGCGCAAGCAGAGGTGGTCTGCGCACACTTGTATGAGATAAGGGCCCGGTTTTCGCCAGATGTAGGAAAGAGTGGCTGAAAAAGCCGAGTCAAACCCACCCCTGTGCATTTATTGTCACACACTGGGGCTGACTGAGCTTATGTTCCTCAAAAAGGTGAGCTGATCTTACCTGCACGGTACCAACGCACGCTGGAGCTTTGCGGAATGTTGAATGGAGAATTGAATATCGTGAAGCAATATTACAAGGGGATGGGTACCAACATATGACTTTCATCTAGAGGGTTGAGTTATGTCTGCAATGGAATGTAATACCTCCCAGTTACATCAGTTTATTATTTGTCATCAGCTTTAGTTTGACCAAGTAATCGCTGTTTTGTTCATTTTTGCACTAGTTCGTATAGGGAACATTCTAAACTACAATTTTTACAATGAGAGAACTGCACTAACTGAACTTTTATCATTATTATTTTTTTTATCTAAAGGCATTTATCTGAGGCAAGTGTAGACAACAGAGTTATTGCAAACACTGGTGAAGTACTCAACCAAATCACAGTGCCAAGAAGTAGATAATGAATAAAACCAGTTCAGCCGGAGCCAAGCTCCGCTCCCACATGGGTGATGGGGGTGGGGAGGGGAGCTTTCCTATTCCCATTAAACCTACCGCTGTGCCTCGTGTACCATGTTCTTCATCAAGGACAGTTTGGTAAGTGCCGGCATGTCTCTCCACGTGGGAAAGGTCCATATGGTCCCTGTCTGGCATTGGCAAAAACTCCTTCTTTCCCAGAGTCTTTCTGTGTGGGGAATACACTTATGCCACCATGAATTATGATTTCTCACTGACCGTGACTTCGCATGCCGAAATGGTCGAGAAATGTGACCCATTGCATAGATTCAATGTCGTTAACAGCGTGTCAGTTGTAGAACTAGCAGTAGGGTTTCATTTTTCATAAACGTCAGTGCAATCAGCATGGAGGTGCTTACTCATTCATCACACATCTATGTGTATGCATGTGTGTGCAGGTGTGTGCGTGTGGCTTTGACTCCTTGGTGGGGCACTGCTGTTGTGCCCAGAGGGTTCTCTGCCGAGCTACTTTGGTAAATATGCAGGTGTATAAACAGATAATATGTAAACTCTGCAAGTCACCCCGGAGAAGGACATCTGTAAAGAAAATACAAATATGTGAAATGCCAAAAAAGGAACCCTTTACTGTTGTTCTCCGGGGTGTCATATAGCTTCAAAATGAATTCATAAAGCTCTGAAAAGGCAACAGTTAGTTGCGCAATATACCTATTTGTGATACCAACCATGCAAATCATTCATCAACTGCAGGAGTTGAAACTAACAACAGCATTTGTAAACCATGCTTGACTGGTTGTATCTGATTAGTATAGTTTGTACTCCTATTATTTCAGCATTTTACTATAGTCAACAAAAACAAAGAAGGTAAATGATGCAATTCTCAGTGAAACGTAATCTTCTGTTGAAAGGTTTACTGTGCGTGATCAAAGGACAGAGGACAGGGTGTGAAACTGAGTCACATATTCAACCAAGGGCCAGATCAATTCAGAAGCTGCTTGTTACTTTCTTTTTGTTATGTATCATAACAGTTTTAAGCAACTGGTGATACAACTCTGGACACAAACTAAAAACATGTTGACTTCGCTTGTAGAGATTTGAATGAGATGCCACTCCTATTTGTTAAAAAGATCTATTAACTCTTTTCAGTAGTATTAACTTTTAAGCGGAGAGAGGACTAAAACCTTATAATATTATAATTTTCATTCATAACTCAGATGGCTTAATTCAGGGATTAAAAAACAATTTTAACATCTGAATTTAAAGAAATTAAGAAACACCAGCAAGTCCCAGACTTTTGTGAATTGTGTTACCACCTCAACAGGGAGAACACAGTTAAACAGTCAAGCTGCATGAAAGCAAAACAGGCCTGTTCTCAAAAACCCCTCTCCCTAAGCAAGACAAAAGCTCACCTTCAACACAGTACACCCTACTACGGCCATCACAGTTATTGCTCTCACCAAGCTCACATTCCTTGTAGGCGATTAGATCACCTACACCAAAAGTGCTTAGGTCCACTGATCAAATCAACCCCCTTTTGTTCTTCTGAGACATATGCTAACAATGTGAGAAGCGCCCCCCCCCCCAACCCCAAACAATTTGGTGGCATTGTCTGTGAAAGGAAAGTAAACCCCCAGCTCATTGAGAAGCAGGAGGGGTTGACCGGAGTCCCCCACCCCCTGCTGTTCTCCACCCCAGTGCAGTTTACAATGCCCTTTTTTGCATTTGGGCTGTGGGCATGGCGGTGGTAATACACCCCCCTGCTCCCTCCCGCCCGTGTGTACTGTGCAAGAAAACAGAAACGTTAAGTTTTTCATCGACTGCAACTCTTCTGAGAAATGAATGTGTTGAGTGAAGGAAAATATTCTGTCTCTCGTGCAGGCTGAGACTGTTAAAAGTCTGCGTTGAGGTACTGCAGGAACGGGACCTCACTACTAACTCCGTTTGAGGATAAAGAAAATACAGTAAAAATGTTATATAAACCCCTCTACCGACGAGGCATATATCAACAGCAACCTGTAAACGCTCCGGCAATTTTGCATTTATCAATAAAGTGCTGTTTCAGCTGTTTTTTGACACTGTAGGTCTGCCCATTGTTAGCTAACAACATGTGCTTTCCATAATGCGCCTGCATGTGCGTGCGCGCATGCATTTATTAGTGCTGTTCACATTAATTCGAAAACGAACGATTCCTTTCAACAGGTATTCTTGCATAAATGTAAGCGCATCTAATGTTAAATATGTTTAAGTCCGAATTAGCATTCAAAATTCATGATGGCACGAAGAAGCATGCATTCTAGAGAACAAAAAGACACAATCAATACCGCCATGATTATGTAACCATTTCACTCATAAAAGTCTCGGTCGATCCCCCTCCCCCCGCCCCCCTTAATGAGTTCTCGCGATGAACGAGATCTTCCATGTTGCCACGTTCCAGTACTGGAAAAAAAATGGAGTAACAAGGCGGTTCTAACCTGCGGGTATCCACACGATTGAATAAGACTACAGCCTCTAAACGGTGATTGGCGAACGGTTTCCTTGTACCCGCCCACGTAGTGTTTGTAAGGTTCGGACTGGTGGACTGCAGAGTCAGTCAAAAGTGGACGGGTTGCTATGGGCTTCGGTTTATGAGGGCATAGGGATTTGATTTTGCTGGGGTTTCTTTAGTGTAAGCTTTGAGGACGATTCCACCGAGTGAACTGTGAATTTTCACCGCTAACCTCCAAGTAGATAAGTTTGACTTGCAATGCCTGCAAAGAAAAATCCAAAATACGCCAAAAGAGGTATGTATTTTACTCAAATAATTTTACTGATGCTTGCAACATTCAGTATTAGACTGGCTATGTTGAATTTGTGGCAAGCAAGCTAGCTAATTTCTGGCGTGGGCCTATGAAAGTTGCTTAGCCAGCTAGCAAATCGGGATGTGAGTTTATTTTCGATGCTGTAAAGCCTTAGTGAATATCAAGCTTCAATGTGTTTGTTTTCATTTGTCCAGCTGCCGCCCAGAAACCTCCACAGGGTAGGAACATTTTTAAATAATCCCTGAGTTGAAATCGCTGTAGATGAACCCTGTAGTTTGTAAACTGTCAGTAGAGACTATAGCTCGCTAGTTAATTGTATTTGCATTGGCGGAGTAACCAGTTCCCTTTAAAAGAAAACAGGAGGTGGGTTGAAACATTGTTGCTACAAACTCCTGCGTATCCAGCACGTTAACTAGCCAGCTATATGTTTTACTGAACTTCTCGATTTGCAAAAGACTCTCTGTACCTTTCACCTGGGAATCCTGAGTTAATTGCACTGGGAAATTATAACAAAAAATGATAACGCCAGATTCATATAGTATGATTGTAATTCTCGCCAGAAGGCACTTGCATGTCCCCCAGTTTTTTTATTTTTTTATTTTCACGGGGTCGTAGTATTTATTACTTGGGTGCCTAGCCAACTCAGCGTAATTGCACTGGCTAGTTGTTTGCTAATTAGATCAATGGCCATTTTTATCTCTGTAGGCAAGTTTACTTTTTCTTGCAGGGGTCCACCCTTCTGATCGTAGAGAGGACCCCTTTGCTTTTTTCGGCCAGTATTCGCACTGCTCACGTGTCAATAAGTGGAGACTGTGGGAGGGGTTACACGTGGCCCTGATGGGTTTGGGTTCAAACCCGAGACCCCACGCTTAGGAACTTTTCCTTATTCAAAGTCCCGTCCTGCTTTCCTGTGGCGTGTACAAGTGGTTCGGGGTGTTCATGTCTAACTCTTGTAGTTTGTTACGCAATATACACTTAATTCTATATCCCTGTACATTTTCTTTCTTTCAAAGGAAGCGCCGCTGCTGCCAGCGCACCGTTTCAGCGGCGCGATTATGTAACAATATGTAATATATACGCAACCGCTCTGGAACGCTCTGCAAAATATCCAAGAAAAAAACTTTGACGGTAACGTTGTATCGGCTAAAAGTTTCCGCGACTGTAGTTCTCAGATACCACATCGGTTGTTGGATTTCTTATCGATATTTCATCGCGTTCTGATAATTTAATTTAAAGTTTGAGTAGTCTATAGTGGAACAAAGTTGATATCACTGTTAAATGCATACACGTGGACCAGTCGCTGCAGTCGTAATATTATTGAAGAGTGGACTTATTTTTTGAACATTTGCGCACATTTTGCCTATTCTTTTGAAAACTTTAATCCAGTTCTGCAAAAAATGAAGCCCGGTCTGGAGCCCTTGCAATTGCAGATACTTGCGTGTATTTTTTTGTGTCCAAATGTAGTCTCGGCTGTACCGCGGTGATAGGTGGCGAGGATCTTGCTCAAAAGCTCCTCTTGGCGTGGGGGTGTGGCGACTCTTATCTGCATTTTCAAACTAGTAACTGGAGCATTTTGACACACGCTCCCCAACGCTTATCAGATTTTTCCTGGCATGAGCACAGGCCTTGTCTTATGGATGTCTATATATTATCCACCTACATTCTGTGCCCTGGTCTGGTTTTCCCCGCTGATAGTAAGGTATTGTAAAATATATATTTAATTGGATGCTTCACAAATAAAAACACCTTCTCTATGGGACGTGTAGGTCATCCCAGACAGATCAGCCATGTGTTCATATAACCCTGAGAGGGTCAGAAATGGACCTTGGTGTCAGTATGTTCCAGAGATAACATTCCGCTCATTGCGTCATTTAACAATAAATCAGACCCTCAACTTGGCCCCAGAGATAAAGTTAATGCTGATAATTCTTCATTTCCCAATATTTTAGAACAAAAGGCATCCATAAAGTGGGGGAGGAGGAGGCGGGGGGCTACAGGAACCAAGAAATGGGCGGAGCGATCTCGCGTGTAACGGTGACTCACTACATTCAAACCAGTTGCTGTGCGTTGCTGCAAAGGACACAATCGTATGATTGGTTAAAACAAATCTGTGAATGACATCACACGGTAGCTCCGCCCACTGCCGCCTCTGCGTGTACAGTGCCAGGAAGCATCAGTTTGTGCTAAAGTGGTTAAGTTGGGACAGGAATTGGGGGGAACAGGACTAGATGTTTAAATTAAGACTATCATGGTAAACCCATTCCCGCCTGGGACCAGTCCTCACCCAACTGACAGTCATCAGTTTTAAGCAGTGTACTGCCTCAGCCGAAGGACAGATGAAAAAATTTTTTTTTGCCAAATTTAAGAAACTCCTATGTCATTGTTTACGACCATTGTTTGATTTCAATGAGGAAGCTCCGTTTGGGTGCTGTGTTTCAAGGTTTAGTATCTCACATCCTTAAGCCAGTTTCCTGATCTGCCAGACTGAGCTCTGACAGTTTTCAGAGTGCGCATTAGACAGCAGACAAATTTGGTGTGTATGTGGGTTATAGGTGAAATATTTTAAATTGACTAGGGCATTGTGGGTAATTTAAATCAGAGGAAGCTGTGGTACAGACACAAAAGTGCTCTGGGAAATGGAAAACACGAGTTTCTACACGTAAAGAAAAGAAATGAGAGCTGTCAAAACATATGCTTAAGGAATGAAATGGTTGTTCTAAAGTAACCTCGGGTTTGAACTCACCCAGTGAAGGTTTGACGTGAGATGTTTTAATTATGGTGCAACTTATTAAGTTTGTTTATGGAAACCAGCTTAGATACCCGAGCTCACCGTGGCGCTTGGTGTACCTGCTGTGCAGTCTTAACTGCTGAAGTGATTCGTTATTAGCTGGTAGTTTAGGTCCGTGTTTCCCAACCCTGCTCCTGGAGGCACACTGTCCTGCATATCTTCTATGTATCCTTCCTGCTTGACTAAATCAGGTGTGCTCAGCTAATCAAAAGTGCCACCGATGAGTTCAGTCAGGTAGGTAGAGCAGGGATAGATAGAAGATATGCAGGACGGTGTGCCTTCAGGAGCAGGGTTGGGAAACGCTGGTTTAGGTAGGACTTGGTAGTAGTTTAGCCTAGACTTGGTTTAGTCTGGCTTCTCTGAAGTTGTGCTTCAGGGTTTCTCCTGCTTGTGCCACCTGTACCGCTCCTGAAGACGTTGTTCTTTGCGGCTCACTGTTTCACACGAATTTGCTCCTTTCAGCGCACTCCCTCGTCAGAGCCGCGGCCGTCTGGCTGAAGACACGACGGCTGGTAAAGCAGGGCCTCTTTGCTGTGATCTTGCAGTGCCGTTTTCTGTTTGCTTTGCGGTACTTTGCCCCCTGGGACTAAAGCGTGATCTCTGATATGATCCTGCATGTGTAGCATGCCGGGGAGAGGCACGTGTTGAGCTTGTCACTAACTCTGTGGGTTTGGTTTTAAAACACGCAGACACCTGCTTTGAGTGGCACTGCACACATTCTCCTTTCACGCGAGACAAGATCTCTCCTGGGACGAGTCCGTGTGATAGCGCAGCGTGGTTATAATGCGCTGTCCTAATGAGCAAAGTTTTCTGTGCAGCCTTTAAACCACTGGGGTTAATCTGTTACCTGTTCTTTAAAATATATTTCAACGTTTTGTGCAGAGAAATGCACAAAACGTTGCCATGCACAAAACATTGCTATGGCATAATTTTCAAAAATTAGCAAAATTTTTTATTTTTGGAGCCTCATCATGTCCATTTCATACCCAAGACTTTCGGTTGCCGACAGTTAATTTATTGTACTGGAAATTTCTCAGGACAGAACTGTCGGTTGACTCAGCGTTGAGTGATTCAGCTGTTTGTGCTGTCTTGCTTTGAGCACGTAAGCAAGCGAGTCAGTCAGCTTTAATCTCTTGGCTTGTCATTTCTGGGAGTTTTAAAATAACCATGGGACAGTCATCTTAAGTGGTTGTGCGCCCAGGTGCCGCTTTAGGCGTTTGGTCACTCCCGCCTCTGATCTGCAGGTTGATAAGCATGGCTTTAAAAAAGCTGAAACTTCAGCGCATTGCCACAAGTTCCTCAAATCCTTTCCTTTTTCTGATTGCAGAAGCTTACATTTTACCCAGCATGGGTTGAAAGTGTGTGGAATATGTTAGCAGAGCGCTTTCAACTGCAGAATTTTTTTTAAGGAAAAAATGTGTAAACATGTATACTGTATCTGAAATCTCTAAATTGATATGATTAGCTACTTCACCCTGTTTGGGCGCAGTCCTTTTAATCCACACCCCAAACTACCATTACCAGTTCCATTGTGTGTCTGTTTGGGGAAAGTTTGGGGAAAATCACCTCAAAACCAGAATTGTTGGTCTTTGGCAAACAGCATTTTTCAGGGGGAGGTGTTCACCTGAACTTTAAACGAAGGGTGTAGACCTCTTGTGTGAATTCTTGGCTCACCCCCTGCCCCCCCCCCCACAGAAAATAGAAGCAGGCAATTGGGTGGAAGTGTAAGTGGCAAAGAGAGTGGAGGGGGGCTACAGGCCAGAGGTGTACTTATGGAATGTGTGGGAGTGGGCTGGGCTGTGTGTGTGTGTGCGTGCATGCGTGTGTGCGCGCGTGTGTGTGTGGAGACAGACGTTCTTACAGACCATTATGTAAGTTCTGGCTTCCTGTACACTCTGTACCCACAAAAGACAAGCCGTAGCTGTTCAGACTCCTACCAACAAATGGAAATTGTGCTGCCCCACACACACACACGTGCAGAGTGACGTGTCACATGACAAAGCAGAACTGCAAACGCACACTCGCGCGCGCTCACACACACACACACACACACACACACACACGCGCGCGCTCACACACACACTCGCGCGCGCTCACACACACACAGAGCGGCGTGGTATGTCACAGGCACGCCTTGTCTTCCTCGTTCTCACATTTTGGGTTTTCTTGATTTTGGGGGGAGGGGTGCAGTGGAACAAAGGTAGTCCTCTGTCTGCCACAAGTCCCAGCAGCTGGCAGAACAAGAGAGGGGAGTGCGTGTTCGGGAGGGGCGTGTCCCTCCGTCGTGTCGCTACAGAGCTGGTAAACCTCGGCAGAAAGGCCCAACAGCGTGTGGAAATTCGAGGGGCCCCCAAGGCGCTTTACTATTGGTGTCGAATGTCAGCCAGAATTTCAGGCTCAGGCGTTTTCGGGCTCCCTGTCCTTGGTTGTCGTTTATCCCCATTCAAAAAGTGTTACGATCGGTCGCTTGCTTCTTTGAAGGTGTAAGCTGTTTTGGAGTTCTGTTGTTTCCATGGCGGCTTGAAGGCTGTTAAACCATTGTGAGCACCCTGTAGTAGGTGTGATGGTTGGGCTGCTGGGGTTGAGTCTGACCTGTGCCATGCTCTAGTATGCGCACGGCTTTAGGCTGTGCTCTGGCGTCTGCTTCTACATGTGGACAAGCCTTTAGGTTGCTCCTGTGTCTGCATTTGCAGAGAAGCTTTTAGGTTGAGCTCCAGTTTCTGTCTGCATTTGTGCACAGGGCTTTAGGCTGTGCTGTAGTGTCTGCGTCTGCGTGCATAGACACGCCTTTTAGGCTGTGCCGAATTCGTCGCTGCCCAGATCCACCCGTGCATTAAACGGTGCAGGTAGAGGGGATCTTTGCTGAACCCGCTGGGGAGGGAGCGGGCCCTTTCACCGATCAGCCTGAGATGCTGTGTCTCGCCGGTGACCCTCGCACGGACGCCGGAGCCAGCTGCTCCTGTCTGTCCATGTACGGAGGGCGAATATTTTGGCGTCAGCAGCGAAGTTATTGACGGTTTGCCAGGATTTACTAAAATTACAGACAGGAGATGGTGATTTTGTTGGGGTTGGGGGGGGGGGGTTCTGCTCAGCACAAGGTGTCAGAACCAGCACACCCCTAAAAAACTTCCTGAAAGTGTCCAACCAGTTCACGTTCCTGCCTCCTGCCCTGCACACTGTACCATAAGTCTGGAGCCTATAGCGGCCACTCTGCCTGCCTGCTTAGACCTCCCCAGGCCCATCATGCACTGGGGCGTCAGTCTGACACAGAGCTCCCGGGGGGTGGAGGGGGGGCTCTCCATATGAGAGCCTGAATGCCTTTAGCCAGAGCGGAGGGCGGTTCTAAAAATACCCTTCTGGGCAGGCGGGTCCAGTTTCGGGTTCTAGCTGAGCTGGCTGTGGGGAGAGGAGACGCTCTCTCAGCTGCGCAGCGCTGGCGGTTTGGGTCGGGGCGAGAGGGGGGATCTCAGCACTTCTCCTGTGCCCTTGGGCTCCCTGACAGAGCGCCGGGATGGGGGAGCAGAATTCGGATACAGGTAGGGTGAACGGAGCAGCGGGTGGACGATCACCATGACAGCACACTTTATGAAACCGCCCCTTTCTGGCATGAAATCTGAAAATATTACTCCGGAGTTTTGATCCTTGTGTCCTGTATGGTAGTGGAAGCAGGTGGGCACTGGGAAAGGTCGTAGGGCGTGGAAGGTTGTACGGCATGTCTGACGGGCACAATATTTAAACCTGCTCATGTTTTACGAGCAACCGCTGTTTCTCCAGGTGTAGCTTTAAGATTCTGCTGGAAGGTTTCACCGTTGCTGTGACTCGGGAATAGCTTCGTATGCCTGCCGGGACGCTGCAGTTGGAATGGAACTGATGCTCTCCCATCACTGTTTGAACTAATCGGAGATTAGAAGCGATTTATTAATAGACGTAGTGATTTTGGCTGGGGTGTGTGGGCTTGTCCAGGGGGTATGAATGTATTTTTGAGGGCTGGGATTAAAGGGAGAGCAGGTGTGGTTCGAGCGTTTTCAGTACGCCCCCCACCCCCCTTTGAGACTGTGGTGCTGCCGTTGGCCAGCAGTCGGGGGCGGGGCCGAGCACCTGTTCTCCAGTCTCGCCTGCCTTCCCTTATTGTCATCTGATTGTATTTATATCGTCACTGCGCAAAGAGATGCAGAGTCAGTGCAGAGATCAACGAGACCTCTGCGTGTCTGTGAGCGAGCACAGCTGTTTCCGCCATTGTTCATTTCCATCATGTTCAGAGCGCTTCTGTTACAGAGCCTATGAGATATTTCTCATAGACGGCTTTAGGTGCATGAGTTCGCTTGTGGAGTGGAAACTGCAGATCAGTTGTGTGTGCGTGTGTCTGTATGTGTTCTTACCCATGTGGGTGCATGCATGTTTGCGTGTTTAAAAAAAGACACCTGGAGGAGTCCAGTTCTGACGTGCTGAGGGGGGGGGCCATTCTCAGGGACAGGAAGTCAGACACATCTGCAGTCACGCCAACAGGAAGTCTTTTTTTTTTTGCGATTAGGTGAGGTGAACCCAGAAACGGTCCTCTCCCTCGGCATCTTATCGACTGTCGCTCTGACAGACAGTCTGATTGGCTCTCGCTGTCGTGCGCTGCCACTTCAGCGAGCTGTCAGCAAGGCGTGTGGCGTGCGAAGCGATCAGCTGATCTGCTGTAGCCTCGCTCTGTGGCAGGAAGCTGCGAAAAAAGCGTTCCCCCGCCGGCACGCATCCTGAGCTGACAATATACGAACATCACCCGGGCTTTCTCACTCGCGTCTCGTTCGCTGAGTAAACCGGGCAGGCTGACCGTTCATCGGACCCCCGTGTTACACGCGTGTCTGCTTGTGACATCGGAGTCCTCTGAGGCTGTCGGTGCAGCATGCGAATAATGCGGTCACTCAACACCTGTGATCTTTACAGCGGAGTTTCAAGACCACTTTCCCTCATTGAGAACGCCATTATTCATACAAAATTGATCCTGTTTTTAATGGTGGCCATACATTTCAGCCTCAATCCAGCATACTTAATCCAAGATAAACATAATTTAAATAGTTTTTCTCTACTCTCTTTTTACAGTAGAAAAACATAACTTGAACAGACTGTACAAACTGTGTTGTATGTTGGCACTTTGGGAATGTAAATGGCCACTTTCTCTCTCTCCCCCCTCTCACACACTCACAATCTGTTCTGATTGGCTCAGAGCAGGGGATAGCCCAAGAGAGCGTTTCCACAGCAACCAACGCTTAATTATTGTGTGCCCGTGATTGTGCTAGAGAGGTCAGGAGCTTTACCTGAGTCTGATGAAAGCGTTCCTTTAACTACCTTCATCCAGCCCCTTTTCCTCAGAGATCATTGCAGAGCTGCAGAAAATCCCGTCTCCCTGTAATAGCAGAGTCACCGATGCAGTCTTTCGGGGGAGAAAGTGCGGGATGTGTTTGGGTTATCCTGCAAACTCGCCCTACTCCTGGCTGCTCGGCTGACCTTGAGTCACGCCGGTGAGACGGGCGTTCAGCCCGACACAGCCCGGTTAGTGGCAGGATCATTGTTTAGCCGGGTTTGAAGGCAGGCCAATAAAATAGTCTGCTCTGTACTAATTGAGTGAGTTTAGTACACCCAGAACTCAGAGAAACCTCCCAGAGACATGAATTACAGCATCATAGTGAGGTTTCAACTGCGCCTCAAATAAAGGAAGAGGCAGTATCTGAAATAATTTGAAGCCTGTACACCCTGTCTCTGCCAGCACCCTTTATTCCAAGCGCAGCGTGTTGGATTTTGGAGCGAGGGGGGGTTGTGCACCCCAGCGCTCACCCAGACTGCAGCGTCTCCAAAGCTGCTGACTCACTGATTCTAGGTCAGTTTCTTCGCATCGCTGGTTTCAGATCTGCGCTGTCCCGTCTGGACCGCCCGCATCCGTGTGGTTGCCCGGTTTCTCTCGTTCGACTTCCTCTGCACATCAAAAATGCAAAAACCACGCAACATTTTCCACTGAAGGTTTAATCAGTGGGTTACGAAGGAAGGACAGGTAACTAATTGTGTAAGATAGCAGGTCTTTGTACGAAGTATGCGGTGTATGGTGTGTCTTTTCACTCATTGTCTTAGTGCTAAGCTTTATCAGTCCTAATTCTTTAGCTCTGACCAGACCCAAAGTAGGAGGCTTGCAGATGAGTTAATGAACCTTTAACTTCCGGAACAAAAACTGCACTGTGTGATTGGTTGAAATGCCTGTCATTTTTTTCCTCCCCCACAGAGCCGAAGCAGCAGCCGGCCAGTAAGAATGGGAAGAAGTCTGAGGGCGGGGCTGGTGGCTCCTTCTTCACGTGGTTCATCGTTCTGGCGCTGCTGGGAGTCTGGACCTCGGTGGCCGTGGTTTGGTTCGACCTAGTTGACTATGAGAGTGTTGTCGGTAAGAGGCCACTAACCAGCACTCACAATCCGGGGTGAACCCATCAAAGCAAACCTTTTTTTCCTCAAACCTGATTTTTTTTTTATATTTGAAAAGCGTAGAAGTTGTGGGGTAGTGTAGATAACTGAAGTCACTCACTTGCTTTGTATGCCATTTACTTGATTTACAGTGATTAACGGCTTTAATTTGTTTTTAATCTGTAGCATTTCGAAGATGAATGTACGGATTGTTGTGCTTAATATGCATGTTTTAATCTCTTCACCTCTCAAGGTTTTAATCTCTTACACTTCCCGCTCGTCAGCTCTCTGAAGCGAATCTTTCTGAAGCTGAATCGCTTTCTGTGCTTTTGTCTCCTCTTAATCTTGCATGCAGCCAAGGCAAAGGACTTCCATTCTGACCTTTCAGAAGTGATACAAGGTATGGTGTCTGTCAAAATCACAGAACCCCCTTGTCAATCATGAAGTGGTCACTTCATCAGACATTCCCTTCTGGCTAGAAGAGAATGTTTGCTGCTTGGCATGTCCTCATGAACACATACAGTAATGTTCTTTTCCAGAAGGCAGGAGGTGGCTTTGGTTATCACTCTAGTTTTAGACGCCAGTGCCAAGACGCAAAGTGACACTCAGTGAATGCGAAAGCAGAAGTCATGGTTGTGGTTTGAACATAGACGACACAATAGCTAGATGGCCTGTAAGTCAAGCGTACAGCCAACCTAGGAGCAAGGCCGATATGCCACAAGTGCCACAGCACTCCGGAGCTGGTGAAGAGCAGCTCTGAAAATAGGCACAAAGCCAGTGTCCTTGAGTCATTACCTCTGTACGGTAACGGGTGTGATGGGCCAGCGCTCCTCTACAATATGAACATGTCACAGGGTTAGCCTGAACGGCAGTCACTTCTGCGGTGACGTCTGATTTCACCTAATGGAGCGTTTTCAAGAGGAATTGTCACGGAAAATGATGGAAAATTACAACCGATTAAACACGGCACAGGACAGAGAAAGAGCATTTGTACAGTGACAACAGAGATCAAATCAACACAGCCTGCGAAACCGTAACAGGGTCTGTAAGGTCCTCCACCCGCCCGTTTCCCAGCTCCATCACCGAGAGCCAGAGACACTCACAGACAGAGGGCAGTTAAAGTAACATTGTACATTAAGTGCAGCTGCTTACAGCATTTATAAAGCCTACATAAGCACTGCAGAACAGCTGCGTTAAGCATTCATGATACATTGTGCATGATACATGACATGCTTTATCATATTTCATAACACGTAAAAATGTGCGTCACATCCACCCCTCTCAACAGCACCACACTGTGTATCATAAACAATTTATATATGCTTAATGTAGCTGCTGTGTCATGCTTATGTAGATTGTATGTATGCTTTATGTAGTTGCACTTACTTTACAGCGTGAGTCGGGTTTGCTAACCCAGGCTAACCCAGTTATCCAGCGATCCCCCTAACCTTTCCTCCCCCGCCAGGAAAACTGGGCTCCTACGATGCGGATGGCGATGGCGACTTCGACCTGGAGGACGCCAAAGTGCTGCTAGGCAAGTCCAGGAGTTTCTCCTTGCTGTGTTTCACACTCTAATGGAGGTGCAGTTTTGGGAGGGGGGGGGGGGCGACTGCATGACTGACTTTGGTTTACTTTTGTTCTGTCCCATGTCACTTGTGGATACCTGTGTGTGTTGGTTTAAGCTCAACACAAGGTTTTCTCTAAACAGGGAATCTAAGCGCGTGCATGACTCAAAGGGGTTCCATGTAGCAATCATGACTAGTTTACTTATGTGTCGCCCTTAGAATTGGTCATTTAACATAAGAGTGTGGTAGCAGCGCCCCTTACTGAAAACCAGACCTGGCAGTTCCGTTTCATTCAGTTTGAAGTTAATGCTTACTAATGTGGAGGAATAGATGGATAGTATGAGGTGTGACAATGCTGGAAACTGAAAACCAAACCACAACACTCTGTGGTCTGAACAGCTTGCTCTTTAACAGTGAAGTGTGTGTGTGTGTGTGTGTGTGTGTGTGTGTGTGTGTGTGTGTGTGTGTGTGTGTGTGTGTGTGTGTGTGTGTCTGCAGGCCGCTGTCCTTTCTGGCCAAACTTTCACGCTACTGACAGCAGTGTAGGGTGATCGAATGGTCCAGCTTGCAGTGGTGTCAGGTCTAATTATGTTCTGTGCATGCCCTCTTCCAGTGGAATCACTCCTCTCCTGGCGTTCTCCTTCATCCCGCTTCGAGAGATCGCTGAAAGGCCTCTTCAGTAGCCAGTGCTAGCTTTCCCTCAGTGCTACCTCTCTAATAAAGCTTTAAAAGAGGACTTCACTTCCATTATGCTTTACCCCCGTCCCCTCTCTCTCTCTTTTCTCCCACCCTCCTTGTTTCTCTCCTGTCTGAGTAGGCCCTAACAAAGTTGCTGGTAACTGGAATATGCATTCCTTCGGGGATGTCCTTGGTTCTTTGTCAGAGCAGGCCACTGATGGCTTCCTTGGCTTCTTCACCTTTGTCTATGACATACTGACTCCCTTTGAGATCGAGGAAGAGGAGTGCAAACCCTCGGTGGATGTTCCTGGTACGTTTAAAAGCAAAACGGCTTCAGGGAGAAAACCTCCGATGGGGTTTAGTGTCCTCCTGCTCTACCAGACAGTCCAGACGGGAAAACAAAAGACCAGTTTTTAGAGGTTTTTTTTTTTGCTTAACCAGACCTTACAAGAATGTCCTTGAAGGAAAATCTTAAGCAAAACATGTCCATTCTTTTAAGGAGTTGCTGAAACAAGGCTCTTAGAAACCTTGTTGTGATGGAAGCTTACTGGGGCAATATTAAATGTGGTGCACGTTGCTGTGTGTAAGGTCAGACATGTTTATGTAACACGTAAACGCATTTGTAATGTACCTGCTTCTTGTACTGTGTGTTTATGCTTTGTTACAAGAAAGAGCTGGAGGCTGGTCTTACCGCTGTGCCTTGCTTACTAGTGGTAGTTTTCTATCACCAGCCAACACTGCAGCTTTGTCCATGATTTCCCCACCATGATCCGTTCCCTGTGATTCAGACTAAAGCGACCTGCCAAGGCATTTCCTGCAATTCGGACATGCCAATGCATTTCTTGCGATTGGGAACTTCTGTCCTGCCTTGCAGAGAGAAGAAAGGTACTCGCCTTATAACTCTTCTCAGCAATCAAAACAAGGGGTTGAAACTGAACCCCAGGTTTATGTCACGGCCATCAACAGTGACTCACATGCAGCAGTGTAAGGGATAGCGGGCTCTAAATGCTAGGCCTGCTCTTGTCTGCCGTCATTCTTCCACACATCAGTGCGTTACCTAAGGGACGATGCTGCATTTTAACTCAATGCCTTCAGTTTCCAGAAGCAATGAGAGAACTCGGGCTTCGTGAACTCCATAAGCGGGCTGGGTTACCACATCACAGTGACTGGGTAGAGCCAGGATTCCTTTGTAGAATCAGTGATTGACAGACAACTAGCCCCTCCCATCACAATATCCACAGATCTTCACTTTCGCATCACTGAGGGAACAGTATCAGCATCAGACTATAGTATCAGTATAGCATTTGGCTATGGAGGAGGAACACGAAGACAGTGCCCTGTGTTCATTGGAGGTCATTAAATAAACACGTAGTTGCAGCCAACATACACATGTGCAGGAGGGAAATACACAGGCAGGCAGACCCCAGTTAGTTTGTGTTGTTGCATTCATATGCGTTAACCGACTTCCTGATCCACTCTCCCTGGTAAAGGCCCGTTTGACCGGGTCTGGGTTTGGTGCAGTGCCGCAGTTCTTGGAAGCCGGCCCGATTGATCAGAGAATGCTGCTGCTGCTGCTTTGGAGGCCAGGGCTCAGGTGTCTCTGCACCCCCGTTTCGGCACGGTGCTCTGCTTGCAGTCCCGGACCCGCCACTGCCCTGGTGAGGGGGGAGGGCTTTGCCGCATCGCTGACGTGCTGCTGTCCGCACCAGCAAACCGCGCGCAGCAATGCCTTACCGCGCCAGGAGCAACTCCGCGTGTCAGACGTCCAGGGGGAAAGCCACCTTGGGGGAGGGGAGGCTCGTTTTGTTTTTCCGTCGGTGATTGTGGCAGAGAGGAAGTGTGCTACAGCTTCCTGTCCATCAGAGCCCCATGTCACTGTTAGACCTAGTCTTTCAGCCGCAGAGAATGCAGCCGTTCGGTGAACTGTATCTCCCTCACAGTCCTTTTCTTGCCTTAATAGTGTGCTGTACGTACGTTTTCTTTTCCTAAGTGTCGGATAAGCCGCCGGCGCGAGTCCCGAGAAAAGCGAAGCCCAAAGGTACTTCCATTTCCTGCTCTGCTGGGTAGCCGAGAGTGAGGCGGGGATTTGGGGAAGCCAGGCTCAGCCCCCCCCGGCCTCCTCCTGTGTGTTTTAGTTGGCCTGTCCCATTTGCAGTGGTTTAATGCATGACCCTGCTGCCAGGTAGAAGCAAGTGGAATTGATTACCAGTGAAGCTTGTATAAAAACAGACTGTAGTAAAAATGTAACAGAGACAGTACAGAGAGCTGCCTTCTCTAACCTTCAGCCAGGGCTTCAGCCTTCAGCCATTTTTTTTTTACTGGGTTTAAAACGTAACAAATAGAAGTTGCATTGAGTTACAGCCAGTGGTGGCTGTGTAAAGGCATGGACTAATGTTAGCCTTGCGAGTATGTGGTGGGGGCTTGTTGTAAGCTGGCTGAACATTAAGCTCCTGTTAAAGGCAGCGCACCGGTCCGGTTTGTTTCTGGGTGTTTCATTAACTGTGCCTTTTTTGTTCCCCCCCTGCCCCCCCCCCCCCTCTGAAAAGCAGAAGAGCATGCAGTGAGGAAAAAAGTTAGGCGCACAGGTATTCTCCCTCTCCTTCCCGCTCTGGACTTTTATTCCCCTGGGTTCTGGAATAAAAGGTCGCAGACTCTGCGCTGTCTGTGGGTTACTGCAGAGTCAAGCTTTGCACGACATTGCGGTTCTGAAAAACCAGGCGGACGCTGCTGTGCCCTCTGTACTCTGTTCAAGCAGCTTCCCTGCTGTCTTTAGCACTTTTGTACATTACTCTTGTTCGTCAAAGCACCTCTAAGCCTGTCTGTTGCTGCTGGGGTGAAGTGAGTTTATAGGGCCTGTTGGCTGTGTGGGTGACTTGGTGTGGTTGGTGTTAAGGTGGCCCTGGGGGGTGGGGCAGGGGAAAGGAGGAGCTTGGAGGAGTCATGCCCACCCCCTCCCTCCTGTCTGTCTTTGATCTGCACCCGAACTATGCTGAGGCTTGCCTTTGTAGTGCTTGGTATGACTTTGTACAGTACCTGAATTTGCTGTGCTGACCCGGCAGAGGAAGCCCTTTTGAGTGCAGCTCAGGTTGAGGAACGAGTCTGGATCTCCTGTGGAGCTGAGCAGACTGCATTGTGCTGGGTTGCTGGTGGGGGGTGGCGGGTGTAACATAATAGCTGACCTCAGAACAACGCGGGTAAGTATAGCGCATGAAATACCAGAGGGGTTTCAGGCAGCGGTCAGACCCCCAGCTGCGGGCTGTGTCTGACACGCCCCTTTCTGACACAAGAGGCGAGGAGAGAGGGTGTGAAACCCCAAGGTTGCACCTTTGAGTTAGCTGCTTAACCCGAATTAAAGACTAAATTGAAAGTTGCTCTTTATAATGATGCATGGATAGCATTCCCCTGATCCTGTAGTGAGCACATCATTCATTTCATCTCATTCTGAGCTTGTGGGTGGAGTTTATGAGAAAAGCATGTCCTGGATTGGTGTGTACAAGGTATGCAAGACTCTGAGGGCCAATCAGGGTGCTCCATGGCTCAGACGGACATACTGCATGCTGTTGGCTAACTGATGTCGTAAAGGTGATATTGTAAACAACTCCCTTTTCTTCCCGGAACATCAGATGAGGAGCCAGGAGAAGTCTCTAGGAAAGAGCGAACCAGAGGTATCGTCGTGGTCCTTTCTCCAGCATTTGGAAATGGTTTGCAGTTGTGGCCTGGATTGGCTGACTTGAATTGGCATGTTTTGAATAGTGTAGTGAACCCCATTTGTGCATGAACTCAAGCTGACATTTAAAGCAAATGGGGTTTTCAGAAAGACTAAACTCCAGCTGCGAAGTACTCCCTACCCATTCCCTTGTAACATATTGTTGACATTTATCCTTGCTGGGGCCGTGTGTGCTTTTTGCTTTTCGTTTGAAATGAGTATAAATTTACATTTTTTGCTTCATCAGTTGTTTGGAATTATAGCTTGGTTTTGAGTTTGGTGTGATGTCTGCATCTTCTGATTACATATCTAATAAACGAGGAATGATTTAGCTTGGCTGTAGGGAGAGTTTTTTTGCTTGTTTCCTGGAATTGGCTAAGACCTCATCTGTAATGAAGAGCGATGGTCTTGTGCTGAAACTGTGTTTTGGGACTTGGAGCTTTAGAACTAACAGGGTAATGAGAATAGAAAATTTGCTTTTTAATTTGCATTGAGCCTGTTAGTTAAACGAGGGGTCTGGGTGCCTGAGGCGGAACGTTCAGCTAAAAAAAATTTGACCACAGACCCGATTAACCGGATTAACCTGATTGGCGGTGCTGTCGTCGGGCAGACTGTGGTTAGATTCACGCTTGTCTGTGTCTGTGGCGACAGCAAGGTCAGAGGTCTGTGTTCCGCCCTCAGACAGCCCGATTAACAGAGATGCCGCGGGGAAGCTGAAGGAGGCCCTGAAACGGCATCTTGCCCTGATCCACGAGCGGGTGGAGGCCAAGAAGATCGCCAGGCTGGCGCTGGCCGAGGTGCGCAGCGCCATCGTCAAGGAGGAGGAGGCTCGGCACGCTGACCGGGGGCTGGAGAAGAAGGTAGAGGCGGCGGCCACCAAGGCCAGGGAGAGGAGCGAGGAGAAGCTGAGGAAGGCCGTGGAGAAGATGGAGCGGGAGGAGGATGAGCGGGCGGAGAGGGAGAGGGCCAGGAGGGAGAGGGAGAGGGCGAGGGAGCGGAAAGAGGAGGAGGAGGAGAGAAAGGCCAAAAAGGAGAGGGAGGAGAAGAGGGCAGAGAGGGAGAAGAAAAGATCGGGTAAAAAATCTGAGAGGGAGGATGATGATGATGATGATGATGATGATGAGGAAGACGAGGAGCCCCGCAGGAGAGAGAGGAGACGCTCCAAAGAAGCCCGGGGCCGAGAGAGGAAGGGTGGCCACCGGGAATCCTCAAAACGGGGCAAAAAATGACCCGCTGGCTGCCCGCGACGCTCAGATTGATGACAACGATTCTTCCCAAAACAGACGTACCCGTAGGAGGGTGGGGGGGTGGCTGAGAGGTCTGGCGGTGAGGGGCTGAGAGCAGGACGCTCCACCGCGGTCGCACCTCCCTGACGGGGGCAGGAGCGCACCGCGGCCCCCCCCGCTCGGGACGCCCGTCCCGCCAGCGCATGAGTAGTGTGGCCCTTTTAGTCTCGCTCGCTGTCCCTAGCAGTGAAAGCCCTGCGGCAGGAGCAGGCCTGCCCAAACCTTCCCTCAGCGTTTTTTTAACGACGGACCCCGTCCCTGCAGTTCCCACTATCACATTGTGTTAGGAGAGGTCTCTGAAGTCGTGACGTGGTGTTTTTTTTTCTGTCTTTAGTAGGAGTTCCTCGCGTCCTTGGTGTATACATTCTGACAGAAGCACTGTGTGGTGTTATGTCTGCTGCTGATAGAACTGGCACATTTTGTGACGATCCGAAATATTGCTGTACGAGTAGAAGGCAACTGTTACAAGTCATTATAAGACACTGACCTGTGTACTGGGCTAGAATAAACCTGCTGGATTTTCACCTGTTTCTGTCCTTGATTACCGTCCCTTCAAGCCTTTAGCATGGCCTTTAGGCAGAGACTGGGGCCGCTCCTTCAAATGCTTATCTTGACACGCTCAGACCCATCAGAGGCAACATGTCTATCAGATAACTGGCAAACCCGGTCATGTGACCCGTTACCTGTGCCAGGTGCCCTCGGGCTGTGGAATGGAGGGGGGTGTGATCGGAATGGAAATTTGAGGGATTGCCATGTTCACACCTAGACAGGTATTCGCAGCCAGGACACTCACATTCCACCATGAGCCTGGCAATTCCGTAATGCAGTTTCTTCAGTAAATATCCCTGTGTTTGAGTAGCTAATGTGCAAGCTCAGTAACGGGACCTCGGGCTTATTACACAACAGTTGGTCTGTGTTTCTTCAGCTTTCTTCAGGGCTTCAGAGCGCCCTCCTTTGGGATCTTCACATTTCTCTCTCACTCGCCCTTTCCCCTTTTTGCCTCATTTCTAACCTGGTGGAAATAAACCCCCTGCGTCAGAAAGAACAAAAGTAAACCAAAATCAGTCATGTTTTTTTCCTCCTGGCTCACTTGATTTGTCCCATGTGAAGTTGTTTTCACTCGCCACATGGAAGCAGTGTGCAGTAATTCCACATGATCTCCACGTTGTTCCACTGCAAATTTACCTGTTCTGTTTATTGCAAGGTAATTTTACTTAATGCCATTTCAATCCTTTTGACACAACCAAACCCTCTGGTACTGGAGTCAGATGTGTGAAACATTGTGTGACATTAATGAACAAGACTATGGTTTGAAGTTGAACACAAGATGAGTCATACATTTACAACACATGCTTCATGGGTCAATATTGGCGTAAATACCTCGTGACTTTACAGCCAGCCAGTTGCTGTATGAGCGAACAATATACTGATATAACTGATGAGGAATGTATGCTCTTCATTAGTTTACGTCTGCACCCAAATGCTTCATTACATCTCTGCACTATTGAGTTTACGTCAGTACAGGATTTTATTTCAATAACACCAGATGTTTCATGGTTTATTTTTCATTTGCACAAAGTCTTATCATTGCACCAAATGTGTCATGGTGTACTTTATATTAGCACAGAATCTTACGTTAGCATCAAGTGTTTCATGGGGTATTTTACATCAGCGCAGAGGCTTGTGGTTATACATCAGCTCAACAGCTTCATGAGTTTCCGTCCATGTTGAACACATGCAGGGCTGAAAGACAAGGCATCCGACGCAGCCACTGAAGAGGCCCCCGCTCCGCTGGTGGAAGAAGGTAAGGGTCCGCCCGAAACGCGCCCCCCTTCCCCCGGGGGGCCTCCTCCGTCCCAGCAGGCCATGGGGGTGGTTATCTAACCCCGGGTTGAACATTTAACCAGGGTGCGAGAAAGGGGCTATTGATTCTCCACACGTGCTGCGGGCTCGGTAATAACGTGGCACAGGGAGAAGCCTCCATTGGGTTGTGGGGGGGATGTGGGAATTTGAGCACTTTTTAACCCAGGTGCAGATAAGCTGCCATTGCCTCACACCGACAGGTCTTGCGCAAACCCTAGTAACCAGGAGGGAGGGTCTCCTTTAGTCATGTTGGACAGCCCACACACGCTGCATTGTCCTGGCATTTCTATTAAGCCCCTTTCACACATGCACTGAACGCCGGAACATATCCGGCCCTTAGCTGGAGGAGCTGTGTGTGAGAACGCAAATGTCTGAATCAGTCGGACCGGACATGTGACGGACTTCGTTCTGCCAGCTCACTAGTACAAAGTCCGCCTCATGTCGGAGTGAGCCCATGTGTGGTCTCGTCAATACTTTTCACTTGTGAGAATGCAAGTGGCGTCTAACTGGAAAATGCCGAGAGTAAATCTGGACGTTTCTAAACTCGCAATGATTTCAAGTGACAATGTAACATACTACAAATGTAATTATTAATGGTCGCATACTGGGTACTACACTGAAAAATAGCATGCAGTATACAGTATATACTTGTGTAGTACGTAGTACACAGTATGCAGTAGGCGGCCACTGCGATTTCTGCAGTGTAGTTTTTACTTCATGTCCTGCCTCCTGCACGCTTTACCCAGACGCCGCCCCTCACCTAAAACAAACCGGAGTATTTCCTGTAGGTGAGAACGTGTCTGTCACGGACAATCTCCCGTTGTGTGCTACACGTGTGAAAGGGCAGTTCCGGCCAATTTCCGGACCTGATTCTCCGCACTTTGTTCGGAGTTCATATGTGAAAACAGCTTCAGTTTCACTATTCCCAGTGTGCAAACACTCATCTTAAATCCAGACATCACTGGGAGTTTGCACTGTTGTGGAACAGTTACAGAAGTGTGCCATAAAGTACTGTAATTCACAGTCTCAATTAAAGTCATAAATGTGCAGTATAGTTGTTTTGCTATTGGAACTGTGATCACTGCTCATAGAGGAGCAATAAGGCTAAATCTACAGCATAACGATAAAATTGAACTGTAATTTAGCCACTTAAATCCCTGTGGGTGCGGGTTTGGGCTGGTTAGCTTGGGTTATACTGTTTCCCCCCTCTGTGACATGCTGCTGTATGTAAGCTAATTTAATGGCAAGGGGACCTTGAGAGGTTTCCAGAGCACTGGGTTTAAATGGGGGGTGGTGAACTGTGACGTTGTGGCAGGGTAGCCAGACTGTTCACCTTGTGCAGGTGCTCAGAGGTTCTGACCCGTTTTTGTGACCCAATCAGCTGCTCCTGAGCCGGAACCGGAACCAGAACCCGAGCCAGAAGCTGAACCAGAGCCCGAACCAGAACCCGAGCCGGAACCAGAGCCAGAGCCAGTGGTGGAGGAGCCTCCTGCAGGTGTGTGTGTGCGCGCGTGCGTGCGAGCGAGCGAGAACATTCCCTGCATGTCTCTGTTAGAGATCCTCTTTGTTAGGGCATGAGGTGTGTGCGTATTCCTATTTTGTTTCCATGGGCAGAGGAACTGTAGCTGACAGTCCCTTTATGCAGACTCTTTTAAATACAGGGAACTATGAATATTTTCTAAGTCCAGACCCATCGCTACCAGATGGAATTCCTTTAGCTGTCCTTTTTTTGTAAGAGCCCCCTCTTACTGGTGTGCTCAGACACTGGGATTGATTCTGTAATGTCTCCTCCACAGAGCCAGAGGTGGAGGAGGTGATTGAGGCCGTGGACGAAGAGGTTGTGGAGGAAGTTGTGGAGGAGGAAGTAGCCGCCCCTGTTGAGGAGGAAGTAGCCGCCCCTGTTGAGGAGGAAGTAGCCGCCCCTGTTGAGGAGGAAGTAGCCGCCCCTGTTGAGGAGGAAGTTGCTGCCCCTGTGGAGGAGGAAGTTGCCCCTGTGGAGGAGGAAGTTGCCCCTGTGGAGGAGGAAGTTTCCCCTGTGGAGGAGGAAGTTGCTGCCCCCGTTGAGGAAGAAGTTGCCGCCCCTGTTGAAGAGGAGGTAGCCGCTGTTGAAGAGGAAGTAGCCGCTCCTGTCGAGGAGGAAGTTGCCGCCCCTGTGGAGGAGGAAGTAGCTGCTGTTGAAGAGGAAGTAGCTGCTGTTGAAGAGGAAGTTGCTGCCCCAGTCGAAGAGGAAGTTGCCACTCCCGTTGAAGAGGAAGTTGCCGCCCCAGTCGAAGAGGAAGTTGCCGCCCCAGTCGAAGAGGAAGTTGCCGCCCCAGTCGAAGAGGAAGTAGCCGCTCCAGTCGAAGAGGAAGTAGCCGCCCCCGTTGAAGAGGAAGTAGCTGCCCCCGTTGAAGAGGAAGTAGCTGCCCCAGTTGAAGAGGAAGTAGCTGCTCCAGTTGAAGAGGAGGTGGTGGAGGAGGCTAGTCCGGCAGAGGAGGTTGCAGAGGAAGAAGCTGTTGAAGAAGAAGCTGTTGAAGAAGAAGCTGTTGAAGAAGAAGCTGTTGAAGAAGAAGCTGTTGAAGAAGAAGCTGAAGCAGAGGCAGTAGAAGCAGAGCAGGAGGAAGCTGCACCAGCTGAAGAAGGTGAGGGCACCTGTATTCTGGGAGGATGGGGGGGAGGGGGGTTTGCTAGCTTTGGTCCTTATCCGTCCCCATTACTTAATTGAGGCAGTTGGTTAATGAGTCTAACATGTATACACAGTGCTGTTGCGCAAGTCACAGGGCAATACAATATTTATTATTGCTGAAGTATAGTTAATATTATTTTGGAAAGTATTTTCAGTAGTAAAGTCTTCGAGCAGGGAAAAAGATAATAAAAAAACTTGATAATTGAGTACCTTCCACAATCTCAGAAACCTGGGAGCTCAATGCAGGTTTTGCCTTGTGGACCAGCGTGGTGATCAGAAAAGGGAACTTTTCAAGGTCCTACAATTGGCTGACAGTCGTTTTCCCGAACATTTTTCTCAAAAACGTGCACCACTGAACACTTGTGTCAAAATTTCAAAAGGACACGTATGGCTAATCTTATCTTTTAGAGATAAATAGGTCCTACGTGTCAGTTTAGTAAGGTCCATGTTGGTCTTTTACTCCCAGTCTAAAGTTAAGATAGGAGTAGCCTTTTTACACGTCGGTCTCAGTTGAATGTCACCTGTTCTGTGTGTGCACCTGGGGTGACGTTGTTCCAGAACGGGGGGAGGAAGTGGAGGTGATAAGTAAAACTATACTCTGCTTTTTTTCCGTGAAGCTTTTTGCAGAAGCATTTTTGTAGTAAGAGAGAGATTAAGAGAAAGTTTAAAGTTTAGTTTTTCATAATGGACAGAAGGACAGGTGGACACCCATTTAGATGCAGGTTGAACTGGTCACTGTGATAAAGGATCCATTTGGTTCCAACAATAATGGGGTCTCAAAAACAGTTTAACATGCTTTGGTATTAGAACTGTTTGTGGATGACTAGATTGCCACTCCCCTAATATATATTCAGTAGCCTTAGTGGTAGGTTTTTACTCTATCTGGATGAGAACCTCTGCTAAAAGAGTAGCACTGACATTAGCAGTGATGATTCTTGCAAAGCAGATGGAGTTCCCTGCTCCTCCGACTTGTACTGTGTAAAAGATCGAGAAAAATGTGTGTGCTGTGTGTGACGCTTCATTCTTTTGCCTTTCAGAAGTACCTGTAGAGGAAGCAGTTCTTCAGGAGGAGGCAGCAGGTAAATGCATGAAAGACAGCTCTCCTGTCTGGTGAGCTCTATCCACATGACTCGCGCTCTCTGCCTGATTTTTGCAGACGCTGATGCACGAATATGTACACACACACGCGCACACACACATGCACTGAGGCTCATACACACACATGTACGTGTGCATGCACAAAGGCTGACACACACTCAGCTACAGTCTATGATGATGGTTGAGCAGCGTGGCCTTGTGGGTAGGGCACAGGACCTGTTATCAGAGAAGACAGAGAGAAGGAATTGGGTGTGGCTGTACTGTTGACTCTCAGGCATGGCACGTTAGCCTAAACCACCTCAGGAGATACCCAGGTGTGTAAAAGGGTCACATGTAGAACCTCAGCTTGTAAAGCTACAGTGGTTCAGGTTGTGTAGCATATGGGGTTATGAAGCCCTTGCTAACATGCCCACAGTGTTTGCTGCGCACAGCACCAGCGCGCACACACAGTGACTGCGGCGCCCAGGCCCTGTGTGTCTAACTCCTTGTTTTTTTATCAGCAGAAGAATCAGCGGCATCTGAAGAGCAGGCGGAGACAGAGGCAGAATCATCAGGTAAAGGAACGTTCCACTCCGAAAGCGTGCGGGGGGGTGTCGGTCTTTCAGCAGCTCCGCTCCAGCTCTGTAAAAGGAGCACGCTGTGGAGTTTCTGTGTGTCAGGGGTAGCCACTCCTGCTCCAGGTTTTTCCCTGTTCCGTAATTTACCATTACGCTTACCTCAGAACTGGGAGGACTGGTTAAACCTATTTCATTTAACCTCTGTTAAACCACGTAAAAGTCACATTGAGATTGAAGCCCCCTTCCCCCCCCTGAAAAAGACATTGAAATGCCCAGCAAATGCAGTGATCACTCTATAGATGTGGCTCCATGTGGTGTTTGATTGCTAGTGGTTTTCCTGCAGTAGCCCCTCACAGTTTTGTGAAATGATTTGGTGAAATGATGTGGCGTAATGGTTTGGTATGTTGCTTTTGTTTGAACAGAAGCACTTGCTGAGACAGAGCAGCAACTTCAGGAAGAGCCCACAGGTAAGCACAGTGCACGTGTGTGTGGGGGGGGGGGGGGGGGGGGAGATCGGCCTCAAGCTGCTGTACAGACTATAACGCAGCTAACTTTCCTGGAACTCTGTATTTTTCTTGGTTACAGGAGGTTTATGAAGGACAGTGCAGGGGAGACTGTCTAAGCCTTCTGGCACGCTGCTCTATAATAATTCCCTTCCTTACTGTAGTACTCAAGGCGAAATATTTAGGGTCTGGCACTGCCCCAGTGAGAGCAAGTGACACGCAATGACAGTCGTAAAGGTGATCCCCCTCCCCCGGCGCGTGTGGGTGGGGTGAGTCTGCGCAGGTGGTAGAGCCGTGCCGGTGAGCTGCTGACGGCTCAGGGTCGCTCACGCTGCGTTTATCTCCTGTGGTGAGAAGGTGAAGGTGAACCTCGCACGTGTGCTGGCGTGGAGAGGAGAGCCGTGCACCGTGCGAGGTATGCGGCAGATAGCCCTTCCCCCTGTGCAGTGGCCCCGCCCCCGAGCCGGGGAAAGGCGGAGGGTAACAGCCACACACCGCAGTGCATGCTGGGAAGTGTCTTCTTTTTGGCTGCTATTCAAATTCACTCACAGATGCAAAGTTACTTCGGTGCTAAATTTTAAAGTCCTGCTGATGAGGGGAGGGGATTTTAGAAGCTTTGTCTCCTTTGTAGCTTTGTAGACTGATCTTGTAACTTTACTACATGCAGAAGGAACGACTGGCAGGATCTTTTCAACTGCTATAGAGTGGCCAGTCCTTGTGATGTCAGGGTTCTTTGTTCTGGGTGGATCCCAGTGTTTTGCACGGCAGTTGTTCCTGTTGAGTAAGCAGAAGGGAACCTTCTAGATCCTCGTGCTTTCGCACTTTAAGTGTGGCTGTCACACCTCTTTGTCATTCGCTGTTAGCGTGGTGATACTGAACTTCTCACTTCAAGGAAAAGAATTTAATCCTGTAGAGGCACAACTCTGCCCCCTGGTGGCCATTGCTTGAAGCAGCATGGGGGGGTATACAGATACCAGTGAATTGAAAGAGAGACTTCCACTCTCTCCACTATGGACATTAAATTTCAACCTAGAAACTCAATTAAGGAACTGAAGCACCTCCTCATGAGTCTGAGGTGTGTTTCCTTTGCTCGTACTGCAGCTGAGGAGGCAGGGTGCCGTTACTGTTCAGGAGCTGCAGAGAGTTGCAGGTTCTAGTCCCAGTAGGGGACAGCTGCTGTGCCCCTGAGCAAGGCCGAATTGCTTTGTGCAAAATTCGAACTGTGGAGCCTTTTGTGATATATTGAGTAAAAGATTTTGGCGGCTGTGTAGTGTAGTGGTTAAGGAGCAGGACTTGTAACCGAAAGGCTGCCGGTTCAATTCCCCACTGGGGGGCACTGCTGCTGTACCCTTGGGCAACATACTTAAACCTCAGTAGATATCCACGTGTGTAAATGGTTAACATGTAAGAACTGTAACCTATGTAAGTCGTTCGGGATAAGAATGTCTGCTAAATGCCAATAATGTAATGAAATTTAAAGTAAAAGATTCTCCCCCTTTTTTTCCCAGATACGTAAAGCTTGTGCACCCAAAACGGGGAGATCACGAGGACCGCCCCTGCCCCCCCCCATCCCCGTCCCCGCCCTCCTCCAACAACATTCCACTGAAAGGGAGCAGCTGGTTAATCCCACCGCAGAGCCACACAGAACCCAAACTCACGGAGCGCACCCTGACGCGGCTCCGCGGCAAACCGAGGAGCCGAAACCGTCAAACCCCGTCTGCGTGACCTCCGCCTGACCTCCGTCTCACTCTCAGCCTTTCCCCCCCAAAACACTCGACCATCAGTTAACTCTTTCAGTTCCCCTGTCCTTCTGTGAAGTATGGTAAACTTCTCATTTCCTCCGATTTATTATTTTTTTCCTTTGCCCTCCTGTTTCTTTTACCTCTGATTTTCTGTGATGGAAGAAAAAAAAATGGAAATGATTTTAAAGGTCTTAGGGTAGAATCTTGTGTGAAGGTAGTGTGTAGTTGTAATCATGTAACGTTTTGAATCTCCTCTCGGATCCGTTTCTGTTGGACTGTTAGATGCAAGGGTAGTTCTGTTTTTAGTTCTTACTGCCAAGCAGGGAGAACAGAGGTATGCCTCACCCTGTTGGTCACATGATCTTCGCCTCGCACCCAAGGGGTGGAGATTATGGTGTCATTGTTGTCATTTCACACTGTTGGAAATTTTTTTTTTTTTTAAACCATACAGTGACATCTCTGTGAAGGATCTGTGCAAGAGTGAAATGGTCTTCCACAGACAGTCACACTACTGCTAGGTTTTGTGTTACCAGTATGTGCTGAGTCTTCACTTTACATTGCACAGCTATCGGTGTTTTAAGCTGGCGTGGTTACTCAACTGTCGGGTTACAATTGTCAGGTGATACACGAGTGTGTGCATGCGTATGTGCGTGCACGCATGCGTGCATGTGTGTGTGTGCATGCGTATATGTGTGTGCGCGCACAAGTGTGTGTGTGTATGTCTGACTTTTCCCAGACATTCCTCATGAGCCGAGATGTCACTGTCATGACGAAACGTCAGTTGTGACCGTCTCCCCCTTACGTTTAACTCCTGCTTTTGTTTCTTGACTTACAACACATCGTACCTCTGTTTGGTAGCTGCAAGTACTGCAAGCGTTCCTGAAAAGGCAAACCACAGCATGTTTCATATTTCTTAATATTTAGTGGACCACATCTGTTTTTCAAGCATTGTAGGTAATGAGTTTTTTTTTTGCCTTGTGACTACATTTGAATCTATATATGTGAGCTATCATCAGTGAATGTCTGTGCCACTGCTCTGTATGAATCCCTAGGAATATTTCTACCGATGAATGAGTGCGCTGGTTCACAGCTGCGAAACGTGAGGCTGTGTTTTTGCACTCTGAACGCAACCCGATTAGGGTTTTTTTTTTTTTTTCTTCTTAAGGTTTGGTCATGTTCTTTGACTCCTGATTGGACCTTGTTGGCATGGTCCTCTTGACCGCACGTAGTGGTCACAGGGCACGTGGTCTGAATCACTGTGACACAGGGGCGCTCCACCTGCAGAGAGAGTGAGTGTGTGTGTGCGTGCGTACACACCTGTGTGCGTGTGTGTTTGTGCATGCGTGCGTGCATGCGTGCATGCGCGCATGTTGTGTGTGTGTGTTTGTGTGTGTGTTTGCTCTGTAAAATCCGTGGCGGCAGACTGAAGTCTTAACAGGAGCTATGCTCAGCATGGATTTGTTCAACTCGGATTCTGAACAGCAATGACTGTTTAAAAAAAAAAAGAGGAAAAAAAGGAGAAAAAAACAGCATTGACTGTTTAAAAAAAAAAAACAGGAAAAATAGCAGAAACTGAACTAAATGAAAAGGGAAGGCAGCCTAATTTGGGAGGTTTAAACTTGTACCTGATCGCTCGGATGCCCTGCCAGTCTACCTGTGTTTGGGACTCAATTGGTTTTTTTTTCTTTTTTTTTTTTTTTGGCTTTCTAGTGTTTACTGTGGCTGTTGATGTCTGTGATTTTATCATAAAAGGACATTACTGAGTGTCCATGTACCTAGGCTAAATGATTAAGAAATTGAAAAGCAAGTTTGGTCTTTTGAAGGAAACTCAAGTGACGTTTAGTCTCTCCTTTTGCTGTGAATCTTTTTTTTTTTTTTTAAATTTCCTCTGTGGGTTCAGTACGTGGTCATTGTCTTTGTAGCGTTATATTGTGCTTTGCGGTGATCTGGGGCCGGCCGGTGCATCTGAGAGTGAAGTGACAGATTTCAGAGAGTGCTGCGGTGCAAGACATTTTCCCGTGAGAAAACCGAGGTCCTTCAGAACTTCATTAACAGAACCAGTGATTGCATATGCAGTTTTGTAGGAATATTTTTTTTTTTTCTATAACACTAGTGGGTCTTTTCTACTCTTATAAATAACACTTTTGAAGTCAATGTGAATTTTTAAGGTGGTGTTAATTTTACATTTTCAGCTGTACAAGATAGAATCGTTCTAGATTTTTAAGACACTTTTTAGATGAACATTTTTAATTCTCTGATTTTGAAGAAAGTGTTATAACTTTTACAGAGCCATATGCGACAGCTGCTTTAGGATATGACTTCAAGGGACAGATATCGCACACCGAGCAATAACACAACAGCAATCTCAAAAGGTTTATTTTTTATCGCAGAGCGGTTTACACAGTACACACAACGTTGTCAGAGGTTTACATAGTCTTCTGCTGTAAAGGTAACAGGTTTAAATTATTGTGAAATTGCATTCCTGGGAAGTTGTGATGTTGACGGTTTTCTGTACATTTCTGTTTTGAGGCTGCAATAAATATTTGGGACAATATCTCCTGGTTGACTCTCGTTTCTTCGAGTGACTGACCTGACTCCGTATATTCAAGGTTCAGCCCGTGTGCTGAAATCTGACAGTGTATTCAGAATTTTATCTCGTGTGATTTTGTTGTTGGACAGAGCTTGCATACTAATGAGATGCCAGGAAGTGATTGGCTACTGGGTTGAATTTTTTAAAATCCTGCAGGCAGACCTAACATTTTGCACTTCCTCATCAGAAAAACATGTCCGAACAAGCGGCCTCTGTATGTGCATAAAAATACAGACACAGTCTGGTGTGTGATGGCGGCAGTGGAGTATACTTGCCAAATGTGTGACTTGCGCTTTAGGACCTTGGATTTTGTCAGTCTACTTTTCCCTAATGGGATGAACCAGATCACATAAAAGCAGACACTGTCGACCAATGTAAGCGTAAAAACAAGGGGAGAAAAGAAAATGTTTCCAACTCCCTCCACCCTTTCCAAAAAAAAACACATTCTGGTCTGAAAGTATGGTTAGAGAAGTGGTTATTCTGCCCTCAGCCACTAGGAGGCGCACAACCTCTGGTGTGGGGAAAAAAGAGTGAAAAGGAGGAAAATGTTTGCTTATTCAATAATGTGTCAAAATAGTCTTTAGTCTCTGCTTTTTCCAGGAGCTCCTGTATATTAAATGAGGAATATGCTGATGTAAACTATGATGAATGAATAAGGCTTTGCTTTTGCTCAGCTCGGAAATATTCTGACAGAATTCTCATCTGAGAGGGAGTTCTGCTGACAGTGGCATAAATAACTGTTAGGCAAAACAACCAGTAACACGAACACATCATAAATCATAAGAAGCGATACTTTTTATTACTGGGTTTCCAGGTTTTCCTTCAATTTGTTGTCAGTGTTATTTGTATTTTTTTTTATTCATCATTCAAATGTCAGAAATGGTTTTCCACATTCTACAACCAAAAGGATAGAATAAACATTCTCCTCACAGGTGTAATTTCTTTTTAAAAGAACAGCAGATACTGATGCATTCAGTATCTGCTGTTATAAAGGAGTACTTTCATTCCCAGAATGCACTTAGGGAACGAGAATGCTGTCCATCTCATCTGCTGTGAATTACATACAGGTACATAAACAAACCGATTCATTGATTCATTCATTAGCCTGATGATGTGGGAGCATACTGGTACTCGCCACAATTTGATAATGTACTGAGAAGACAAAAATGTGTCCACAAACAATCTGATGCAATCTGCTTCGATATGATTCACCTCAGCACACCAGTGTGTGTTACCATGACGATACAGGGACCTGTGTGTAATCTTCAGACTCCTCACAGCATCCTATGAATGAATGACCCTGTTCACACACATCAGGTACATATATCCTTACTATATATCTGTGTTTTGTGTGACATTTTGCACATTGTATACATTCCAACATACAGTGACCTCCAAATGTATTCATCAGTTTAACAATAGAAATGTCAACGCAAAATCATTTCGCTGAAAATATGTGCAATTTAAATACTGTACTGCCAAAACTACACAAACCATCAACATCTGCTGCAAACAGTTCGAATTGTTTTCTATAACACAAAGAGCAAAAGCATTCATGGACAATGCTCATCATCTTTGTTCATCTAGGATTTTGATGACACAAAGAAGCCACTTCCTGCACTTGTGATGCTGAGGCACTTGTCTTCAGCGATTTCTACCACTTCACATGGTGGAATTTCTTTGTTCGCCTTTGTGAACTGCTTTCTCGAGTTCAGACCATCAAGTACTCTGTTGGAGTGAAGTCTGGAGATTGCAGTGGCTAGTCCAACACATTCACGTGGTCTCCCTTTAACAATTTCCCTGCAGACATCATTGCCTTGTATTGTTATCATGCTGGAATGAACTTTTTAAACCAGCTATTTGGCTGGGGGGTGGGGGGGAAGTTTTTTTAGCTAGTCATGTTAGGTTCAGCTTCAGGTGAGTATGTGTGCAGCCCTGTCTGCTCTTTAAAACCCAAAAACATTCAGTTCATTTTAGCTGTCTGTGTAGTACACACCATGTGCAGTATAGTGCAATACAGTGTGGAATATACCACAAAGCAAAGCAATTAAATAAAGTTTTAACAGCAAAGACGAGCCACAGTTTAGAAAATGCTTGAAGCTTCTCTTTCCAGGGCTGCCACTGTTACAAAATAAGCCTATTCACAATTCATCAGAGCAAACAAAATATTCCACTTTTCCGTTGAATCATGTGTTAAAATTTCACAGAGAAATGAATAGCTGTGGGGGGCACTGTATATTGTTTCCATTCTGATGAGGTCACAGTAGTTTAGGCTCCAATGAGTATACATTCACATTTTATTTTTTACAGAGAAAATAAGTGTCTACTTACAATCAGAGCGTCCACCCACCTGCTGCACAAAATCAGAGAGCTCTTTGTTTTACGTCTGTGTCATGGTGTGTCATGGGACAGCAGTCCAGCCAGCTGGCTGGGATCTGTGGCAGCATGGAGAAAAGTCTGTGGACTGCAAAGCGAGATGCAGCTCCACGCTCCTCCTTTCCATCCTCCTCTCTCCTCTCTCATGTTTTTCCTCTCCTCCTACTCTCAGTATCTACCCCTCCCATCTCCTCCTCTTCTCCTCTTCTCAGTTTCTTTATCAGATCCTCTCTTCTCCTTTCTTTTCTCCCCTCCTCACCCCTGCTTTCCCCTCTCCTCCCTCCACCTCTCTCCTTTCCCTCCTCTTCTCCTCCACCCCTCTCATGTCCCCCCCCCTTCTCCTCTCCCCCTCTCCTCCTCCCCCTCTCCTCCTCCCCCTCTCCTCTCCCCGTCTCCTCCTCCCTCTCTCCTCCTCCCCCGCCACCCTGCCCCCCCCTCCTGCTCTCAGTCTAATGCCAGCAGGGGCTGTGCCGTCTCGTCGTCCCTGTCCTCGTGTTTCAGCGTCCCCGGCTCCACTGCTGACTGGGACCTGCAGAGGGAGAGGACAGTCGGGAACCCTTCCTCACAGAGGCTTTTTTTTTATTAGTAGTGGTAGTAAGTAGTAGCAGTAGTAACAATAATCAATAATCTGTTTCTTTGTTTTGTGAAAAAGCAGTCACTGTGAGGTGTGTGTTGGCCCTGGCTCAGTGGGGTGTGGCACAGAGCCGCACAGAGCCGGAATGGCCGCACAGAGCCGGAATGGCCGCACAGAGCCGGAATGGCCGCCGTTGGACTGGTGAAGCACACAGACAGGCTCCAGAAGGAGCAGCTCAGAATGAGTGTGGCCGAATGAGTGAGTGATAAATTTACCACCCTGCAAAGCTGCTTCCTGAGAATGACAGCAGGGATTTTGAGCAGCACAATGCAGAGTTTTAAAAGGTCTGCTGTGTGTCCTTGCAATGCTGTGCTCCAGGGCCGTTTGTGGAACAGCTACAGCGGAGGCTTCAGTACCTGAAAGGCGAGGCTCAAATCCCCCTTAGCCTTGTGCAACGTGAATTGCATCAGTAAGTGACTTGTTATGTATATCAGTAATGTTTAATCTTTTCTTGATTTGCTTTGTGGACATCCACCCTGCAATGA
The DNA here is from genome assembly GCF_013368585.1 of Megalops cyprinoides. Classification (NCBI taxonomy): domain Eukaryota; kingdom Metazoa; phylum Chordata; class Actinopteri; order Elopiformes; family Megalopidae; genus Megalops; species Megalops cyprinoides. The sequence goes on from NC_050606.1 coordinate 3,947,876, forward strand.
TGGATTATCTTACTCAGGATCACTGACAGGGGTACTGCTGAATTTGCCCCTCGGTAGATCCTCTGTCCTGCTGCTGTCTAATGAAGGACTGGACCCAAGTCCTTCCTGGTTTTCACCTCACTCTGGCATCTACTGTAGCCACACGGGAAAGACAAAGATCTATTTGTTCCTTTTTTCTGATATAAGCCCATAAAAGCACTGCGTAATTGGATTTTGCTCTATTTTTAAAGAAAGGCTTCATGCAGATAATAACTGGCATCTGATACTGCATATTCTCCTGGGTCCCTCTACCATAAGCAGATTTCACACACAAAGATGCTCCAAATCCAATTAAAGGAAAAACAAATGTGTGAGGCTTCCTTGACAGGTGAGAGCCAGCAAAGTTTTTATTTAATAATTCTCACTAATCCAGCCTTTAACAGCATCTCAGATGGTTGGATTTCACAGTTGGATTTACGAGAACACCTGTTACTGATGAAACAAAATGGTTCAATTTCTGCGTACCATGTGTAGCAACATCTGCTCTAACAACATGGCTGTCTTTGAGCGACATTTTTATTAACTGTGTGCCAACAAGCATATAATCCAACAAGTTTTACAGCACGACAACCGTGGCCATTAAGCAGGAACATCCTTTCGTTTGAAAAAGTATCTTGGTCGCAGTGCAGTAGGGGAAAATAATGTACCTACCGACTGTAATGTTTTTAAGAAGGAAGTTTGTCTGTGAACAGTTACTGTGTATCTGCGGTGTATGATGTAAGAAGCTGTCATTGGGGTTTTGGCTAGGTAAAGAGTTATGGTCCAGCAGAGTTACTGGAGGAAAGCCAGGCTGAGGGTTGGGTCACTGCTGCTGTTGGGATTGTTCCGTTTAATTTGACATTTACAGCACGTAAATGGCAGGTTTCCAAGTCTGGCATCAGCCGCTAATGGCAGAGCAGCAGCACTTATAACCCAGAGAGCGCAGAATCGATGTCCGGGTGCTAAGCGGGGTACGCAGCCTGAATTAGTTTGTCTTACGTTCAGCCAAATAAATGACGACTGTGTGTAATGTCACCTGTCCCGCATAAGGCTGTCGTTAATACATAAAGATTATAGCTATTGTTTTAAAAGTAGTAATATAAATGGGTACGACATATATTATAAGAGAGTGTGTTTATGCATCTTCCCCGATTGTAATGTGCGGGACTCTCGTTGGCAAACGGTGCAGCAGGTTTTTCTGAGAGGTGTGTAGGATACAGTGTGTTACACGGCAGAAGGGTAACTCAGAAAATAACGCCGTTTAAATAACGCCGCACAGGCGCCACATTCCGCAGCAGCCCTGGCGGCACTAATCTCCGCGTTTTGTTGTTTTATCCGGCTTTAACGCCAGCGAGGAGCTTACAGCCGTTCTTAAATTCGAGCTTCACTTTTCGCCTGTCGGGCTAAGCTCCGATTAACCCCCCGCCCACGCCAGGAGAGACGGGAATCCCGCTTCGGTGAGCGCCCCGGGAGGAGAGAGACCCGCGGCAGCGGAAACCCACGATCGGGTCACGACGTCTCCCTCTCTACCCCAGGAAACAGAAACATGTCCCTGTTCGCATTATTCCGTCACGAGTGGCGCACAAGGCTTTGGAGGTGAAGGCAGTGACCCTTAGTTGCCAGCAGAGCGCCGAATATTCACGACCCATGTCGCGATGCTACCAGAGCCGGGTAACACCATCCAGCAAGACACAGAGTCTGATTTCTTAGGCACGTTTCATACACACCTAAACAGACAGCTGTAGACGTGGCGTGACGTGGCGTGACGTGGCGTGACGTGGCGTGACGTGGCGTGACGTGACGGCGGTTGGGTGGAGCGAGCCCCGCCCCTCAGCCTCTCACCTCTTCATCAGGTTGTCCCCGCTGTCCTTCCCTTCACGGCCCAGGGCCTCCTTCACGTGTAGCGCGTCATACGTGTGCGTGTACTCCGTCTCGTCGTTATAGTCCGGCCCCAGCAGCGTCCGCGCCCACATCCCCATGTCGTACGGTGGGAGGATCCCCCCGAACTCCGACGGCAGGCATTCTGGGTAAATCAGCTGGTGTAAACTGTTGAGATTGTTGCCGTGGAGGAAAATCTGGAGGCACAAGGGGAATGAAATCAAACAGTAACCACAGTTATATAAAGATTTCTGTAACTCTCACTCAAGAGTACTTTTTAGTTTTAGTTTAAACTCGTGAAAAGCATGTTAGTAAGTAAGTACTACGAAAGCTAATAACGAAGTGCGCCACCGAATGTCATTTGGATTTCCTTTAAGTATGCTTTTGCCCATCTAGTGATGAAATGTTCTATTGAATACTCTGATACCGATAGTCTCCCTATCTCTGCGTTGCCACACCTTTGCATCTGGTTCAATCAGAAGGCTGCTACAGCAGCTGTACATGGCAGCTAAACAGGCATCCACTGAACACATCAGGTGGTACAGTTATCCAGTCTTAAAGCCCCTGTAAGGACAGCCGGATCCCATAGCACAAAGCTCCCACTAAAGAGTTCCAACTCTGTTCATCCTATAAAACACACGTCTGACATGTGTATTTGCTTCCTCGCTTTTAACACAGTGCTGGGATTTGTATGGGGTTCACTGGATTTTTTTTTTTTTACTCAGTTTATCTGTGGCGCTGCTCTGATTTTTCTTAGATGTTTCAACTGCTGCTGTTACAATATTTATGTCACAACATGCACGTCATGCTAACAGATTTCCCTCCTGCATACATTTCACATATTCACTCAGCGGTGCTGTCTGACAGTTGCTTTCGCATGAGAGAGTGAGAGTAACCGAGGGAGAATGACAGAGAAACAAAACAGTATTCGAACGGGAATGAACGACGGAGGAAAAGTGAGAGTATTTGATCAAGAATGACAGACAGAGAGAGAGAGAGAGAGAGGGAGACAATGAGCAAGAAAGAGAAAGAGAGCATATGGGTGAGAGGGAGAAAGCGAGTGAGATACAGAAAGAGACACAGAGAGAAAGAGAATGTGATTGAGGGAGAGAGAGCGAGAGAAAAGTGACAGAGAGAGAGTGAGTGGGGGTAATTACCCTTTTCCTGGTCTTGTCTTTGAGGAAAGGCTTAATTATGGTGTACAGAGCATGTATGTACCAGGGCTGGTTTACGAAGTGGATTCCACCAAATCGGGCAGGGAAGCTGTCCTGTGAGGAGGGAAGATGGGGAGACCAATCGCAGTGGATGATACAGGAGAAAGAGACCAATCACGTGAGAGTAGTACATCTTATCCTGAGTCTAGAGAAGCTAGAGAATGTCGCTTTTTCAATGTAGATTTCATACCCAGTACCCCAGGAGACTACTGTCTCATACATTAGATGGCAAGGTGGCTGAGGGTTAGCCTTTGATGGTTTAGCCTTAATACTTCAGTCCAAAAAAGCTGGACACAACTGCCAGCCTCTGTTGTTCAGCTTTCTGTAGCTGTCTATAACAGGCTCTCACACTGGTCACACAGCTCTTAGAACTCAGAATTGTTGCTTTCAGTGATTCTAGAACCCAGGCTGTGGAGTGATTCACTTTGCACTGAGCCTGGAATATGATTTTAAAATTAAAATAAGATCCACTTGGAGTGGTTTTATTGTCTGTTTACTGTGTGTTATACTGTCTGTGTTATACTTGTCCGTTAGGCAAACCAGTCAGTTCTGAGTCAAGACAGAAACAACGTGGATTGATATTTAGATCACATCAGTACCTGACAGGCTGACAGTTGATAGCAACCTCTGATGGTGAAAAAAGAGCAGAAGATGAACCTTGAATTTCACAGTGAACAAGATTACTGAACTTCTTTGTTTTAATGGATTGATACGCACTGGAAACTGAATATGAAAGTAAAAAGAAAGGGCACCTGTGTAGAATCAGGTGCTGAAGCCTTGCGCTTTCACACAATAGTCACAAGGCCAGTTAGTCATCACTAAACTATTGTCCTGTTGGCTTCCTGATAGCCGACCAGAACCACAAATGTCAAGATGTGTTACAAAAACAAAATTTTAAAGAGCATGAATTAAAAAAAAAAAAAAAAATCAAATATGGGCTTGCGACTTTCAGCTTCTCAGACGAATCACCCATGATCAAAGGCCGTGTGCCAGAACAATCAAGCACCCGAAATGTAACGGCATTCACCAGAAGAGCACTTGTAAACGTTTCCACTTTTTCTGGTTACCTAGCAACAAGACATTATGTTCTAAACACAAATATGGATCAACAGCAACATCAAGTGTTGTCTGATGCATAGGGCCGAGGAGAGTTCCATTCCGATTGTCTTTGGAACAAAACCAGTAACACTGCTGGAATGTGGCGAAGAGGCAGGCAGAAACAGCACCGTTTCACCTCTGAAGAACAAAAGTTCCTAATTTAGGATGATTCTAATTCAAAGATAAAGTTTCTTAGGTGGAAAAGCTGAGAGTGAGAATGACTTTTACTGAGACCTGTTCAAAAAAAGTGCCACAAATTGAGTCGATCTTGCACAACAAGTGAATGTCTTTCCACTTAAAGTGTAAGTCTGAAATTCTCTTCTGTTCTAAATGAATACATTTTCCATTGGATACTAGAAAGGTATTCAATTTTGTAATTTAAATAGCTTTCACTGGTTGAACATTCAAGTATGTGCCACCCAAAATTGAGACTCTGTTGTTCTTTCCGCAAAGGGCCCTGGAACTATGAGTTGGGGAATTGGATCCAAGTAGGAACCAACCTTTTCTGGCCTTGGTGAGGGTACTTTAACTCTGTGGTCACAGAATGTGTGGTAGGTTGCCATTGTGATGCCAGAGTTCACTCAAGTTCATTTCCAGTTACAAATAATATTTGTTATACTATAAAATGAAGGCTAGGATTCAGTAATCAGTCTTAGTTTTAGTTACAGTAATAGATACAGTTTAGTTACCATCTTAAAAATCTTTAAAATGGGCAAAGATCCCGGATACACACTAAAGCTTAATTTAGTCCAGCAGCTGAGTGAGAACCTCTCTGGCTGGCTAAGTGTGTAGTCATGTATTGATTTTTCCGTGGTGTTAAAAGCTGGCCAAGCACTGTACCTGAATAAGAACATTTTCCCCTCTAATTCCCGCTTTGATCTGTGAAAAGCATTTACAGGGAGGAGACAACACCGGTGATTCCACCTCTGCGAGGTAAATTCCAGAAGATTCTACAGTGCTGCAAAACCAGACACACCTGAGGGATTCCACTTCGTTCATTTAAAAAAGAAAACCGCCAAATTCCTTATGAGGACCGGATTGTGGATCATTGAGACCAAAGCCAATGAACTTGGTGTATCTGCTGTATCCGCTCTTTAGATTCTGTAAGCTAGAGACCGGTGTATGGTAGTGTACTTGGTTTCCCTTGTCTCGTCAGGTTGCACAAGTTGTATTAGGGCTTTGAATAGTGTTACGCTCACACTCGCTGGTCTGTGAGTGTTGTTAGCCTGCTCATTCAGTTTGAATGGATACACTTTTGTTCTTTTGTGATGGAAGTTGCTCTGGATAAGAATCTCATACACTAAATGAATATAATGTAATGTAATGTAAGTAGTACCAAAAGCCAATGAATTTGGCCTATCAGCAGTATCAGCTGCATAAATATGCATAAATAACCTCAGGGACCCGGGCCCCCTGACCTGCAGCCCCTCGATGGCCAGCTTGAGGATGGTGGGGGTGAGTTTGGAGGCCTGTTTGAAGGAGAAGTCGCTCCAGTCGATGATCAGGATGAAGCCGTTGATCTGCAGCTCTGGGTCCTCGATCAGCACCTCCAGAGAGAGAAGAATCGCCCGCAGGATGTCCGAGAAAGAGTTCCTGCAGCGAGGGGAGAGAGGGAGAGGGAGAAGGAGAGGGAGAAGGAGAGGGAGAGAGGGAGAGAGAGAGAGAGAGAGAGAGAGAGAGAGAGAGAGAGAGAGAGAGAGAGAGAGAGAGAGAGAGGAAGAGAGTGATGCTTCATCCTCATGAAGCTCCAGCCTCATCACAGGAGCAACACACACGCAGTGACACTTACACACCTGCGTCATACAGCCAAGGGCATCTTAAACACTGATATTTCTACTGACGTATCATGCAGCTAACAGCCGCTTAAACACTGTGACATTTATACACTAGCATCAGGAAGCTAACAGCAACTCAAACACAGTGAGTCATTCCCTTACGCTCCTGTATGACCGTTCAGCACGCATTTGGCCATCTTGCCACTCAGCATCTCACTCAAGGCATTCTGGGGGAAGTACTCAACTAGGAGTTGCCTCAGTAAACATACGGCTGTATAAACGGATGACGTGTGAAAACTGTCACCTGAGAAAGTCGTTCTGGATAAGAGTGTCTCCTACATGCCAATATTGTGATGTAATGTACTACATGACTGAACAGTGACAATGGGACAGTGCAGAGACACAGCGATGAAAGCATTTACCTACTCTGGTCCCAGTTGGAAGCGAAGAGGATGAGGATCTTCCTCCCGTACTGGTCCGGCGTCTCCAGGACCCCGGGAAAGCCGTCCATTAGGGCCCGCTTCATCCGCGGGTCGTCGGCCTTGAAGTTCTGGAACATGTCCAGGTTCTGCTGCCGGTACTGGAAGTACTGGGCCAGCAGCTTGAAGGTCTCCGGCTGGTTGAACTTGCGGGCCCTGAGGAACCTGAGGATGAAGGCGTCGTCGGTGCGCAGGAACCCGATGTCGGGCCGGGTGATCACCATGTCCCGCACCTGCTGGATGTCGCGGTGCAGGGTGTCCGGGTTCTCGTTCAGCTCCAGGCGGGCTTTCTCGATGGTTTCGGGGCTGAGGCCAGCCTGCAGGTGGGCCATCTCGACCCTCATGGAGGTCCGGTCCGCTGGGTGTCGGGGGAACCTGGCTTCTGGCTGGACGTCAGTGTGCGCGCCTGGGCGAGGTTCCGCTCATCGTTGCGTCTGCGCCCGGTCCTGCGCGAGAAGATGGTGCGAGCCTGGACCGTGCTGCACGCACGTGGAGCTACGAGTGAAAGAATGAACACACGGTAAAAATGGACGATCGTGAACAAGAAATCCCAGCTTGAAAACCCGTGAGGATTTAATTAGTGGGCTGACAGAATCAATAAACGGCGGAAAAAGGCAGGAACGAGACACGCGTGAATGTCGTAATACATGGGATGGTTTGGAACACCTGAAAACCCAATCCGTGCTGTCGCGTCCTTTTCACAGTTACGTGTATTTTTTTTTTAAGAATCGAGTTTTATCACGGCATCATACAGTTTTACGATCTGTTTTATTCGGCAGCAAGTACTTGCTGTTCCTGCACTCAGCAAGGACAACATTTCTGACTGTTAACACTTTTCTTTCATTTCATTCCTTCATTTATGTGCTAGTGGATTCCAGCAGTCAAACGTCTCGTTTCAATGGCTATCCGTGTAGGTAATTGTGCCATGTGCAACAATTCTTTCAACAGATCTCAGAGCGCCATTTCTACATCTTTCATAATCCATCACAAGCATGTCCTCTCATCTCGGGTCACTACCATTGTGCTAGATGTGAACATCTTGTCTCTCAATCGTGCCTCCTATAACAGTACTGAACATTTGCATATGATCATTCCAGAATAAATTATCTCGCAAATTTTGGGAAATTACATTGCGATGGTGTTATAACCCTGCGCTATTGGCAGGGAAACTCTGAACACTGCGTTGATTTACTACGGACCCTTTTAGATTAGTCTCTGTGCTGGATGTCCAGCTCACAAAGCCCTTTGGAAACACAGACCATCAATGTCGTTGACCAATCTGTTGATCAAACGCTTTGTAGAATCAACACGGGGGAAATACCTTTGAAACCGTTCCTTTCGTCCAGACAATGTACCTCGGCCGATTCAACTTATCTCGGTATTCCGTTGTGTGCGCCTTCAACTGTACGTCAAAATGAGTCCCATCGCGCCAACTGATGCCCGTTGTAAAGACAGATGTACTGACAACACGACGATCTAAAGCAAACCAGGGAAAAAACCAACAACAGCACGTAAAGCCATTCAGCTGCGTCACCTGGACGCGTTGCGGAATGAAGATACGCGAGCGGCGGCGATGCAAACAGAACGGGGATGGGAGCTGTCCGCTCGGCGAGGTGCTGAAATCGCCCGCAACCACCGCCAACCTCCGGGAGCGGAACGCTGCGAACCTGTTATGACCTCTCCGATATACTAAAAATCCTTACCTCTCTGTTCAGCGCTCCTTTTCCTTTTTCGAAAAATAATTTACCCAAACTCTCTTTCCATTTTTCAGGGGCGGAAAATTGTTTTTTTTTTTCCTTGACGTTACGTTTTTTTCCCAAGGACACAGGCTACAATACTATGTGATTCTGATACAGGAGTAGGCGTGAGCTACGCTGATCCAGTCCTCCAATAAGGTTTCCGATTTCTTCAATGTCCTGGGGGTTCTGAAAAGGCAATATTCGTGCAGTTATTCTACGTGCTGCCACACGCATCGAGAAAGATTTGACGAAAAATCGTAGTAATTCCAAATGAATTAAACGAATAGTAGAGACATCACAAAGACAAAGGTAAACAGCAAAGACGTGGAATAGAAGGGAAAGATAAAATCGCAGGTATTAGTAAAATTAAAAAATTGTGCATTTTACCTCCATAGTGCTTTTTTCGGACTCGGTGCTTTGTAAAAATAAAAACTAATGAACCTACAAACGTAAAATAAAGGTGCAATACAAAACCAATTAAACGTCTAAAAACTGGACTAGTGCATAAAATTCATAAACGGAATAACAGCAATTGCAACTTTAGAACCAGCTATATACACGTTAAACCAGTTACACATTTAAATCAGTTACTCATACAATACAACTAGTTACTGCTACATTACTGGTTCTTCCAGCTCGCTGCACTTCACCTCTTAACGTCTGCAGGCGGTCATGCCTGTGAACACCTTTTACTACACAGCCACAGGTTAAAAGACCTGTTTCATGTTGGTGTGCCAGTATATCTGTTTGAAGTTTCCGGGGAGATCAAACTGACAAATCCCTTAACGGAACTGTGCACTTTCGAACAAAGTAGCCTTTTCAAACTAGAAAGGGAGTACAACAAGAATAATAAAAAGTTACTGGATTTCACTGGGATTCCAGGTCGCTACATTTTCGCCGTACGGTATTAGATTGGCAGGGAACGCAAGTGCAGGAATTTACCCAGCGTTTCCTTGAAATTTTAAATTTGTAAGGGTCGCCCCCTTGTGGTGGAATCGAGGTAATGACAGTTTACGGATTATATAATTTTGACTGCTTGCAAAAGTCAAACCTGGTCTTCACAAGATCACGCGGGTGTAATTCTAGAGCTGATGAATTGAAAGGGGAACGGGGGTCCCTGGGGCAAAGTTTGGGCAGCACTGATTTAGCCAGTTAAACTGGAGGATGATTACATGGCCAGATTGACAGTTGGCCTAAGGCACCAAAGGACATCGACTGTTCGCACAAAGTGCTATGCCATGTATTAAATTAAACGGGATCGATAATGATCACAGCGAGTTTAACAAGTTTTGGTTTAATGTTTAAACTGATTACACTTCTTTTCTGCGACCAGGCAGAAGAAGGCTACGGGTATCAAAGCAGGCAGTGAACAGAGATGTTTAAAGATTGGCTCATGATGTATCCCTGTAGGCATGTCCAAACAGAGGCAGATTGCATCCCAACGCATGCTGTCCATTAATAAAAATAAAACAACGAGAGAAAACTCTAGGGAAGACATTTACCACCGAAACAAGTGGCTAGGCTATATGTGTACAATTCCCGAACGCCGCCGGGCTTTATTGATCAGACTTACAAGCTAAATCAGTAACACTAATACCATTCTGCATGTCTCTCTTGGGCACATGAATATAACTCGGTGGCTTGCGAACGTAATCTTCCTCTGTAGACAGCCCCACAGCTCATAGTCGCAACCTTTCCGCCGCTGCTGCAGTCTGTTGATTCGGAGGTTTTGCATACAATTAGTCACACCGGTAGCAGCGATGAAAGCGTTTATGTTAATATTCAGAACACGCATATTTGTCAGGAAAGGCGGATGTCCTGTCTGTCCCTGGAGCGTAATTAGACAAGGCTTTCCTCGTTGTTTCATGTATTTTTTAGTACGGGAGGCAACTTCATCTATATGCATGGCAACCCTAAGTCCATTGAAATCGCACTGGAATCCGGGGATGTTCCTGGTGCAGACGGAGAGTCCTCTGTTATCTGATGGGGGATTTAACTTTCTGCGTCACGGAGTTACACTTTAATTAAGACAGAGTCCAGCTCAGGTGTGCCGCACGGTCGCCAGAACAGGGTGGCGAAATGTAAGGACATTTAAAAAGCTACGAAAGGTGAAAGAAGGACTCTTTGAAATAGACTGGGGAAAGTGGCTACAACACAAAACAAATAAAGACATAAATAGTTAAGGAGACCTACACAGAATACTGAAGTTCTCCCCTTTACAGGCTCTGTTTACGTTCTCTTACATTGTTCTATTTTTTCTTTTTTTATTACACTTTCTTTTATTATATGCAATTTCACTTGTATCTGTTTTTTTTCCTGTATGTGTTTTGGAGAACCAATAAAAAGTAAAAAGTAAATGCGAAAAGCCTCGCAAATTACAGCTGTTTTAACTAACATCCGCACTGCCGCTGATCGTCGTAGTCGTTTATGGTACCGCACTATTTGTCCCATATAAATCCAAACTGATAAAGTTGTTGCGTGATGTTCTACCATGCTGATAATATGCATACCCGACTAGACAAACGGGAAATTATATTTAGCTTCAATAAATATATAAATATACACACACACATTGATGAAAGACTCAAGATGTCTGGAGTAGCGAAGTGTAACAATTCAAACGGCAGCCAATCCGCCCTCGCTCTAGTTCTGCTGATGCGCGCTCACGTACCTACACATCGAAACGCCAAGGGCGTGGGCGGGTCCCAAGGTAACGGAAGCAGGCGAGAAGCATCCCACATCCCCCCGCAACATCTCAGGAAGGACGGCTCTGCTGAAGGTTACCGACGGGGCTCGTCTTCAGGAGGACCGCTTACCACGTCTGCCTCGCAGACAGTCAGCGCACGGATAGGGCTTTAGCAACACGACACACGGTGTTAGTTATCAGCGCTAAAATGTCACACACCGCGCAAGTACTTACCAAGCAATGTGCGCATAACAACAAATCTGGAAATATCTACAATAATACTTCTGGATGTAATTTGTTCAAATATCCATATGCAGATTCGGATACAGCAAAGAACAATATATTAAAAACGATTATCAAATGCAGTGATAAAATTGGGAAAGATACAACTTAAAGATATGACAACATTTAATATGTTCCTGGAATTGACATGCGCTGGACCATTACACGAAAAATACAAAAAAATAAGAATTACAACGGTGCGCTACCCCGGTTGTCCAGCAGAGGTCAGCATCACACAGCTGCTTTCTGCTGCCCTGTCCGTCCAGCTCGGCCTCACCATCCGTGCACACCTTTAGAATAACAAAAAATGACAGGACAAATGCCTAATGGAAAAACTCTGTCGACACCCCCTTTTTTCCCCCCCAGAGTGATCACCAGATGGCCTCTTGTGGCATTCTGATTTCAATGAGAAGGCCAGCGAGATGGTTCTTGATGACAAAAGAGGTGAAAATCAACTTCAGTCTTGTGACACTCTAGTCCCTAACAAGCCAAATAACTCTCCCTTAATGTAGTATCTGCAACCTGGTTGCAGATAGGTATTAGGTTGCTGGTTCGATTCCCTGCTGGGGCACTGCCATTGTGCCCTTGGGCTAGGTACTCAACCCAGAATTGCCTCAGTAAGTATCCAGAGGTATAAATAGACAAAATTGTACCCCAACTTGCTCTGGATAAGAAATGTCTGCTAAATGACATCCATATTGATGTTAGCCACTTATAAAGCTGGATATTTACAGAGGCAATTATGTATCCTCAAGGGTACAGACAGCACTACATCACCTGGGAATCAATCCAGCAACGCCTGAGCCATGAGCCCGGCTCCTGGCCTCTACACCACACCGCTGCTCCAGAGCCCCAGAGGCCGGCCGTTCTGGCCCACCCACACTTGGTCCTGCTCATCCAGGCTGCGGAGCTGGCAGGAGCCACACCAGAACTCCCCCTGGAAACATAATCAGATCCACATGTGCACAGAGAAGGGAGAGGAAAAGCTACTGTCTGGGAGCCTGTGAGCTCTGAGAAACACTGTCCTTAGTACAGCACTGTGCTGTGATTCATATGCTGCACTGTGATTCATATGCTGCACTGTGTTTGTGGCTAACAGTTTCTAAACTGAACGGTGGCAAACCATGTCATGCCTTAATGAGGCTAACACCGGCTCGCTGTAGCAACCTATGGCTAACAGGTTCTAACTAAAGCGAATTGTGGCAAACCATGGCTAACTGTGTTAATCATGCTAACTCTAGCTAGCTGTAGCAACCGGTGGGTAACAATTTCTAACTAATGTGTACTGCGGCAAACCGCGTCTGTCTTAATCAGGCTAACACTGGCTAGCTGCAGCGACCGGTGGGTAACAGGTTCTAACTAAAGCGAACTGTGGCAAACCGTGGCCAACTCTGTTAAATGACCCTAACACTGGCTCCTTCTGGTTAGCTGTAGCGCCCTGTGGCTAATGGCACCCTCACCACAGAATGAAGATGTCTCTCAGCTCAAACTTCCTACACCGAACCTCAGTGCAGTCATTCTCGACCCCACCCCCACACTGCACTGACTGCACGTCATCAGGACCCAGATGGCCATTGTAATTTTCATAAATTAGCTGCTATAATCAAATAATAGGAGCCAAACAAGCTTGAAGGCAATGAGTCCACTCCAAATGTTCCAATCATCTGGAATCAGGTAATAGACCAAAGGAGCAAATATTTAGTCATTTATAACTGAATTAAACTTCCTTCTGTCTGTATTTAAAAAAAAATCAAGTGATTTCCATTACACTCCATTATCAGCAAACTGATCCCACCACTGAAGAAAATTCAGCTCTTGGGCATGATTACTGGCTACCTGATCTGGCTCTTCTGGCAAATAACGCTTTAAATCACCACATCAGCTTTCTGTAGTGAAATCAGACAGCCTCAAAAAGCTAGCAGGGCTCAGTCTTTTTTTTTTTTGTGAGGGCGGGGGTGGAGGGGAGAATCATTTGGCCTGCATGTCCTGGAGAGACCGATGAAAAGGCTCCCTCCCAGCAAAGCCAGGCCCGATGAATTATTGAGTCCTCGGCCCGGCGGCCGGCCCGCGGTGTAAAGGCCCACACTTTTGTCTGCCTTTCTTCCTCTCCCTGTGACATCAGGACACGGAAACCCAAAACGGCTGCGGTCAGGCTCCCCTGAAGAGCACGCAGCACCACTGATGCCTCGGCCATGGAAGAGGCTAAACCCGAGGCAGGGAGATTGAGAGAAGATAGTGGAACATAACACCGGGACTGGAAGGAATTTACATCTCTCACGGATTGGTGCATCTAAATGACTCTCTTTTTGGGTTGGCCCCAGAGCAGCCGCCTGCATTTGGACAGTCATGGTGGTGCTGGGGTCAAAGGTCACAGCAGCAGCAGCAGCAGTCTCGCTAAAGGGCCCCTCCTGCTTTCCGGTAGGCTCAGGTCACATATCCCAGCATTCCTTGCTTCTTCACATTTGGTGGGATAGGCAGTGCTTTTTCCTCACAATGTAACTGGCAGGACCTGCTATTGACTGAAAAAAAATTGACTCCCTTGACAGTATTGAGGAAGGAATGCTTTGCGGCTGCGGAGAACAAAGAGACTGTCCTTGGCTGGCTACTCTTCTCTGGGAGGTAAGCAATTAGCCCATCCCACACCTACACGACGGACTGTGTGGAGGTCATCATTTTAGAGAACAGCACCCACACACTTACATCCCTTTGTAATCTAGGCCCAGTACCCTGGAAGACACATTCCAGCCCTTTGGATTCCATCAAACGGGGATTTACCAAGCAACCCTGTGAAATATACAGCACAGTTCATGACATTTGCTTTAAATTCAATGAAATGTGAGACTTGACAGCGGTGGGCCATTCAAGCGGACCCGAAGGCCCCGGGGTGTCCCCTCGAACTGTCAGGGTGCATTATGGGTACAGATCCGGTGAAGCAGCAGTGTTTACGGCAGACTGGTGGGAGACTATTGGTCACGTGTCTGCCCCTGACTGCACCGCCGATGCTGTCTGAACAAACACACCTCCTAACACACAGTTTCCCTTCCATACGCCATAATTAAGATTCACGCTGACCCCTAACGGACCTCACACTTGCCTCCATCTCTTCCACTGATTGGCACATTGCTCCTGGTGCATTTATTTCAGGCTAACAGAGAGAAGCCCACACAGAGTGTGTTTGACGCCACTGCAAACACACGGTCAAAAACACACACCACTCAGTTAATACAACCTGTCATGCTCTGTCCTTCACTTCAGACAAGCCATCAGATGTAGGAATCCATCCAAACTCCGCCTTCCTTTAGCATAAACACAACGCCACAGGCTGGCTCCAGGCTAATGTAGGGCCGGCAATGGTGGCCTGTCACACTCCTGTTCAGGCAATGTCAGCTCCTATTAGTGATGTGTGTGTGTAACGGTTCAGACACTCTGTAATGACCCTTGATTGAACTGTGCCAGTGACCTACTTCAGAGCACGCTGCATACACATCTGCACAGGCACACAACCACATACACACACACACACACACACACACAACCACACACACAACCACACACACAACCACACACACAACCACACACACAACCACACACACAACCACACACACAACCACACACACAACCACACACACAACCACACACACACAGGGCTGAGGGATGAACACTAACAGCCGGGTGATCTTTTTGGTAATGAAGTGGCAAAAATCCTATGATACCATACGAAACAAGAAAAAAAGGGCGAAGTTTTGGTTAGAGCCAGGGCATTCAAATGTCATTCAAAGACGCTGTCCGTTAAAGTCGTTCCTACAGTGGACAATGAGAGTCCTGCAACTAAATGGCTGACTGACAGGGTCATCAGAGCTCAGCTGCTGGCCTTTAAGGTAAGACACCTACAGAAATCACCACTGTCAGCCCGGTTTGGTTTCCTAGATGAGTATCGTGAGTCAGTTTTTATTAAAAGCATCCTTACTACAGTGCTTTACAGTTTACCATACACGATAGCTTCAGAAATGAAAACGACAGACATCAGGAAAAAGCAAACCTGAAAAAACTACCCCCCCCCTCCCCAAAAAAAATATCAAACAACAAAAAGGCAACAAACAGAAAACATTTCCATTTTAAGTCGTGTCTGTAAACTTCAAGGCTAGTTCACAATTGAGGTAATGCTGTTCGTCTATGTGGTTAAAGTAACAAAAAGTCCGACACAGAAAAATGTACCTGATTTCCACAACAGTAGTTCATACCAGTGCACAGAAGGTGAACATCATGAGACAAATTCACTGTAGTATTCATTTCGTTTTCCCGGTCACCGTCCGGGGTGACGCTCGGAGGAACAGCAGAGAGGAGAACATTCAGCAGCTGCCTGTAGTTATTGCTGTTTCCACCGGCTGGAGGCTGCAGGCTGCACCTCCCGGCCTGCCAGCAGGGGGAATGAGACACAGAGTGGTGTGTGTGTGCATGTGTGCGTGTGCAGGTGTGTCTGTGTGTGTGGCTGTGTGTGAGTGTGTGTGGCTGTGTGTAGGTGTGTGTCTCTGCATGTGCATGTGTGTGTGTGTGTGGGAAACGTATGCATTTCATCCTGATCAAAAAACAAACAAAACAAAACAGGAAACACTAAACAGAATGCAACATGAAAGGAAGTTAAACACACATGTTCACCGCTGCTTCCGCGCAGCAGTCTCCAACTGCGCCCAGCTGTGCCAGGGAACCCCGCACTCCCTGGCTACTCCACATGATATCGGAGGGGAGAATAAAAACCAAAAACAGAAGCAGACCTGTACTCGAATGATTGGTTCCTTAATAAAAGCACCATTTAAAAAACTCAGTCACCTCCTGACTGAAGATGATTTAATAAATAATGCACTGCGCTGAATCCCTGCATCCAGGAACAGCCATTTCAACATATGCATAATTGTGCATGTGACTTTGCGTCTGCTGTACTATGGAGACTTTTCCGTTGGGCCCCTCATCGCACTGTGAAATGCAACCAAATAACCCAGTAAAGACTGAGAGACTGAGGCCGGAGGAGGCCTGAAGGATCGGTCTGTGTGTAAACGGCGGGCCGCTCTGCGGTGGGGAGCGGCGGGGAGCGTCTGCGTTACTCTCCGTCTCCGCTGTCCCGCTCCGCTCCCTGCGGAGAGCCCGGCTCCTCGTTCCCCGCGCTCCCTCCGTCCTCCGTCTCGGTGTCAGCGCTGGGCTCCTCGCCGGGCTCGTCGTCTTCCCCTCCCTCCCCCGCGCCGGGCTCTGCGCCGGGCTCCGCGCCGCTCTCGGTGGTGTTCTCCGCGCCGCTGGTCTCGGTGCCGGCGGCCGCCATGGCGCTCTGCAGGCTCGCCAGCGCGGCCTGGGGCAGGCCGGGCAGAGAGAGGCCGCCCAGCCCGGGGGGCAGGAACATGGAGGGGTAGAACAGGCCCTGCGCCATGGTGGACAGCAGGAAGGGGTTGAAGGCCAGGGGGCTGCTGGACATGGCGGCTGCGGCCGCGGCGGCAGAGGCGGGGTTAATAGCGGCCCCGCCCTCCGTTTCGGTTGGTTTCCCTTCTTCCACCTTCTCCTTCCCCTCCTCCTCCATCTCATCCTCCTCCTCCTCCTCCTCTTCCTTCGCCTCCTCCTTGCTGGTCTTCTCCTTCTTGGGCGAGGCGCCCTCCTCCGCCTCCCCCTGCCCGACGGGGGCGGAGCCTGCGGCGGTCGCCAGGTTACCGAACAGCCCGCCCAGGCCGAAGACGTTGGGCAGGCCGGCCATGCCGGGCAGCATGAAGGGCAGCAGGGCCGCGGCCTGTTTGGGGTCCCCCGGGGGGAACCCCAGCAGCCCGGCCAGCTGCAGGCTCTGCAGGTTCTGCAGGCTGGCCAGGTCCAGGCCCCCCAGCAGCCCCCCCATCAGCAGGGGGTTGACCCCCGCCGGGGAGGCCGCGGCAGCGGCTGATGCCTTGACCGTCTCGCTCCGGGGTCTCCGCCCCCGCCGACACGGCCCCTCCTCCCTCACCACCGGCCCCGTCAGCAGGCCGCCAAACATGGACTCTGGGAGGAAGCCCTGCGGAAATCCCAGCATCGATCACCAATCACCGATCACCGATCAATAACACACACTCCACATTCAGCCCAAAATGGGTACTCAAAGGGCTTCTACAGCTCTAAAGCAACCCAGTGAAAGTGTTTGGGATGGCTTTGTAAACATTTATAATTCTGCTATGCAAGGAAGAACCACCTGCTGATGTGACCCTGGCATGTACCACCAAACACTATCCCTGGATTTTATTTTCATTTTGACCCCCCACCACCTGCTTTTTTAAAAGAAATCTATGAAAAAATATACTTTTTTTTTTGCAAGATTCAGGATTCTTGGACTGTAGACGCAAGCGCTACTGGATTGCTGACAGTTTTTTTTTTTCCTCCTCGGAGATGTGTGAAATAGCTGTTGGCTTTTCGGAGGATTGCTACTGACACACTGTTCTCTTCAGAACTTCCCCCGGTGAGAGTGGGAGGGGGATGTGGTGCTGTGAGCTCAAAGCTGAATTATACTGACCGACTGCTTGACGATGTCGGTCCAGTCCGGGGACACGGCGAACTCCGGGTTTTCCTGCAGCCATCTCGCCAAGTCCTTCAAGGGAGGAGCCATCGCCCCTCCCATCTGAACAACAAAACAAGACAAGACAGCCTCTCATACATGGATCTCGCAATTCAAATTTCAAAAGCTTTATTGTTCATTGGACAGTAACACAAAGTTAGACTTTATTGACTTGGCTTATTGCCATCAGCTGTTCTATAGCAGCTGAGTACAAAGCAGATGCACACATAATTTATGTGTCATATTAATATCTGTCAGCCAGCAGAACCTTTACTCCACACACACACACAAGCACGGACACAGACACGCGCACACACACGGATGCAGAAGCACACACACACACAGGCAGAAACACACACGCAGCACTCACCTTGCGGCCGTTCCTGCGGTTGACCACCGGCACACGCTCGCCGCCCGTCAGGGTGTTGACGTCGATCTTGTTGGGGTTGCGGCAGCGATGACGCTTCTGCTTGGGCTTGTGGAAGGCAGAGAGGAGCAGGTCTTCATTCTTCTGAGAGAGACAGAAAGCCCGTCAACAAACTCACTCCACCAGCCAGCAAGCATCTGGCAACAAGCTAGGGTTTCCTTTTGGCTTGCATTCTGGCTGAAATTTGAGTGCTTTTTTTAAACTTATCACCCTGTCTTCAGTAATGCAGGTACAGTGTTGCACAGACACTTTCATTTCATTTCATTTCATGTCATATTTGGCATTTAGCAAATGCTCTTATCCAGAGCGACTTATACAGATCAGAATTTTTTACATGTTACCCATTTATACATCTGGATATTTACTGAGGCAGGTCTGGGTCAAGTACCTTGCCCCAAGTGTACAACATCAGTTCCCCAGAGGGGACTCAAACCGGCAACCTTTTGGTTACGAGTCCTACTCCTTACCGCTATGCTACACTGATGCCTCTTCCGGGCTACGTGGCACTTACTGGTACATAGCTTGCTGTGTCGGTGCTGTACGAGGGGTGCTGACGTAGCCAGTCGTTCAGGTTTTTGTTGGTGGGGGCTGCCCCCCCCAGAGGCCTGCTCCTGTCCTCCGGGTTTCCTGTGGAAAGAGGGGTACCGGGTTCCCGCCTTCCTGGGGATGGAATGTTTCGCTGTGTGCGTGGGGGCATCCGCACCCCGTCCGAATCGTCCTGCGGGCACAAACACACCCCGTCTCCATGACCGGCATTCTGGAGAATCTGCTCATCCGAACGAGCAGATTCAATCCGTTTACCTGACCTGTCTGCTCACATTTAGTATTCTCCCTCAACTTATCTATTTACATTTACATTTATTCATTTAGCAGACGCTTTTATCCAAAGCGACTTACATAGGTTACAGTTCTTTACAATGTTATCCATTTATACAGCTGGATATTTACTGAGGCAATTGTGGGTTAAGTACCTTGCCCAAGGGTACAGCAGCAGTGTCCTAGCGGGGATCGAACCGGCAACCTTTCGGTTACGAGTCCTGCTCCTTAACCACTATGCTACACTGCCGCCCCCTATCTATCTCCAGAAACCCTGGTCTTTGTAGGAGCACAAAGATAAGGCCTCCTAAAATCAATCACGCACAAAGCATCGCAATCATGCACGCTGTGTGCTCCATTTTACAAGACCTCAGAAAAGAAAATGCTACAGTTTAACAGCGTTACATCACAGGCCAGTTTAATGTTCTGTCCTGCCATGTCTGTGCCTGCAGAGGGCGGAGGCCACCTACAGCATGCGCCGCCCGCCTCGCGTTTCTCCCGAAAAGCAGGTCGAGCCCCTCCACGTTCTTCCTGCGGCCCCTCCTCCTCTTCACGGTCAGGTCCCCGTCTGGGAAGGTGCCGTTGGCGCGCCCCGCGCCGGGCAGTGGGAAGCTGGAGGGGGGGTCCTGTCCCGCGGTGGCGTGGGACTCCCGCAGCTGCGCCACCATCTCCATCAGGTGCCTGCGCTTGGCCGCCCGCTCCACCTCCGCCTCCACCCTGCGTCCCCGCCGCCGCTCCGGGCCCGCCTGCGTGCCCAACGCCTCGTCCTGTCCCGAAAAAACGGCGGGGATGGGGTTACAACTCATTGGCATTAAGCAGATTCTCTTATCCAGAGCGATGTACATCGACTACAGATTTTTACAGTGTTATCCATTTATACAGCTGGATATTTACTGGAGGCAATTGGGAGTTAAGTACCTTGCCCAAGGACACAGAGCAGTACCCCCCACGGGGAATCGAACTGGCAACCTTTCACTTACGAGCCCTGCTCCTTAACCACTATGCTACACTGCTGCCCCCAGACCACCCAAGCTCCACAGACCTCCTCCTCTCTTCCTGGACACTTTCACAGCAGACTGGGCGGGGGGGGGGGGGGGGGGTATTAAATCTGACAGAACGCCACCCTACACAGAAAGGGTGAGTAGTAAATTAAGGTCTAACAGGGCTAACACTGGCAGGAAGACAAACTGACCTTACGACCCCACACTGATCTAACTGCAGACCCTCTTCAGAGGGGTTTCCGTTATCTGCGTCTGGCCTGTTGAGGGTCACGGAGGGATTTTACTGCTGGTTTTAATTGTAGGTGACCCCCAGTGACCACGGGGTCAGCTATGACTCAGACAGACCACATGCCACAAGCTCCTGTCCACTTCTAGGATTTTCACAGCTTCAGAACCTCCAGCTGGTCA
Organism: Megalops cyprinoides; assembly: GCF_013368585.1. NCBI lineage: Eukaryota > Metazoa > Chordata > Actinopteri > Elopiformes > Megalopidae > Megalops > Megalops cyprinoides. The sequence continues at coordinate 3,968,253 of NC_050606.1, forward strand.
GGCATTTCCATTACTTCAGTGTTAGTAAGTGTCCCCAAAACAAGAAATTTTCTTCTTAACCAATTGTTCTGCAGACCATAGCTTTACCATAGTTAACAAAACACTTTGAGCATTTGTTCATTTTCCTTGGCACTTTGTAACTGACACATGACTGGTCAACCATAGGTTTGTACTACTGCTGCCTAGAGGTGCCTAGGATCACTTGATAATTTCTGGTCACGTGACTGACTGCTCTGGCCAATGACAGTGTGAAACAGATTGGGATTAGAAATGGGGGTTGGGATGGGATTGGGAGTGTGAGTTGGTGCGGGATTGGGGGGTGGGAGTGGGGGTTGGTTCGTGATTGGGGGGTGGGAGTGGGGGTTGGTTCGTGATTGGGGGGTGGGAGAGAGGGTTGGTTCGGGATTGGGGGGTGGGAGTGGGGGTTGGTTCGTGATTGGGGGGTGGGAGTGGGGGTTGGTTCGGGATTGGGGGGTGGGAGTGGGGGTTGGTTCGTGATTGGGGGGTGGGAGTGGGGGTTGGTTCGGGATTGGGGGGTGGGAGTGGGGGTTGGTTCGGGATTGGGGGGTGGGAGTGGGGGTTGGTTCGGGATTGGGGGGTAGGGGTGGGGAGACTTGCCTTGGCGACCTGCGGGGACAGTGCGGTGTCCTCGCCCCCGCCGTGGCTGTAGCCGGCCTGGCCCACCATGGAGAGCTCGGCGAAGCCCCGTGTCATGGGCCCGCCCCCGGCCGCGGGTGCGTATCCCGGCAACAGGCCCTGGAGGTCGAAGAGCTGCCGCCTGTTTGCCGGCCACTTCCCCTTCATCACGGCCTCGCAGATGTCGTCCAGGCGATCGATGATCACCCTGTCCTACAGGACACACAGGGAAACACAGCACAGGGATAAATACATCACATTACATACAATTTCATCCACTAGCCAATTAATACAATTTTATCTATTTATACAACTGGATATTTACTGAGGCATCTGTGGGCTAGGTACCTTACCCAAGGGTACAACAACAATGCCCCAGTAAGGAATCAAACCAGCAACCTGTCAGTCACACCCTGCTCCTTACCACTACACCACACTGCTGCCCCATATTCCTAAACCTACATATTCGCTCACAATCTGAAATCTAGTGACACTTGTTTTGTCTGGTTGTTTTAAATTCCTCAGCAGCAAAGGCATTACTCAAGACATATCTGATCCGAGAAACGGTTTGGGAATTTTCTAAATGCCCTGCACTGCGGCCATCCCATAATATGTGCTCACAGACAGGGGTACTGGCCGGGCTACAGGCCTTGAATTGCTGTGGTTACAGGATCAGGTTCAGCTCAGACAGGGTGACTCAGCTCTGTGTGTGTGTGTGTGTGTGTGTGTGTGTGTGTGTGTGTGTGTGTGTGTGTGTGCGCGTGAGTGTGTGAGAGAGTGTGTGTGTGTTTATGTGTGTGTGTGAGAGTGTCTGTGTATGTGTGTGTGCGTGAGAGTGTGACAGAGTGTGAGAGTGTGTGAGAGTGCGTGTGTGAGAGCGTGTGAGAGAGTGTGTGTGTGTGTGTGTCTGTGCGTTTCATCCAGAGCAGACTCTCTGTCGCAGCGCGAGCTGGTACCCGCTCCCCCTGGAAGCCGCTCCGCTCGGCGGGAGGAGCCGGCTGGCCTCCTCACGACCTGTCAGCTCCCATTAAGCTGAGCGGCGCTGCCTTCTGAGAGCCTCCTGCCGGGGCTACACGCAGGCAGGCGGAGCGTCGTTAAAGACTGCTCCGCGCGCCGTAAACACCCTGCTTACGACGCAGAGCTCAGAGCTCTCACACTGCGCACTCCTTCAAAGGAAAAGCACAGCAGAAAAACAAAGCTTTCACATACACCAGGGAGAGACCATGATAACTTAGGCGTTGGGTGGCAATAAAGTCCCTTTGGCCTTGAAGCTGCAGCCCAGACAGGTCTTTTTATGCCCACGAGCAGAATGGACCAGGCACAGATGGTCAATGCTACACAGGATAGAGGAGTAAATGTCTGTGGGTTGCTAGGCTAACCTTGGGCCAGAGGGGTAAGTGTTTGTGGGGTGCTAGGCTAACCTTGAGCCAGAGGGGTAAATGTCTGTGGGGTGCTAGGCTAACCTTGGGCCAGAAAGAGTAAATGTTTGTGGGGTGCTAGGCTAACCTTGGGCCAGAGGGTGTATGGGAAGGATCTGTCGTAGTATGTCTGAGCGGCGGACGAGTTTCCATCTGCCGCGCTGAGAGATGTGTTGCTCTCCTCATCGTAGGCCTTCTCCTGAGAGGTGACACTCGCTGTGAACGACAGGTCAGACGTACCTCAGGCAGGGTGGAAAGAAATCGCATTTCTATTCCGCAGCGTCCATGGTGGTCTATTGCCTTTCCCACACTGCCATACATGATTAGTTATGAACTTAAAATTGTATAAAGTCAAAAGTTTAACCAGCTAGCTTGCAAGCAAGAACCGAGACGGTGATAGAATAATGACAGTAAAGTAACAGAGTAAAGACAACATTCAGCACCAAACACAATAAAAAGTCACTAGTTTAAAATAAGAAAGAAATGTAAGGCTGGTTTTAAAATAAAACGTCTGACAAAACTGTTAGAGCTGCAAAAATGAATAAAACCAAAATGAAACGGGCTGAGAGCCAGACGCAACTACAAATGATGTTTAATGTGTGTAAGCATTCATTAAAAAATGAGGAGCTTTTCATCCCAGCTGTTATCATCCATTCTTTAAGTATCTGATCCTACAGTACCTTCTGCCTGTGAGGACTCCGATTTATCATCTTCCTCCATCTTGTCCTCCTCGTCCTCCTCGGAGCCTCTCTCAGGCAGCGGTTTGGGTTCGGATCCAGACGGCACCTCACCGCACTCCTGTGGGTGCGGCTCCTCCTTCTGCGGGGCTTTCAGTGGAACCCCCTCGTCCCCTTCAGCGTTAGGCTCCGCCTCCCCCTCTACTTTAGGCCCCTCCCTTTCCCCTGCTTTAGGCCCCTCCCCTTCCCCTGCTTTAGGCCCCTCCCTTTCCCCTGCTTTAGGCCCCTCCTCTTCCCCTGCTTTAGGCCCCTCCTCTTCCCCTGCTTTGGCCTCTCCGCCGCCGCCCTCCTGCTTCACCTTTCCCCCCTCGTCCTGCACCTCCCCCTTGGGAGAGCTTCTCTCCGCCTCTTCCTGCTCCTCCTCCCGGGAGTCGGCATCCTCCGTCTTGGCCGGGGTCGGGGTCGCAGTCGGGGGCGGGGTCGGGACCCGCCCGCTCCGGCGCTGGACGAACCTGCGGTGGGCCTCGAGGAAGCCGAGCTGCGGGTCGTTGAGGATGTGGGCGTCGGTGCGGCTCACGCCGTGCCGCGAGGCTCCCAGCAGCAGGTCGCGGTCGTGCCGGCCGCACTCCCACCACTCGGGCAGGTCGGCGGCGGGCCGGCACAGCCGCAGCCGCTCCTCCAGCGCCGGGTGCGGCAGCACCTGCTCCCGGATCCGCCGCAGCAGCTCGATGCGGTACAGCGTCCGCGACGCACGCTCCTCCGTGATTGGCTCGATCCAGAGGGTGGGGTCAGGGGGCTCTGCGGAGAGGGGAGAGGAGAGGAAGGGGTTTCAGTCACGGCATCAAACCCCGCCCATCATTCCTGTAACAGCACCATCCTCAACCTCACCTCTGTCGAAGTGTCATAATAAAATCCCATTAATCAGCCCTGAAACAGCTTTACAAGACATTATCATTTAGCAAACACTCTTGTCCATATTAGACTTACAGAGGCTATAATTTTATCTGTTTATAGATGTACAGCTAGATATTAGGTAAAGCTACTTTGCCCAAGGGTAGTACAGCAATGCCCCAACAGGGAACTGAATCAAACCGGCAGCCTTTCGGTTACGTAATCAAAAGGTTGCTGGTCCGATCCCGGCTGCTGCTATACCCTTGGGTAAGGTACTTAATCCACAACTGCCTCAGTAAATATCCAGCTGTATAAATGGCTAGCGTGCAAGAATTATGTAATGTGTGTAAGTCACTCTAGACAGAAGCATCTGCTGAATGACAAAAATGTTGAAGTTAGTGGTAAGGAGCAGGGCCACTCACAACCTCATCTCTGTCACAACATCAGGGTGACAACAGATGTAACCCGATTTTCTCTTAAAAAGCTGAATCAATCCTTCAACAGCATTACATTACTGTCATTTAGCAGACGCTCCTCTCCAAAGCAGACTTAAATAAGTTACAATTACACCCACTTATGCAGCTAGATATTTACTGAAGCAATTAGGCAAGCACCTTGCCAAGACGTACAGCAGTGGTACCCCAACGGGGAATTGAACCAGCAACCTCTCAGTTACAAGCCCTGCTGTAAGAAGCTAAGGAGCAGGACCACGGCACCACTCTCAGCCTAATCCCTGCCACAGCATCAGCCTAAGATGCTGTCTGCTCTCAGAACCCCTCCTCCTCCCTCTCCTCCTCCCGTGATTGGCTCTGAGAGGGTGGCGCGGCCGTGCGATTGGCCCGGGGACTGCGTCACCTTCACCTTCCTCAGGTGTGTCGGGCATGCGACACACCCGTCTGCACATGGCCACGAAGCTCAGGAAGTATCGCTCCAGGCAGGCGTCGCTGCGCCGCTCCAGCCGGGCCGAGCGGCGGAACTGCGTCCAGTCGAAGCGGTGGCTGCGCGCGTCGTACATCACGCCCAGCGTCGACACCACCCGGTAAAAATCCGCCTCCTCCCGCCGCGTCCACCTGCGGGGCGCGAGAGAGAGAGAGAGAGAGAGAGAGAGAG